>NC_056077.1:36705606-37008636 GCF_016772045.2 Ovis aries | reverse complement strand
CACTCTGGGGAAAATGGCTGCCATGTTTTGAGCTGTCCTGTGGAGAGCCCCCAGTGGCCAAGATCTGAGGGGGCTGCTGGGCCACAGTCAGCAAGGAACTGAGTCCTTGAACTGAGGATCTGAACTCTGTGAGACCACCTGGAGGACCTGAAAGTAGGGCCTTCCCCGGTTGAGACTTTGGATGAGACTCATCCCAGCCTGCCTGATGGCAGGACTGTAACATCATGAGAGCTTGAGCCAGAGGTTCCCAGTGTAGCCACACCTGGCCTCCAACCCAAGGAGCTGTGACATGGCAAATGCTCATTGTCTCAAGGGGTTATATTTGGGGATAATCTGCTAAACATTGTAGACAGGTAGTGTGCCTGCTCTGGTCTCTGTTCTTGCAACAACTGCAGGGACCATCTTTGCATGAATTCCAACTGAGTTTGTGCAGGGAAGCCTGACTGTGCCTCTCAACGTAGCAATTCATCTGTAATACAGAAGTTTTAGAGAATTACTTCCCTGTGGGAGGAAAATTTTCCCAAAGGGAAAGGAAAACCAGTGGATACCCTCTTCTCCCTTCCTTCCCTTGGATGGGCTGCTCTGTAGATAGTGGTCATATGGCCTCTCAGAAAATGGTCTGTTGATCAAAAAGTTGATTGCCTTTGATCTCAAGTGTTGGCCAGGTTGGTTAATGAATTGTATAGACTCTTCTTCCTTGCTTTGTTCCTATTTTCCTTCACCCTCCACCCCTGGATCAAATTTGTCATAAGGTAGTAGCACAAAAGTCTATATCTCAGGCTTCCCTTTTATGGGAAAGCAAGTTAAAGCACATGTGTTCCTTGAAAGTTACTGTAAAACTCGCTGGATGTGAAGTTTCCTTTGGGGTAGATCTTGACTTCCATGTAATTTTATTTTATTATTTTATTTTTTTACTATTTAACTTTCTATTGTTCTCGGATTGATTTTGATCAGTTATGTTTTCCTAGGAACTAGCCTATTGCTTGTGATATTTGAACTAATGTTATTCACAGTTCTTGAAAGGGAAAGAAAGTGAAAGTCGCTAAGTTGTGTCCAACTCTTTGCGACCCCATGGACTCTATAGTCTTTGGAATTATCCAGGCCAGAATACTGGAGTGGGTAGCCATTCCCTTCTTCAGGGGATCTTCCCAACCCAGGATTGAACTGGCATCTCCTGCATTTCAGGTGGATTCTTTACCAGCTTAGCTACCAGGGAAGCCCACAGTTCTTCAGTCAGTCAGTTCAGTCGCTCACTCATGTCCGACTCTTTACAACCCCATGAACTGCTGCACGCCAGGCCTCCCTGTCCATCACCAACTCCCAGAGTTCACCCAAACTCATGTCCATCGAGTCAGTGATGCCATTCAGCCATCTCATCCTCTGTCGTCCCCTTCCCCTCCTGCCCCCAATCCCTCTCAGCATCAGAGTCTTTTCCAATGAGTCAACTCTTCTCATGAGGTGGCCAAAGTATTGGAGTTTCAGCTTGAGCATCAGTCCTTCCAAAGAACACCCAGGACTGATCTCCTTTAGAATGGACTGGTTGGATCTCCTTGCAGTCCAAGAGACTCTCAAGAGTCTTCTCCAACACCACAGTTCAAAAGCATCAATTCTTTGGCACTCAGCTTTCTTCACAGTCCAACTCTCACATCCATACATGACCACTGGAAAACCATAGCCTTGACTAGATGGACCTTTGTTGGCAAAGTAATGTCTCTGCTTTTGAATATGCCATCGAGGTTGGTCACAACTTTCCTTCCAAGGAGTAAGTGTCTTTCAATTTCATGGCTGCAATCACCATCTGCAGTGATTTTGGAGCCCCAAAAAATAAAAAGTCTGACACTGTTTCCACTTTTTCCCTATCTATTTCCCATGAAGTGATGGGACCGGATGCCATGATCTTAGTTTTCTGAATGTTGAGCTTTTTTTTTTTTTTTTTGAATGTTGAGCTTTAAGCCAACTTTTTCACTCTCCTCTTTCACTTTCATCAAGAGGCTTTTTAGTTCCTGAAGACTTTCTGCCATAAGAGTGGTGTCATCTGCATATCTGAGGTTATTGATATTTCTTCCGGCAATCTTGATTCCAGCTTGTGCTTCTTCCAGCCCAGTGTTTTTCATGATGTACTCTGCATATAAGTTAAATAAGCAGGGTGACAATATACAGCCTTGACGTACTCCTTTTCCTATTTGGAACCAGTCTGTTGTTCCATGTCCAGTTCTAACTGTTGCTTCCTGACCTGCATACAGGTTTCTCAAGAGGCAGGTCAGGTGGTCTGGTATTCCCATCTCTTTCAGAATTTTCCACAGTTTATTGTGATCCACACCATTCTTGGCAGCAATTAACTTAATAGGTATGAATAGATTACCATGAAGTGTGGCATGTTCTTCAGGCACATGTCTCTTCCTTAACAATCTTAGTATATGAGAATTTTAAAGTTAGGTGTTCCTTGCTGTGGAATGAAGGGGCACAAGTATGCCCTGTGTTACTCCCCCTTGCGGATCAAGGTCATTTGCATTGATTAGAACACTGTTGTTGTCCCTCAGTCATGTCTGACTCTTTGCGACTCCATGGACTGCAGCACGCCAGGCTTCCCTATCCCTCCCTGTCTTCCAAAGTCTGCTCAAACTCATGTCCATTGAGTCAATGATGTCATCCAACCATCTCAACCTCTGCCGCCCCCTTCTCCTTTTGCCTTCAATATTTCCCAGCATCAGGATCTTTGCCAGTGAGTTGGCTCTTTGTATCAGATTGCCAAAGAACTGGAGCTTCAGCTTCAGCATCAGACCTTCCAATGAACATTCAGGGTTGATTTCCTTTAGGATTAGCTGGTTTGATCTCCTTGCTGTCCAAGGAATTAGAACATGACACTGCCTAAATTTCAGTCCTCAACAATAACTAGCCTGTCACCACTGGGATAGACTCCAATCAGCTGGACCAGGCCCTGAGGTAAACAGAGCAGCATATGGTCCTATTTGGGTTAGTGAGAAAAGTCACTGTAACTGAGAATGTGTTTCGGGGAAGATGAAGGCATATAGGTTCCACAATGATTTTGTTTCCAGAAGAATAAGAAAGGCTTTTAGCTTCATTGAGTCAGTTAAGTGGTCAGTACTTAATTGACACCCCAACGTGCCATGTTTGTGTACCTCTCAGTCGAGGGCATGGAGAGGTGGATCCTCATGGCCTGCACCTGTCCTGTCCTTGCTGCAATGAGATGGAGTCCCTGGTTCTCAAGACCCATTGGGGAGCACCTGGGCAGGGGTAGTCATGGAGGTAGGAGCCAGAACCTTAACCAATTTCTGCTGCAGCCTGGGGTCTCACTATTACACATGGTGACCCTCATCATGAAACAGCAAGCCTTGAATACTGGCGTTTTTGAGCAGCAGTAGACCTGCCAATCTTTCTCTACATTAGTGTCTTTACAACATATTTTGTTTGGAAGTTTTGTGGAAACCACTTGCAGTCTCCAGGCCTCAGTTTCTACATGTGTAAACTGGAGATTAAGTCTTGACCCTATTTAACAGGCCCAAAAAAGGCGCCAGAAGAAGGAAGTAATGTATCAGAATTCCTGGGACTTTTGACCCTACCTTTCCTGGGGATCATCTTCCGGCTTCCCATGTCTATCTTTTGTTGGTACTAAGCTTGCATCCACTTCTCTCCTTTGCTACCTGTCTGTAGGGCTCCGTTATCCGAGATTCCAAAGGTATGCCCCATACTGAGGCTGCTTGTGTGTCTCACTTCCTCCTCTGGGAGGCTTCCCCCAAGGGAGGGGACTATAAAGGTTTCTGGCCCACAGTCCAGCACAATACCTGCATCTGACATTCACAAATTAGCCTTGCATCAATGAATGAATGAATAGATATATTCAGGTATTGATTGTATTTCCAGTGGTAGCTACGGATTTTAATAGGGGCCTCCGGGAAAAAGTCTAAACCAAAAGTTGATAAGCTATGATGGTAGAAACATCATGCTGCATGACAAGGTCCCATGGAAATCCAAAGGGCAGGTGCCAGAGGTGGGACTTACTGCAATTCACCAGTGAGACATCCACCCACTCAGGCCAGTGTTGGGCAGCCTGGGGACTTTCAGGCCAGAAGGATGTAAAGTATCAGTGAAAGTTGAATATCACTTTCTCCAGAAGGACTGAAAATGAGAAAAGATGAAGGGAGAAGGAAGTGTGCAAACACAGGTGAAATGTTCTTTGTTTCCATTGAGTTTTAAGAACGTTTGAAGTTTTATTTTTCATATGATTCAGAGCTTCTCAGGCCAAAGAGATACAGGATTTGATCAGAGTGAAGACAATGGACCAGTGTATATTTCAGACCCCCAGTCCTATTGTTCCTCCCATTAGAATGGGTGGGGTCACAGATGCCACTGACCTCTACTCTAGCCCTCCTCCTTACTAACTCTTTGCTTCCCGTTAATAATTTTCAATCTAATCAATGAAAGGTAAGCAACTGCTCTGACCACCCCCTTTGCCCTGTAGAAAACCATCATGTCATCTTTGTGGACTCCTGTGCGTCTATATGCCGCATCCCTGGTGGATAAGGAGGTTGGAGGTCCACTTGGTCATTGGCGGCTTCCTCCACTTCACTCTCCTCATACCCATTGATCTTGGACTTGTGGCCTTTCCAGAGAGAGGGGATCATTCTTTGGTCAGGAATCTGTGTAACTGCTGTACACTGAAGACCCTGAATCGATGCCATTGGTGCAGCCGTCACCACATGGTCCATGTCCTGCCTCTCCTTCTGGGGCCCTCTTGTCGACAGCATCCTGATGGATCCACCTGGATGTGCAAGGATGCTGGCCAAGGCCAGCCAGCTCCTCTTGTTTGGTTACTGATCCTGGGAGATGGTGTGGTCACCAAACAGCCACGGGAAACAGATACACAGAGGCCCAGGGCTCTCACTACACCAACTCAAGTCCACCAACATTTCACTCTGCAGAAAGCACTCTGCTACCAACCAGGAACCCATGGCCACTTTACTCAGGCTGTAACCAAGGTCTCAATACGTTAGGGGAACAGATGTGCAAGTCGACAGTGGTTCTGGAGAATGTTAGAACCATAATAGAATTGTGTGCAGGGGATACAGTTGCCCAGAAGAGGAAGTGGTTATTCTTGTTTAAGGAGCTTGGTTAGCAGAGTCTCAAAACCATGTTCTTTCTGAGCTGGAATTTGAAGGATGAGTCGGTGCCTCATAGGGAAACAAGGGTATCAAGGTTGAGGAAGGTATTTGGGTGAATAGACCTAGCTTATTTGGTTGATTTGGATGATTTCAAGTATTAAAGTTCAGGCAGTTACAGAGATAAGGAGAGTTTAGAGGATATTTATCGCTAATGGTTTTATTTGAGTTTTCCTAACCTTTGAACTTACTGATAACACTGATTGAGTTGTTATTGAATTCCCAGAGAACATGAACACAAGGGAGGTCAAAGTGTAATGTCCATAATGCTTTCTCAACTATCAAGGCAGAAAGGGGTCTGCAGGTGGAGCCCAGGTATTCCTTCACTGGCTGAAGCTTCAGCTCCACCCACTTCCCAGCACATAAACATTTCATTGCAGCATTGAATCATCACAGAGTGTGAAAGGAAGCAAGTGAAGAGTAGTACACAGAGCTGAAAAGAAACTCAGAGGAGGGAATCACAGCGGAAAGGGGCCATGGAGCTGATCCCAAGCTTTTCCGTGGAAACCTGGGTTCTCCTGGCTACCAGCCTGGTGCTCCTCTATGTGTGAGTAACTGTCAAGTCTGATCTCCTCTGCAACCTTGGACTTGCATGGTAATGAGGTCCCACTTTCCCCTTAGTGTTTTGAGGATTATTTTATGGAGCAAAAGTAGCTTAAGCTATGGATGCTACAGATACCAATGGGGTTATTATGGATCTTAACTCAGTTCTGTTGAAGGAGCAACCAACCAACCCTCGCCCCCAGCCCTGGCAGTTACAGTTACAGTCTTTTCTATAACTACAAAGACTCAGCCACAATGGAGCAACTAAGCATTCACACAGAGAATTTAGTGATTTTATTTGTTCCCAGGGATGATAGACTACTAATTTTCATAGACCCAGACTAATCAACCAGAATCCACCTGGGGAAGATTTAAAGAAACTAGTCCCGGTGCAGTGGGATACTCTCTCCTTCTCTAGTTCTGGGGATCCTGGAGACATAAAGTAACTTGGGATTTGTCTCCTTATCTTCACCTTCTGGGTTCAGTATCTGCTGCAAAGTGTTGAAGGAATGGCCCCTGTGTCACTCAAGGGGTTCCTGCTCCCTTCCTTCCCTCCCCAGATGTCATTTACACAAGGCACCTGGTCACCCAGAGCTGGAGACTGATCACCCTTCAGATCAGCTCTTCCCCTTTTTATATGCCCTTCTGCAGGGGGCCACTGTGAGGAACTCCGCCCATGGCAAAGGTCATGAGGAAGGAGGCTTGGCATACGCAAAGGCGTGATCAAGCCTCAGGAAACCCCCTGTTCCCGAGCATCTAACCCCAAAACCAGAGTCTGTTTTATGCTCTCACCTACACCTCTGACTTTACGGGGGTCTCTCCCCCATCACCATTTCTCTCGGAGAAGGAGTTAACTTGCAGCTCCAAGTCAATAAAAATTCCTGGGCATGACAAGAGTGTTTCAGCTTACGGACTCCTCTGAAGGTTATCTAGCCCGCCTATATAGGTTCTTCCAGCCACATGTGATTGTTTACAGCCTCTCAACCTGAGAGGCACAAGATGTTTTAGACTTACTAAAGGCAAATTCCTTTGGGAAGTTGGAAATTGTCAGTATAGTGGGTTGGTTAGGAATTATATTGGTGAAGGGTTTTTCATTTGTTGTGCCAATAATTGCTGCTAATTCCCTGCCCTGGGGGTGACAAGGGTGTCTCAGGTCAAACCTCTCTGCTGACAGACTAGCTTGTGTGACAGGATTATCCATACTCCTGCCACTACACAAAGGATTGTTTACTACCTCTCAACCATAAATAGCACAGAGAGTTTGGAGTATTTTGAAAGTCTTAATTAGCATAGGGCTTTTCTCATTGTTGAGTCAATGATTGCTGCCAGGCCTCCATATCCTTAGGCACCTGGGAATATATTAATCAATGTATTTGGAATATAGAAAAGGAAATATAGTAGTTTTTAAGGTTAGCAATACTACACTTTTTGAGTTAATGAATTTTCTCTTTTGTAATAGATCACTGTACTTTGTTATAAATCACTGTGTCCTTGCTATGTAAAAATGTAACTTTATCACTATCTTAAGACTAAATAGATCTTAAGGGGAACATTGGGGAAAGGATTTTCATTTGTTGGGCTGATGTTTGCTGCTAAATCTCCATATTCCCTGCCCTTATAACAAATATAACTAGCATATAGGAGAAATAAGTATTAACCTTTAAGCATATAGGAGAAATAAGTATTAACCTTTAAGATTAATCACGTTAACCTTGGGTTAAATGAATTCCTTTCTTGATTGTAACTCACTACACCCTCACCCTATAGGAATGCAACTTTATTTGGAGGGTGGTGCCTGGCTTAAGAAAAATAACCCTTGGAAAAAATAAGTTTTTTGGTTATCAGAAAGAAAGGGTCATAAAATGTCAGCAGGTCTCATGGCCATAAAATGATGTAAAACCCCTAAAACCTTTTTTTTAATACATTTATGTGAAGCACCTGATTTTGATAAAGGGTAGGACTGCTGACCCCTGCGTGACTCTGTATTCATCCCTATGTGTAACAAAAGGTATATAAGCAAACCCGAAAATAAAGAAATCGGATCAGTTTCCGGAAAGACTGGTTCCCCCATGTCGTTCTTTCTTTCCCCTTCTGGCTGAATTTCCATCTGGAATGTGGGTACTCACCAAGCCTGCTAATTTTGCCTGGGCTTCTAAGATTGGATCAGGGGGGCCTCAGTGCCTCCTCTCCTTCGGGAGAATGGAAAGATGCCTGTGGCCTGTGTAGGTGGTGATTGGTATTCCTTGTGAATCAAGTTATTCAGCCTCTTTTTCTCTGCTAATTTTCGAATCCCTCTCTATCTGTAATTAAATAAGTTATTTCCAAGAACGCCAACTCCGTCCCCACCTTTGAATCACCCTGGATCCACCGGGGCTGGACCCTGGCACCCTTCCCATGACACTCCCTGCCAAGACTCAATTCCCTCAACCTGCACTATGTAGAACCACCTACCCCCAAATGAGCAATCTCTAGTGGAGAGGAGACTTGGCAGAAACCTTGAGATTATATTCATTTCTTTCAGCTATTCCTCCCCTCTCTGAGAGCTTTAACATCAGCATAAATTTGAGAGTTTATGTAACACATTGAAAGTACAGAAGGAAAATTGATTCGCTCTTGTTGTGATGGCAAAGGAAGGAACTGGGGTGGAAATAGCTCGTCAACCCCATTTTGAGAGTAAGTGTCCATACCCGCCCCACCTGCCCTGGAGGACGGATCCAAACATCCGGCTGGGCTTGGCCAAGAGGCACCTGCTGCGTCTTCAAGCAGAGTCTCCTTCAGGCAGTTTCGGGGTTTCCTTTATCACACTTATTACCACATTATCATATAAGATTTGGTGGATTTGAACAGAATATTTGGAACTTGTAAGACCTTAAATGGTAAACTTCATAGAGGAAATTAAACATTCTGGGACATTTTCTGTTTATTTATTCTGTGTTACACAATACCTCTTTTCTTCACTGCAGGAAAGTACCTGAAATTTGGAAGGCCCACATTTCGCTAAAAGCGCTTGGACGGGAATGTTGGACCATTTATACACACCACGCTTTTCAGTCATACCTTTCTAATTTGCCTCTACAGAGTTAGCCTGGGAGGCCTAGCAAACTTGAGCATTAAAACCATTTTCAGCAACTTTTCCCCTCAACCCCTCTTCTCCTCCACTCTGCCAGTTCTCAGAAACAGCAGATTGGAAAGACCTGCAAGATTCCACACCCCGTGTTGTGAGATTCCACACAGGACACGGGAAGATGAGTTTCAGGTATACCAGTCATAGAAAGCACCAGGCTTTATGGCTTTTTGAGAGTTGATATACAGAGGAGTAAACAAAGTAATCTGTGATTGAGCATCTCAAAACAAAACCCCCAAAAAAAGAATGTGCCTTGCACTAAGTTTACAGGTGAGTGTCACAGGTTGGAGGACCAGATACCGTTTGAGTAAAAATGGTCTGAAATGGATCCTTTAGTCATTGTTTCACTTATACAGTTCTATTCAGTGGTGGGAAAGTCAATCACCTTTGTCTGTAGGGCATGTCCACCAAATTGCCTGACGAGAGAGACTTGAGTGTAACTGAAAGTTGCTTATATTTCCATGATGCCAAAGGAAGTCTTGATAGGTTTCTCCTTTTTTTTTTTTAATAAGACAGTAGGATTTATTGATGGATATGAGTAAGGAGAGGACAGCACCAAGGCTCTGATAAGTGCAGGGCCTGTCATTTATCCAGACGGCCAGGGTTAGGGATGTGTTTGACCTCACAGCCACCCTGGATGAACTGCTTTTCCGCCACCAAATTTTCAGATTCATCTGTAGTTAACTTAGGAAAAAGCCCACCTCTTGGAGATATGGGTCTCTTGGTGACCAGTGAACTTGAATTTGGCCCTGCAGAGAGCCTCACTCACATGCTCATTGTTCTGCAGCTTGATGTGGATGGACACTATGACTCGGCCAATGTGGACCCTGGCCACTGTGCCCTGGGCTTTCCAAAGACATGATACATACCTGTCTGGAGCTTAGACTGAAGCCAGCATGTCAGTCATGAAATGTCCACTGGAAAAGTCTGGCTCCAAGGTCCCTTAGGGCAACCAGGCTGTTACACTACTGAGGAAGCTGCTGTTTACAGCCATTCCACAGGGCACAGTTCGTACTTTACAGAAATAAGAACACTATTATTCTCTAAGACTTGATTAGATTTAAGACGAATTAAGTCCTAAAATGTGGTCAGGACACAGAGGGAAAGAAAAGAGTAAAAATCTCCACGCAGATGTTAAGAACAATGTCACAATGGGCTTGCAGTAAGAGTTATACTGTGGATGAATTTAAGCAAAATCTCATTATTGAAATGCATAAATTTCTGCTTTCTACATAAAATGAGAATCTCCAAATCATCTAAAAGTCAAGTTACTAAATAAATATGAGTGAATAGCAGCCTGAACCCCTCAGGACCACTGAAATTGGAAACATTTATCAAGTAATCACTCTAGGATTAGAACCATGAAGACTTCAGCTGCTTTTAGCTAATCGCCATTACCTTTTATGGGTTATATAGTCGTGGTGGGCAAGAATAAGATGAGTGAAAGTAATATCACTTTTGAAGTTGCTAATATTATTATCACCTACATGTTACCTCCCTAGTTTTTCGATTCCAGTTCTCAGTCAGTGACTGACCAGCTCCAGGACTTATTTCACAATTCCTGTGATCTGGCTTCCTCTTTCCCTTTATAGATATGGGACTTATTCATATGGACTTTTTAAGAAGCTGGGGATTCCTGGGCCAAGACCTGTGCCCTATTTTGGAAGTATTCTGGCCTACCGCAAGGTATGTGTCGTTTAAACTCCCTCTTTTGATTCTTGTGGTTGCAAACCTCAGCTGAGTTTCACGGTAACACTGTCCCTCCTCAGAAGGAAGTTCTGAGGCTTTATACTTTCGAGAAGTGATATCATGTGCCCCACCTATCACATGGCCAAGTGTACCACACACCTCTCTTTTTAGCTGTCAGGATCCTCAGATTTTGTCTCAGTCGGATAGACAGGTTCTTCGGCTGATTCAGCAGAGGACTGTGTTCCATCTTGTGCGGACTGCGAAGAGTTTGCATCCTGCCAGGTGAGGTTTCCCATGAAGACACAGGCTTCACTGTATTAGGAGGGAGGCTTGAACAAGGTGCCCAGGCATGACTCATTAGGCTGCACACACTCGAGTCAGAACTTTCCTAATGGTCGCAGAAGCTCTTGGTTGCATTTTTTTCTTCCTCCTCGACTGTTTGGTAACTTCAGTTTTTCAGGCAGCCTGTGTATTCAATGGGGCTTCTCTGGTGGCTCTGATGGTTAAAAAAAAAAATTCATGATCAGGTAATTTGCACATACTTGAATTATCCGGTAGTTCCTGCAGTTACCTCCCTGGCTCTCCCCAACTTTTGCTCGCCCTGATGTCATCTGCATTTCGAGGAATGTAACAAGAGCTTTTTGCTTTACCTCTGTGTATCCAGAGGAAGCACTTTGGGGATATATCTGAACCATGAGTAGGTTTAACAGAGACAAGATGGTAGTTGTCTAGTTACTTCAGATATTTAACCACTAAATATATTATGGAGTTTAAAAAAAAAAGACAGAATCACATAAACAAAATCACTAGAAAGTATATGACTTGACAAAATTATTGAAATTTAGTTTAACTCAGTGGAATATACTAGGTAGTACATGGATTGTGAATTCTAACTGAGCCTTGATATTAGCTGAAGGTCGTGAGCTATGTACAGATGTCCAGGGGCAGAGCTCTGTTGCAGGCTACTCTCTGCCTCAGATTTCCTTTCCTGCAGACAAGAGGCTTGTTTCTCAGATACTGATTCTCCAAACAGAGGCCTTCATTGTCGCATTACTGCGTAAGAACTCTTGAACTTGTCTCCTTCTAAAAAAGCAATAATTTATTTTCTATCTTTCCCAATGACTCCTTAGTAGATGTACTCCATGCCCAATGTTTCTGAGACCTTCATTACCATAGTTAAACCATCAAACATCATAGCAGAAACTTAATGACAGGAAGGTGACTTTTTTTTTTTAGTTGCAGAAGGGACAATTCAGGGCAGGTTGTTTAGTTGGTGTTGTCATTTTTGTAATTGTGACCTCTCCCCATCTTTTCTGTGTTAGCTGGAAAACTAGAAGGTGAGTCCACTTGTCATCTGTTCATTCATTCACTTATTTTCTCACTCAACACACATGCCTTAGAGTTATTTAAATGTGCTGGATGAAAAAGGTTACTGGTGTCTTTAACTTGTAATTCTGCTAAAACTCTAGAGAGGGCTCATGAGATAAATGAAAAGTATGCTTAACTAGGAGATGCAAGTATGTACAGGCCACTCTAACTTTCCCTCAGCTTCAGTTTTCTCACCAAAGACAAGGAAGTACTTAGTATCCACAGGCAAGTTAAGCAATTAGTATCTATAGTAGTTAGAGAAGATGCAGGAGTCATTTTTATTTCTATTTCCAATATCCACTCTATTTCCTCTGAGACGTCTCTGAGTAAGAACTTCCCTCCAACTACCCAAGAAAATAATAAGCCTGAGTAAATGTTTCAAACATTTTTATCCCCAAAGAGGTAGGTTTCAATGCATTTAGATTAATAATCAAATTTTGTTTCTTTTTGCAGGGTATTCCAGAGTTTGACAATCAGTGTTTTAAAAAGTATGGGAAAATGTGGGGGTGAGTTTTCTGGAAGCTTCCATTGAATAAACTTGTTATAATGAGGCACCCCCTGTGGTGTGGAGGACAGGCTCAGTCCAGAGCCTCTTGGGATGAATTCATTTATTTTAAAGCTTTTGGAGGTTTGTTCTACCAGGGATCCCAGATGTCACCAGGCCCATAGGCTGAATCTGGTCTGCAGAATCACAGGTCATCGCTTTTCTCCAGACTTTGAGGCCCAGAGACTCCTAGCATCACTTTCTGTCCAGTATCTCACTCTTCTCCCCTTTTATATTTTCCTTTCTAATGTTACCTTTAATTGCATAATATGCATTATTCCAGAACATTCTAATATATGCCATAAATGCATTTTATAACCCTTTTCCATAGGATTCACTTTAAATTGAAAGACAAAATCTTTTTTTTTTTTTAATTTTGGATCTAATATGTTCTCTTGGGGAAAGAGCTGGAGGTTACAGGTAATATGAATGGGATACCATCTCTTCTCATCTTTTTCTTTTCTGTACGAGTATGGAGGGTATTTTTTGTTTCGTTTTTAATTTTCAGCCAAGACGTTCCAATAGCATTGCAGTTATTGTTTTATCTAGTATTTTTCTCTGACTTTGAAGAGATGTGGGGTATATCTAAGCCAGAGTGGGTCACATGGGCTGATGTACTTTAGGATCTGTTGGAGGTTTGGTGGGAGCAGCAGGAGAGGTGTCATTGGTGCTTCTTTGCCAAAAGCAAGTTGAAGAAGGCCCTCCCTCTCTGGACCTCTTCATCTTCTCTGATCAGGTCCTCAGAAACCATAGGGCCCTACTGAGTTGCCATGATGCCGAACGGTAATGTGGTTGAATGAGAAGCATATATAGCACTGGGCCACCACTGGCCCAGCTCCAGCTGCCCCTTCAGCCTTTACCGCTTGTGAGCTCTGGGTGGAGTCACTTTTTCATGATAGATCCCAGATCTCTCCTTAGAAAAATTTTCTCATGCTTGGATTTAAATGAGGACCACCTGGGAGAGCTTGTTATAAATACAGACTTTGAGCCCCCTCATCAGTACAGCAAATCAATATGACCTGGGGTGAGGCCCAGGAATCTAAACTGTAACTGGTAGTGAAAGAAATACTAAGGCTGGAGTGACATCATGAATATAAAGGGTCACCCAAAACACTAGCCCTTCTCCACCCAGGTGTTGTTTAAAAAGCATGATGGGAAGAAGGGAATCATCCAAGTAATAGGGTCAGTTAGGTGGAAGAGCAGATTAAGTGCCTCCTCAATCCCTTCTGTCACTGCTTGAGCACTAAATGCTCTTGACACCCACTTAGACCCTCTGGGTTTTAGAATGGTTTTTGGAAATGGGCAGAAAAAAGTGCAGTGGTTCTCAGCGATTTTTACATCTGATCACAAAACCATTTGAAATTCATCTGTGAAGTCAAGGGAGGACTAGGAGACTTGTAGAAAATGTTCCAATTTGTTCTAGCCATTGCAAATGATTGATAGTGGAAGGAAAATGCCAGAAGATAGTGTAAATAACTCAGAGTAAACCTCATGCCAGTGGCCCATTCCCATGAACAGGCATCCTGACAGTCAGGGGATCAGGCCAAATTGGGACGTGTCATATCTGAGGACTCAGCTTTGTGTGGTAGGTGGGTCAAACGTGGGCCTGCCGAGCTGCTGATAGATATCATCTACATGGAGCCTGAGGCCCATGAGACCCATGCAGAAGAATAAATATAAGTAATGGAAAGAAAATTTTTTCTTTTTTAAAATTAATTAAAAATTAATAATTTCCTTTAAAGTAAACTATAAAGTAAGCAAATTTTGGAGAATAGAAAAATCTTTTACAATCCTATTATCACTTGTGGAGCAGTCCAAATCTGTTTGCAGACGATTGTCACATAGTTAGGATCAATGTGTCTACAAGTTTCCTATGCCTTTTTCATGCTTTTGATATGTCTTCAAAAATTAATGGGTAGGCTCTCCCTAATTAATTGTTTTTTCATTCTTAAACAGTTTTCTTGGCTTATTTACTAAGCTAACTTCCTCACTAATACTGAAATATTTTAAACTTAGAAAAGTGAGACTAGTATAGGAAATACCCACGTACATAACACTTAGACCAAACAAATGTTCTAATGTTATTTCTAACGACAATTTCTAGAAGTAAGGATTATCTATAATAATATCAGAATGATAGTCTGGACTTACAGTGTGGCTCCAGCTGGGGAATCTGTATCAGTAAATTTAATTAGATCTCCTTTCCTTGCACAGGTTTTATGAAGGTCGACAACCTATGTTGGTTATCACAGATCCAGATATAATCAAAACAGTACTAGTGAAAGAGTGTTATTCTGTCTTCACAAACCGGAGGGTAAGCATCCATTTCTTTAGCTTTAAATTTTATTTGCTTATTAAATGCTTATTCTGTAATAATTTTAAGTCTACAAGATGCTGTCGAGAGAAAAAATACAGGAAGGCACTATGTTCTATTCCCTTCATCCTGTTTCCCTCGGTGGTTAGCACTTGCATAATTAGAGTACATCGGAGCAGGAAGTCGACACTGATACTATCCACAGTGCTTATGCAGATTTCATCAGTTTTATGTGGATTCATTTGATGCGAGAGAAGGTGTCTGTGTGTGTGTTGCTCTATGGAAGTTTATCATAGAGGTAGATTTGTGTAACCACCACCACAGTAAATGTGCAGAAACCTTCCATCCCCATATGCTCCCTCTGTGTGTATGTGTATGCTCAGTTCTGTCTGACTCTTTGTGACTCCATGGGCTGTAGGCCGTGGAATAGAATCTTCCTGGCAAAAGTACTGGAGTGAGTTGTCCTTTCCTCCTGCAGGGGTTCTTCCTGACCCAGTGACTGAACCCTCGTCTCTTGTGTCTCCTGCATTCTCAGGCAGATTCTTTTTTTTTTTTTTTAATCTTTTTTTTTTTTTTTTCAGGCAGATTCTTTACTACTGTGCCACTTGAGAATCCCAAGGTTCCCTGTTTAACTATTCATTTATAGCCACAGTGAGTGGCTTGTCTTTTCCTCTTATCAGGGTCTTAGAAGAGCAAAAAATTTATTTTCATGAGGTCAATTTATTCCTTTATTTATTTATTCTGTTTTTCTCTTTGAGTCTGCTTTTGTAACTGTTGCATTTTTTAGTTCATTTATCATTATATTATAAAGTTTCAAATTTTCTACACTTCAAATTTAATATCTCTTTGGTGAACATCTCACTTCATTTTTGTACTTGGAAAATTTGAGTATATTGTTATCCTTTGGGCTTCCCAGGTGGCGCTAGTGATGAAGAACCTACCTGCCAATACAGAATACATAAGAGGCAAGGGTTCAATCCCTGGTTTGGGAAGATCCTCTGGAAGAGAGCCTGGAAACCCACTCCAGTATTCTTGCCTAGAGAATCCCATGAACAGAGGAGCCTGGCAGGCTACAGCCTATAGGGTCTCAAAGACTCAGACACGACCGAAGCGACTTAGCACGCGTAGCACACATGTTGTGTTTCCTGTGGCTCTGAATTTCTTTAGAACAATTATTTTGAATTCCTTTTCAGGCAGTTCGTAGATGTTCACTTCTTTGGGATGACTTACTGGACAGTTATTATCTCCCTTTGGTCGTTTCGTGTTTCCTTGATTCTTGGTGATCCCTTATCTTTCAATGGTGTCTATGTCTTTGGAGAAGCAGTTACTCTTTCTAGGCTTAATCAACCAAGTTTGATAAGGAAGACCTTTACTTGTGATGGGACACACAGTGTGCTGAAGCCATCAGTCTAGTGGCATTGGGTGCCAAGTGTGGAGGATGGGGCGTGGTGGGTCCAGTTCCAAGGGGAAATGATTGGCTTTGGCACCTGGGTCCAGAACACCACCAACTACATGATATTTGACACCAATAACTGAGAGTCCGAGGTGGTTCTAGGGATGTTGAGGTCTTCAGCAACACAGCCAAGCCCAGTGTTGAGGGATCAGGGCCAGCAAAGTGGTAGCCAGAATTGGGGGGCATGCTCCTCTGTGTGAGCTGACTACAGGCACATGCCCAACATGAGGACTGGGGTCAGTGGCTGGGACTGGGTCAAGTGTGGGTACAGGAGCAGCTTTGAGTGCTGCGCTGTCAGTGTGCGCTCATGTAGCTGCAGGGACGAGCTACACGCACGTGTGGCATTGCCCGCCAGTGACAGGAGTCAAGACTGGCTCCAGGCGCCTGAGCAGCTACTCACGTGTTACTGTGGGTCCTGGATCTCAGGATGTCACTGGCTGGAGCAGCTCTGTTGGGGGCGGAGGGAAAAGACAGGACTCAGGCAATTGGAGTCTGCTAATGTAGAACCTTGGGGAGTGATCAGCAGCAAAATTTTCAGGGGTCTTCAGTGACTGTGCTGGCAGTTGGTTTCCTCATAGTAAAGGTTCTGGGGTTTTTTGCAGAGCAGGATACAGAGAACCCCAGTCACTCCTGCTGTGTGGTTGACATTGACAGCCCTTACCCTTCTTTCTTTGCTCCTAGTTGTCTCTGGATGTCTCAGCTTTGCCAGTCTCTGGGTGCGGTGAATCCAAAGCAGGTCATTTGTTCAGTGTTCTGAAAGGCTAGGGAATCTAATAACTCATCCTGCTGTCCTCTTTCCAGTAAGGAGAACTGTTTCAGGCTGAGGAGGGGTTCCTCTTGGCACTGAGCAGTCTGGCCTGGGGGACAGGCTGATGCAGGCAAAATGAAGCTATTTTCTTTACCAGTCTGTGGGTTATTCTCAATTTTTTTTCACTGCTATGTTGCTGAAGCTTCTGGACTCCTGAGGTCTCTTAGACCTGTTTTCATTTATTTAGCACTAATTGTTATTTGTGGGGTGAGAGAAACTGGAGTCTCCTCTGCCATCTCGGTGACATGACTCCAGATTTCCTCATTAGTGTGCTTTTAGCTATAAGATTTTTTTTTGTAGATGCTTTTTATCATGTTGTGTAAGTTTCCTTCTCTACCTACCTAGTTTGTAAATTTCTATCATGAATGGGTGTTGGAGGTTTCAATTTTAAAACAGAATATTTGGAATATGGAAAAATGTCTCAAGCAATTTGGCTTGATAAGCCTGTCCCAAGCTGAGAAACAAAATTATATCTTTCCTTTTTCCTTCTATTCCTGGGGGGTAAACAGAAGAAAAAAGTATTTTCGTACAATTGTAACATTTCTTCAGAATAGCAAATAGACTCCTTATTTTTGATGTATTCTATTTTTATTTTTAAAAAGTCTCATATCAAGAAATGTTTTGAATCCACATGCTGTAGACATGTAAAGAAAGAACTGGTCTGAGACAACATATGTTTGTCAAAGCTATCAGCTCTCTGTCACTAGTTAGTTCCCTTGTATTCTGCACAGACCAGGAGGATGAACTAGGTCTTATTCCTGCCTATTCCCTTGGAAAAACCCTTTCTATACTACATGGGTCATTTGCACTTAATAGGATACTGAAATATGAAATTTGGAAACCACATCAAGTGGCTGGATGTCTTTCCTCCACACTCACAGAAACCTAGATATTTGGGATAAATATTTATTAAGCATCTAGCATAGGATCTGCTACTAAGTAGATAGTCACTAAATATTCGTTGAATAATTGGTCCTTATTTAAGAAATCTTCCACAACTGCTGAGACTTCTAAAACTTATACAGGGTAAATATGTTTTGCTTTTGACCTAGATTTTTGGTCCAATGGGAATCATGAAAAATGCCATCTCTCTGGCTTGGGATGAACAATGGAAGAGAATACGGACGTTGCTGTCTCCAGCCTTCACCAGCGGAAAGCTCAAGGAGGTAAGAAAAGAAGAGGACTTTCAACTAGAAACTTACGGAATGACTCTAGGGACAGGTAGAAAGTGAGGTCATAGTCTCTTTTCAAAGAGGAGTCTGCTGAGTTTGAGTTTTCCGACGTTGGTCTTTTATCTTTACACCCTAGAGAGACATTTTTAAGATTTTTATAAAATGTCAGTTACTACTCCATGCTTAGGAAAGCCAGGTCCTCCTAGGACTTGAGTCTCCACATTTGACTTCATGTGATGACATATTTCATGTCTAGATGCTCCCCATCGTTGGCCAGTATGCAGATGTGTTGGTGAGGAACCTGAGGAAGGAAGCAGAGAAAGGCAATCCTGTCAACATGAAAGAGTAAGTAGGGCTGAGGCTACTGGTCCTCTGAGCTCCACTGAGAACTTCTCGCTGCCTACCATGGAGTCCAATTCCACCTGCTGTGTCGATCTAGTGAACAGACACAAGTAGGTCGTGTTACAAATCTAATGGGCCACTCCAGAACGAATGGTGTTTCATCAAAGAAAGCTGGGTAGCCAGGAGAGAAAGTGTCTTTTTTGTGCCATAAAGGGCTTACCTTCTTAACTATGACTTTATGGATATTCCAGAAGACTGAAATAAACAGTTTTGAAAGGAGAACATTATCATCCCAAAGTATTGAGTGTAGAGGGTGTGGCAGAGGAAGGCTCTTGGCATATATTGGCAGGTAGTGCATTGGGCAGTAAATTTACAGTATTGAACTTGAAACAGCTTAAATCTCTTCACACTTTTCCTACAGAAAATACTAAATATTAATTCTTAATCACTATTTGTTCTTCTTTCATCCTCAAAAGAGAGAAGGCCCTGTACAGGCTATGGGTGGGGTAACCATAGTTTTTGTTGTCTAAACTGAGATTTTTAAAAAAAACCAAAACTATACTATAATAACAGATAGAAAGGAAGACTGTCCCAGGGAAGCTGAGGACATATGCTCACTTAGCCATGGGATTTCCTAAATCAGTTTGGAAGGATTTTTGTTAAACTCAGAACATTTTTAGTTCTTATGGTTCACAGAAATGATTCTTCCCTCAGGGCAACCACAGACCACTGGGGTTGAGGAAGACAGGTCTTTCAGGAGCCTTAGCCAGGAGTGTAAGACAAGGAGGGATGATGTTCCTGGCAACTCAGGGCACTGCTGTTACGTAATGCGCTAAAGGGAAATCAGCCCTGAGTACAGATTTTATGGTGAAGCAAGACCGAGGTCAATGTCCCCTCTCTTGACTCCCCAGGAAAAGTTGATTATTCCACACTTTGTCTTACTCAAACACAGTCCTTACACACTCATTATTGTCCACAGTCAAAACACATTACTGTACTTACAGTCTGATTGTGTGTGTTTTTCCCTCTATGACAAGATCCCCGAATTCAGGGGCTGGGGGTCTAGGTTGCCTTAGTGTCCCCAACTCCCTAACGGAGGGCCAGCTGCACCACTCACATGTCATACACACCTCAGGAGTGAGTGATAGTAGCAGAGACTCTTCTATGATCCAGCAGGTGGTTCTGAGAGAGTGTGGCTCTTTTTCTGTCCGCCTGGGCATCAGATTTTACATGCGTTTCTTGTTGCACATGTTGGACAAGGATAAAGAGGTGTTGACTTTACCTGAACATGTCTCTCTCTCCACTCAGCATGTTTGGGGCCTACAGCATGGATGTGATCACTGGCACAGCATTTGGAGTGAATATTGATTCCCTCAACAACCCACACGATCCCTTTGTGGAATACAGCAAGAACCTCTTAAAATTTAGACCCTTCGATCCATTCATTCTTTCAATAAGTATGTGAACTACTTTATTTCTTATTCTTTATTCCTTCTTTCATCCCTCCTTTCCTTCCTCCCTCCCTTCCTTCTTTCAATCCTTCCTTCACCTTTCTTTTTTTAAATAATAGGTGTCAGTTCAGTTCAGTCACTCAGTCATGTGCTGCTCTTTGCAACTCCATGAATCGCAGCACGCCAGGCCTCCCTGTCCATCACCAACTCCCAGAGTTCACTCAGACTCACGTCCATTGAGTCCGTGATGCCATCCAGCCATCTCATCCTCTGTCGTCCCTTCTCCTCCTGCCCCCAATCCCTCCCAGCATCAGAGTCTCTTCCAATGAGTCAACTCTTCACACGAGGTGGCCAAAGTACTGGAGTTTCAGCTTCAGCATCATTCCTTCCAAAGAAATCCCAGGGCTGATTTTCAGAATGGACTGGTTGGATCTCCTTGCAGTCCAAGGGACTCTCAAGAGTCTTCTCCAACACCACAGTTCAAAAGCATCATTTCTTCGGCTCTCAGCCTTCTTCACAGTCCAACTCTCACATCCATACGTGACATGCAATTCACATACCACGTAATATACCAGTGTGAAATGTATAATTCATTCATTTTTACATCTTACCTTTACATCAACAAATGAAATGGACATGGAAGTTATAAACAACATTCAGTATATACATTGACTATTATATCTATGTGTGTGTGTGTGTATTCACAGAACTGAATATTATTCAACCAGGAGAGGAAGAAAATCCTGCCATTTGCAACAAGGTGGAAGGACCTTGAGGGTATTATGTTATGTGAAATAAGTCAAACAGAAAAAGGTGGATGCTTATATAGAATTAAATTTTTAAAAAAAAGACAAAAACCTAGGTCTTCCCTGGTAGTCCAGTGGTGAAGAATCTGCTTCCAATTCAGGTAATGAGTTCAATCACTGGTTGCAAAACTAAGATCCCACATGCCACAGAGAAAACTGAGCCCACAGGCCGCAGCAAAAACACAGTCAACCAAAATTTTAAAAAATAAATTAATTTTAAAAATCCAAAACTAAAAAACAAGAAGAAGAAAACCAAACTCATATAAAAGCAAGATCAGATTGTTTTTAGGAGAGGAGTGGCTTGGATTGGTGGGAAATTGAATAAAGGTATTCAAAAGAGGCAATTTTTCAGCAACAGCATAAAAGTATTGCCAGTGTAATGTACAATGTAAGTATACTTAACACTACTGTGATTTACTATATTTGTGATTTACTAAAGAATGAAGGGATGGAGCCAAAGTAAAAACAATACCCAGTTGTGGATGTGACTGGTGATAGAAGCAAGGTCCAATGCTGTAAAGAGCAATATCGCATAGGAACCTGGAATATCAGGTCCATGAATCAAGGCAAATTGGAAGTGGTCAAACAAGAGATGGCAAGAGTGAGCGTCGACATTCTAGGAATCAGCAAACTAAAATGGACTGGAATGGGTGAATTTAACTCAGATGACCATTACATCTACTACTGTGGGCAGGAATCCCTTAGAAGAAAAGGAGTAGCCATCATGGTCAACAAAAGAATCCGAAATGCAGTACTTGGATGTAATCTCAAAAATGACAGAATGATCTCTGTTCATTTCCAGGGCAAACCGTTCAATTTCACAGTTATCCAAGTCTATGCCCCAACCAGTAACGCTGAAGAAGCTGAAGTTGAACGGTTCTATGAAAACCTACAAGACCTTTTAGAAATAACACCCAAAAAAGATGTCCTTTTCATTATAGGAGACTGGAATGCAAAAGTAGGAAGTCAAGAAACACCTGGATTAACAGGCAAATTTGGCCTTGGAATACAGAATGAAGCAGGGCAAAGACTAATAGAGTTCTGCCAAGAAAATGCACTGGTCATAGCAAACACTCTCTCCCAACAACACAAGAGAAGACTCTACATATGGACATCACCAGATGGTCAACACCGAAATCAGATTGATTATATTCTTTGCAGCCAAAGATGGAGAAGCTCTATACAGTCAACAAAAACAAGACCAGGAGCTGACTGTGGCTCAGATCATGAACTCCTTATTGCCAAATTCAGACTTAAATTGAAGAAAGTGGGAAAACCACTAGACCATTCAGGTATGACCTAAATCAAATCCCTTATGATTATACTGCGGAAGTGAGAAATAAGTTTAAGGGACTAGATCTGATAGATAGAGTGCCTGATGAACTATGGACGGAGGTTCGTGACATTGTACAGGAGACAGGGATCAAGACCATCCCCATGGAAAAGAAATGCAAAGAGGCAAAATGGCTGTCTGGGGAGGCCTTACAAAGAGCTGTGAAAAGAAGAGAAGTGAAAAGCAAAGGAGAAAAGGAAAGATATAAGCATCTGAATGCAGAGTTCCAAAGAATAGCAAGAGATAAGAAAGCCTTCCTCAGTGATCAATGCAAAGAAATAGAGGAAACCAAAAGAATGGGAAAGACTAGAGATCTCTTCAAGAAAATTAGAGATACCAAGGGAACATTTCATGCAAAGATGGGCTCAAGAAAGGACAGAAATGATATGGACCTAGCAGAAGCAGAAGATATTAAGAAGAGGTGGCAAGAATACACAGAAGAACTGTACAAAAAAGATCTTCAAGACCAAGATAATCACGATGGTATGATCACTCACCTAGAGCCAGACATCTTGGAATGTGAAGTCAAGTGGACCTTAGAAAGCATCACTACGAACAAAGCTAGTGGAGGTGATGAGCTATTTCAAATCCTGAAAGATGATGCTGTGAAAATAATGCACTCAATTTGCCAGCAAATTTGGAAAACTCAGCAGTGGCCACAGGACTGGAAAAGGTCAGTTTTCATTCCAATCCCAAAGAAAGGCAATGCCAAAGAATGTTCAAACTACCGCACAATTGCACTCATCCCACATGCTAGTAAAGTAATGCTCAAAATTCTCCAAGCCAGCCTTCAGCAATACGTGAACCATGAGCTTCCAGATGTTCAAGCTGGTTTTAGAAAAGGCAGAGGAACCAGAGATCAAATTGCCAATATCCACTGGATCATGGAAAAAGCAAGAGAGTTCCAGAAAACATCTATTTCTGCTTTATTGACTATGCCAAAGCCATTGACTGTGTGGATCACAATAAACTGTGGAAAATTCTGAAAGAGATGGGAATACCAGACTACCTGACCTGCCTCTTGAGAAACCTATATGCAGGTCAGGAAGCAACAGTTAGAACTGGACATGGAATAACAGACTGGTTCCAAATAGGAAAAGGCATACGTTAGGATTGTATATTGTCACCCTGCTTATTTAACTTATATGCAGAGTACATCATGAGAAACCCTGGGCTGGAAGAAGCACAAGCTGGAATCAAGATTGCCAGGAGAAATATCAATAACCTCAGATATGCAGATGACACCACCTTTATGGCAGAAAGTGAAGAGGAACTAAAAAGCCTTTTGATGAAAGTGAAAGCGGAGAGTGAAAAAGTTGGCTTAAAGCTCAACATTCAGAAAACGAAGAGCATGGCATCTGGTCCCATCACTTCATGGGAAATAGATGGGGAAACAGTGGAAACAGTGTCAGACTGTATTTTTGGGGGCTCCAAAATCACTGCAGATGGTGACTGCAGCCATGAAATTAAAAGACGCTTACTCCTTGGAAGGAAAGTTATGACCAACATAGACAGCATATTCTAAAGCAGAGACATTACTTTGCCAACAAAGGTCGGTCTAGTCAAGGCTATGATTTTTCCAGTGGTCATGTATGGATGTGAGAGTTGGACTGTGAAGAAGGCTGAGTGCCGAAGTATTGATGCTTTTGAACTGTGGTGTTGGAGAAGACTCTTGAGAGTCCCTTGGACTGCAAGGAGATCCAACCAGTCCATTCTGAAGGAGATCAGCCCTGGGATTTCTTTGGAAGGAATGATGCTAAAGCTGAAATTCCAGTACTTTGGCCACCTCATGCAAAGAGTTGACTCATTGGAAGAGATTCTGATGCTGGGAGGGATTGGGGACAGGAGGGGAAGGGGACGACAGAGGATGAGATGGCTGGATGGCATCACGGACTCGATGGACGTGAGTCTGAGTGAACTCCGGGAGTTGATGATGGACAGGGAGGCCTGGCGTGCTGTGATTCATGGGGTCGCAGAGTCGAACACGACTGAGCGACTGAACTGAACTGACAGAACTGAAGAAAGTAGATCCTAAAGGTTCTCATCACAAGGGGAATAAAAGCTTGTAACTATATCAGGTGAGGAATGTTAAGCAAACTTATGGGGTAATTTTAAAATACATGTATGTTAAGTCATTAGTCATTACGCTGTGCCCAAATTAATACAGTGCTGTATCTCAACTATAATACAATTGAAAAAGAAAGGTTTTTAGTACTCTCAGAGATATATATACAACCATCACTACTGTCAATTTTTGTCAGCTCTCAAGCCCTGTACCTATCACCTTCCACCCCCGCTTAGCTTTAAGCACTCCCTTGGGCTTCCCTGGTGGCTCAGCTGGTAAAGAATCCGCCTGCAATGCGGGAGACCTGGCTTCAATCCCTGGGTTGGGAAGATCCTCTGGAGAAGGGAACGGCTACCTCCTCCAGTAATATGGCTTGGAGAATTCCATGGACAGTCCATGGGGTTGCAAAGAGTCGGACACAACTGAGCGACTTTCACTTTCTCAATCTATGTTCTGTCACTTCAAATTTGCTTATTTTAGACACTGGATATGATGGAATCATACAATATGTGGTCTTTTGTGGCTGACTTCTTTCACCTATCATGAGTAATCTAAAATTGTAGCACGTATCAGTGCTTCATTTCTTTGTACGCCAAATAGTATTTCATTATATGGACAGTCTGCACTTTGTTTACGCATTCATCAGCTGATGAACGTTTCGGTCATTCACTATTAAGTATGGTGTTAGCTTAGTTTTTCGTAGACGACTTTCAAGTTGAGGAAATTCCCTTCTGTTCCAGTTTGTTGAGTGTTTTTATCACAAGAGAGTGTTAGGTTGGTCACATGCTTTTTATGCATCTGTTAGGTGACTGCATTGTTTCTTAATTTCTTTGGTATGGTTTATCGTACAACTTGGCATTCCTAGGATGAACCCCGCTTGGTCATGGTGTGTGTCACTTCCTATGTGTTGCTAGATTCAATTCGCTAGTATTTTGTTGAGGATTTGTGCCTCCATGGGATAAGGTATTTTGGTCTGTACCTTCTTGGGCTGTTTTTGTCTGGTTTTAGTATCAAACTCATACACTTTGGAAGTGCTCCAATGTCTTCTATTTTTTGGAAGAGTTTGTTTAAAAATGGGGCTAATCCTTTAAATATTTGGTAGTATTCACCATTGAAACCACCTCTACCTGAGCTTTTCTTCGCCAAGCTGTGGGCTGTTTCTTGATAACTAACTCAAACTTTGTCCATTTTAATAGATATATCAGATTGTCTGTTTCTTTTTGGATCACTTTCTGCAGTTTGTGTCTTTCTGAGAATCTGTCCATTTTATCTAAATGATCTAATTTATCCTCATACTGTTGTTCATAGATTACTTTTTTATTGAAGTAAAGTTGGTTTACAATGTTAGTTTCAAGTGTACAGCAGAGTAATTCAGCTGTGTATACACATTCTTTTCCAAGTCCTTCTCCAGTATAGGTTATTATAAGATATTGAGTATACAAAGATTTCTTTATAGTCTCTGTACTTTTTAAAATGTCATTTGTAATCTCCCTTCTTTTATTTTCGATGCTAGCAATTTGAGTATTTTCTCTTTTTTCTTGGCCAGTCTAGCTAAAAAAATCTTTCAAAGCATCAACTTTTGGTTTCACTGGTTTTCTCCACTGTTTTTTAATCTCCTACTCATTACAGTGTCTTCACTTCTCTTTACCATTTTCTGCCTTCTACTTACTTTAAGTGTTGTTTGTGCTTCTCCTTTCAGAGTGTAAAGGTGGAAATTTAGGTTCTTGATTTAGGATCTTTGTTCTTTTAATATCGATTGCCCTTTTTATGTCTTCTACAACCCATTGGTTATTTAGGAGTGTGTTATTTAATTTCCACATATTTGTGTATCTCTTAATTGTCTTTCCATTATTGATTTCTAATTCTATTCCATTGTGGCAGAAAAACACATACTGTATTATTTTGATCATGATTATTTTTCTTTAAACTTCACAATTAATTGAAGTAACAGAATTTGGTCTGGTTTATCCAAAGAGATGCTAGTCCAAGAATTAAAGGCCATGAGGTGCCGGAATGTAATCCTGTTCTTTGGTCAGTCCAAGGATGCAGAGGGAACCACTGATCTCACTACTATAGTGATGGTCCCTAGATGTGGACTTGGCCTTGATCAGTCATTGACTTGGAAGTCTGAGCAAAGGTCTAGAGGCAATGGGTCATGATTGAGTATCCTGGTAGTTTTACTCTTTTGATTGATAGAGCAAATTATATTTGCTAAAGGTAAACTATATTTGCTAAATGCAAAGTAAAATTTGCATTTTCACTGAGCTTCCTTTTATCTTATTCCCTGCAGTATTATTTCCGTTTCTCAACCCAGTTTTTGAACTATTAAACATTACTATATTTCCAAAAAGTACTGTGGACTTTTTCACAAAATCTGTAAAGAAGATTAAAGAAAGTCGCCTCACAGATAAACAAACGGTAAAGTCTGGTGGTGGTTACAAGTGGGTGTTCACTTTTTGATAATTTTTTGCGCTGTGTACATCTGACTTATATGCATCTTTGCATTTTTAAAAGATAGGTAGAAAACTATGGAGTATAGAATAGGATGGTTCTATAAATTTGGGGGGCAATGGAAGAGGAAAAGGATGGGGAAGAAAATGAGAGTATGACCAGAGAGCAGTTTAAATACAGTGAAAAGCATGCTAATTAGTATATGAGAGACAAGAGTTACCGATTAAAAATAATTTTACTGATATTTCACCAAATATTAGCTTGGTAAAGAATTACTTCAATGCCAAGCCTCACATTTTATAGGTTGTCTGATGAAAGACTCCATCAGCTGCCTGA
Source organism: Ovis aries (assembly GCF_016772045.2). Classification (NCBI taxonomy): domain Eukaryota; kingdom Metazoa; phylum Chordata; class Mammalia; order Artiodactyla; family Bovidae; genus Ovis; species Ovis aries. Next base: position 36,981,660 of record NC_056077.1, on the reverse strand, counting down.
TACATTGCAGTCTTTTAAAAAGTTGAGCCCTGTCATAGTCTGAAGCAAGCGGGTGTCTTCTCTGGCCAATGAAGCCGCAAGTGGGTTAACCCAATTTGGCCTTCATGAGGCCGTGAGGCCAGCACAAAGTTGTCTGCAGGTTAGGAGAGATGGGCTGCTTATAGGATGTCACTGAAGAATGTGTAGAGTCCTGGGAGGGTCAAGAGTTTGTAGATGCTTCTGCAAAATCTGCTGGTGACCTATGCAATGTGAGGGAGTTGATTTGTGTGTCCATTCATTAAGAGTTAAAGTTGAAGGGGAAAAAAGGATTGAAGTCATGGACCTGTTCCTGAGCAAACAGGTGTGACAGGAGAGACAGCAGATAACTATCTGGTTAAGAAGCTGTTTCAAATCATCCCACCCTCTCCCTCAATATTGTAAAGTAATTAAATAAATAAATTTATATTTTTTAAAAAAGAAGCTGTTTCAAAAGTCAAAGAAACCAAAGATCAGAGAGAGTGAGGACAAAAAACCGGTTGGACGTGATGGCTGGGTTTCTCTCAGGGAAGCATCATGGTCTCTAAGATTTGTAGGTGGGTGGCTGTGTTCACTGAGGACTCAGGCAATATTAGTTAGATCTTGCTCTTTAAGGGGCCATACTTTCAGGAAAGAAGTTAAATATACACTCCTGATTTATTTCCATCTTCACAAGTAATTTCTAAAATTGATTTCTCTTTCTGTTTCCAGAATCGAGTGGATTTACTTCAGCTAATGATTAACTCTCAGAATTCCAAAGAAATTGATACCCATAAAGGTAACCATGGAGAGCTTCACAGGGGCCACCATGGGAAGGCACATAGGTAGGGTGCGGTTCTCAAAATGTGCAGGAAGTTTTCCAAGCATGTGAGAATTTCTGCCAAATTGAAGAAAGACACTTGTGCAGAAAGTAGACTGTGGCACTTCCTGGAAGTTTTCAGGCACAACTTTGTTCAGAGCTCGAAAGGGCAACTATAGCAAGGATGTCAGGCCCGGAAGTGAGTCATGCTCAGCGGATCGCCTGCCGCTGAACCTCTGGGGAGCTTTGTTCTAATATCGATTCTCAGGCTGCTCCAGATCCACATTGCCCCACTGTTGGTGCCCTTAACTTGGAACTCTTGGTTAAGGTTGTATAGAGCTTACTCTACTCTAGAGATTATTTTTTCCCTTTTGTAATTAATAAATGACTTGTGAGAGAAGCCTTTGAGACTGGAAATACACTGTTTCTCTTCAAATTGTCACCTATTTATTTTATGACACATGGATGGTTTCTGGCTGAAACCATTGTTGCCATGACGGGTATAACATGATGACTTTCTGATCCCATCATTCTTCCGTATTCATCAGTTGATGTTCTTTTGTAGGGAAGCTCTCCGTTCTCTCTTGCTGGCTTACTTGTTCATTTGTATTTATATAGCATGATCTCATGTACTCTCTTACATCACTTCTCATTCTGATTCTCCAGTTCTTTCTGGTTTGTCCACTGGAGCTTTTTCAAGTAGGATCTTATATTCTTTTTTCTTTTCTCCTTGCTTCATTTTAAATCTTTTTTTAATGGACTATTTTTAGAATAGTTAGTTTTATAAGAAAATTGAGTGCAAAGTATAGAGATTTCCAATATACGTCCTGCCCCAACTACACACAATCTTCCCCCCACTATCAAAAGACCACACCAGAGTTGTGCATTTGTTAGAATCAATGAACCTACATTAATACATCATTATCATCCAAAGTGTATAGTTGACCTTAGGGTTCATTCTTAGTATTACACATTCCATGGGTTTTGACAAATGTATAAGGATGTACTGTCAGTGCATACAGAGTTTCCACTGTCCTTTAAATTATCTTTTTCTAAGAACTTCTTCACTTTCTGATGTAAGATAATCCAGGTTTCTCTTACCCCTGAGTAGCTCTGGAATCAGCTGTTTTTTCAAAAAACAGCTGGTTCCCTTTATTTTTTTTTTAACTTTTCAACATGGTTTTATTATTAATAGACTATAGGAGATGCATGCTGGAATAGCCAGCACCCTCCACAAACTGAATTGAGGCAGCATCAATGTTTTCCTTCTACCTGCAACTCAGAGTTTCCTTCTCTTTCTTTGCCTCTTCTTTTTTTTTTTTTTTTTTTTTTACTTTACAATATAGTATTGGTTCTGCCACACATCAACATGAATCCACCACGGGCATACACGTGTTCCCCATCCTGAACCCCCCTCCCACCTCCCTCCCCGTACCATCCCTCCAGGTCATCCCAGTGCACCAGCCCCAAGGATCCTGTATCGAACCTGGACTGGCGATTCATTTCTTATATGATATTATACATGTTTCCATGCCATTCCCCCAAATCATCCCACCCTCGCCCTCTCCCATAGAGTCCAAAAGACTGTTCTGTACATCTGTGTCTCTTTTGCTGTCTCGCATACAGGGTTATCATTACCACCTTTCTAAATTCCATATATATGTGTTAGTATACTGTATTGGGCTTCTCTGGTGGCTCAGAGGTTAAAGTGTCTGTCTGCAATATGGGAGACCCGGGTTCGATCCCTGGGTCGGGAAGATCCCCTGGAGAAGGAAATGGCAACCCACTACAGGATTCTTGCCTGGAGAATCCCATGAACAGAGAAGCCTGGTGGGCTACAGTCCATGGGGTCTCAAAGAGTTGGACACAACTGAGCGACTTCACTTACTTACTTATACTGTATTGGTGTTTTTCTTTCTGGCTTACTTCACTCTGTATAATAGGCTCCAGTTTCATCCACCTCGTCAATTCATGCTGATGTATGGCAAAACCAATACAATATTGTAAAGTAATTAACCTCCAATTAAAATAAATACATTTATATTTTTTAAAAGAAAGAACTGATTCAAATGTATTCTTTTTAATGGCTGAGTAATACTCCATTGTGTATATGTACCACAGCTTTCTTATCCATTCATATGCTGATGGACATCTAGGTTGCTTCCATGTCCTGGATATTATAAACAGTGCTACAATGAACATTGGGGTACACATGTCTCTTTCTCTTTTTTTAATTTTTATTTTTACTTTATTTTACTTTACAATACTGTGTTGATTTTGCCATACATTAACATGAATCCACCACGGGTGTACATGAGTTCCCAATCCTGAACCCCTCTCCCACCTCCCACCCCATATCATCTCTCTGAATCATCCCTGTGCACCAGCCCCAAACATCCTGTATCCTGTATTGAACATAGACTGGTGATTCGTTTCTTACATGATAGTATACATGTTTCAGTGCCATTCTCCCAAATCATCCCACCCTCTCCCTCTCCCCCAGAGTCCAAAAGTCCATTCTATACATCTTTGTCTCTTTTGCTGGCTTGCATACAGGATTATCATTACCATCTTTCTAAATTCCATATATATGTGTTAGTATACTGTATTGGTGTTTTTCTTTCCAGCTTACTTCACTCTGTATAATCGGCTCCAGTTTCATCCATCTCATTAGAACTGATTCAAATGTATACTTTTTAATGGCTGAGTAATACTCCATTGTGTATATGTACCACAGCTTCCTTATCCGTTCATCTGCTGATGGACATCTAGGTTGCTTCCATGTCCTGGCTATTATAAACAGTAATTTTTTTTACAATATTATTGGGTTCTGCCATACAACAACGTGAATCGGCCATAGGTATACGTATTTCCCCTCCCTTGGAAGACTGAGAATACAAAACACTCCCAGTTTGACTCTAATTGCTTTCAAATTTTCCCCATTTGCATTTGGCAGTTTCATTTGATTTCTCATCATCTAAACTGTGATGTTTTATATTGATGTGTTTTATATACTATAAAATGTCTCTTGTCTCCTTTTAGCTCTGTCTGATGTAGAACTCGTGGCCCAAACTACTATCTTTATTTTTGGTGGCTATGAGACCACTAGCACTTCTCTTTCCTTCATTATATATGAATTGGCCACTCACCCTGATGTCCAGCAGAAGCTGCAGGAGGAGATTGATGCGACTTTCCCCAATAAGGTGAGTGATGATACCTGCAGAGAGAGGGGGAAGGTGAAGCCTTAGCAAAAATGCCTTCTTGCTGCTTCTTGAACATATTTGCAGAAAGCATAAGCCTCAAATTTTTTACCTGCGCTATTTAAGAAGGATCTAGGTGTACAAAACAAAGGGGAAACATAGATAATGCATTGCACACACAGGAATGTGGGTACTGTGAAAAAAATGCTGGTACTGGCATATCACATATTACTGTATGCCACGTTAAAAAATCACAGAATCTTGGTGGCATCTAACAGTGAACATCTATTGCTCTAGTGTCTGCTTGCAGGCATGCTGCATGCTAATTTGCTTGTCATGTCTGACTCTTTGCAACCCTGTGGACTGTAGCCCGCCAGTCTCCTCTCTCCATAGGATTCTCCAGGCAAGAATACTGGAGTGGGTTGCCAAGACCTCTTCCAGGGGATCTTCCCAACCCAAGCATCGATCCTGTGTCTCCTGCGGCTCCTGCACAGCAGGCAGATACTTTGCCACTACGGCTGGACTTGCTATGGCCTGGGTGTTGGCTGATCTAGGCTAGCCATGGCTAACTAGCTGGGCTGACTCAGCTCCACACATGGTCTACACATGTCTCATATTCCACATGTCTGCAACTCAGGGCAATAGTAGGTGTCAAGATCAAGAAGCCCAGTCTTGTGGGTGACTTTCAAACAGGCTGCTCACATCACACTAGCCAGCTTTCCACTAATTCAAGGTGAGCCACCTGAGCAACCTGAATGAGAATGGGAGGGAATCGCAGAGTTAGATACAAGAAAAGGATAGATAGTCGCGCCTACCTAAGTTACAGATGCTGTGTCTTCTCTGGTAAATCTTATTTTGGGATTATCTTGGTGCGATAAGACGAAAAAGTCACTAAGAGACAGAGAGTAGTTAAAGCTTTGTGCTCTCCTCTTTTTATAATAATACTTATAATAACAATACCACTATTGGCTAATACTTACTTCTTACTATCTATGTCTATCTAAACACTTTCCATTTATGAATGAATCTAACCTTCATAAAATTAGTCTTAGTCAGGAGAGTCTAGGTTATGCCTCAGTAACAGATTAGCCTAAAAATCTCAGGGGCTTTCATAGCAAAGGTTTACTTTTAACCCACATCTATACATCCAACATGGATTGTTAGTGGAGGAATGAGTACACCATTCTGCTCCACAGAGTCACTAGGGGATACAGGATGAGGCTCCACCTTCTTGTAAATGCCTTATCTGAAACATTCTTGTTATCTGGGGAATAGAAACCTGAGAGTTGCTCACTGACTTTTCAAATATTTTGTCTCTGAACTGACATAACCACCTCAGTTCACAGCCCTTTGGCAAAGTTGGTTTCCCGTAACTTCAGATGGCCTGGGAAATACGGGGACTACATGGATGCTGGGTGAGCAGTGAGTGTCTCTGCCACACAGCCCTCTGGACGGTCAGCTCCATCTGTCTCCATGTAACGTATGAGATACCTGAGCTACAGGGAGATGAAATACTTCCAGGCACTAGTCGTGTACCTGGTGGTGATCAAGTCAAGCTGTGATCCAGGGTGTTGGCTCTTGAGCCACTCTTATCCTCCACAATGTTGCCCCTTAAATATAACCCCATGTGACAGCCACATACCAGCCTCACTAGTCTCAGATATCTGCAAAAACTGTTCTTTGTGGTATAAGGAGAGCTGGCCCCTGGGGCTGGAGTGGCTTATTTAGACCTTCAAACCTTCTGGTCACACCTACAGGGACAATAGAGGACTCTTGCAGCAACAGAGGGTGGAGTTGAGGGTTCTGATTCTCTTGTAACTTCCTCTAGGACTGAAACTGTGTTGCTGGTAGCACTCTGTCTTATTCTTCACTTGCGGATTTGGTTTAGAAAGGAATTCGTTTCTCCCCAAATTATTTATAGACTTTTCATTTAATGTAGTCTTTCCAAACTGTATACATATAATGAAAAGAATGAGCAGTCAGGAGCCTTCAACTGAGAACCTTCATGTTGAATAGGGGATTTGCTCTTTCACACATTGTCTTTCCTTGGTACTTACACGTGGCCTCACTGTCAAAAAGAAACAGTGATTTTGGCCTATTTCACTTAAGAGTAAGGGTTTTAGTCTATTGCTCACTTTTGTTCTCCTGAGAAAGAAATACACTGCATGACAATGTGCAGGACTTCAAGCCCTGGTTAGGGCACTGTCCCAGCATCTTCCAAGTCCTCACAATTCCACATCTCAATGGGCCCTTGAGAGGTCAAAGGACATGATAGATACTAAGATGTCCATAAATGTCCTTGATCGATTTAAATTATTCCCTGGAGCACCTGACATTTCAATAGGACTACATCGATGGAGTTGAAAGTTGATCCAAAATCTTAATTTATCAAAATCTGTTATTCTCTTCCAAGGCCCCTCCCACCTATGATGCCCTGGTACAGATGGAGTATCTTGACATGGTGGTGAATGAAACTCTGAGAATGTTTCCAATTGCCGGGAGACTTGAGAGGCTCTGTAAGAAGGATGTGGAAATCCGCGGGGTGTCCATTCCCAAAGGGACAACAGTGATGGTGCCGCTCTTCGTGCTTCACAACAACCCAGAGTTCTGGCCAGAGCCTGAGGAGTTCCGTCCCGAAAGGTACAGACCCTGGAGAAGAGACACCCACCCTCATCCTTCTTGGTGCCTGCATGTTTTGACAACTCTTATTATAGGTGTCAAATGGGTAACCAGGCAACCATTTTCTTGTATATCTTTTTATTGTTTAAAAGATTTTTCTCTTTAACTGTGTTCATTGTTTGAGTTGAATTATTCAAACTAGATTAGAAAAAAGAAAATTATTAGCTGTCTTTATTCCTAATACAGTAAGATAGGCCTCATTAATAATGTATGTCCTTGTGGACAGTTTTCTATGCATATATAGATTTTTGAAACTTTGGGTGGTATTCTTATATATTAGTTCTAAATGGCTTAATTTATGTAATAATAAACTATAAACAATATTCTATGTACATATGTTTGTATGCATATTCCATAAGTTACCTTCAGTTCAGTTCAGTTCAGTTCAGTCACTCACTCAGTCGTGTCCAACTCTTTGCAACCCCATGAATTGCAGCACGCCAGGCTTCCCTATCTATCACCACCTCCTGGAGTTCACCCAAACTCTTGTCCAAGTTGCTGATGCCATCCAGCTTACTACTGTCTTATTTCAGGTGTATAGGCTTTTTATTTCCTTTAAGCCTTTCTATTCTCTCCTAGCTCTCTGAATTCACACATGTTCCCACATTCCTAATTTTTAGACACTGGCTGCTGTTTCCTCTTATTATTGTGGGAGCACAGGCTGGAGACCAGTGGTCTCATCCCTGTGGCTCAAGCATCCTCGCTGAGGATGGAGGAGCACCCAGGGGCCCTGGTTCTGTCTTGGCTGCAGGCCTGGGCCAGCTCCCTTCTGTCTCAGTCTTTGGTGACTTTCCAAAGAGAAGTCCTCTGCTCTCTAGACGTCTAGACTTCCTCCTTGGAGAGCTGTTGAGTATCCTTTTCAGGAATTAAGAGCGAAGGTCTGGTTTGGGCACAGCTTGAACTCTGGATAGAGTTGATTCTCTCCCATTTCGTGTGCAGGGATCAAGGTTTGGAATGAACTTTTCAGGCACTGGCTGGGATCTGGACTTTCATTTCACCCTGACTATGGGTTGTCATTTCATTTCACCCTGATGGCCACAGGTGGTCTTGTTTGCCCTGACGTCCAAGTTCTACCATAGCGGTGACACACAGTACTTGTTGATAGAAGAGTCAGAGTCCACCGAGTCCTCTGTTCCGGACCAGGGGTGCTGTTTCTCCCTCAAACTCAGCAGCGCCCCCTCCTGCAGCATCAGGAAACTAAAACCAGAGACCACTCACTGTACTTCCCTTTCATTCACTCAGCCGTCAAGCAGAGATTTAGCGCTTACCTGTGTATGTCAGGGACTGGGCCACGGAGTGGGGAACCAAATATTTACAAAGGCCTATTATGGAGAATTTTACAAACATATACAAGTATGGGTGTATTTGAAACATATACAAATATGTTCTATAGGCACAAGCCTATGAGATACATTTTTACTGCAGTATATCGCTAGTTGTGCTGGTTTCTGCTGTACAGTGTATATCTGTGCGGGTCTCTTCCCTGCTTAAGAAGCATCAACCCATGTGTGCACCATTCACATGACACCGCTGCCCTTCTCTCTCCATATTATTTCGTCACATTGTCTGTAAATATTACATAATGTTTTTCAAAATAAGGACTCTTTTAAATATATGTCACCACAATGCTATTATCACTTTCCCCAAATATACATTTCTCCTTGACATATTAAAATACTGAGGAGTCAAATTTGTATAAAACAGAGATCTAACCATCAAGGAATTTATAGGCTAGTGGAACAGATAGACAAGGAAATCAGTGGTTATCTAGAGTAGCCTGGCATCACGTGCTGACATAACTCTACTGACCTAAGCATTTTGTGTGTGGCAGAGAGAGGCAGAGAGACAATGACACATGGAGATTGGAAGGGAAAAGAGGGAAAGCAGATGAAATATAACAATTTAAATCCTCAGAGATGTTTCTCCTGCTTCCTTCCCCCATGAGCACATGAGCGACGTAAGTGTGCTTGGAGATAGGAACCCATGTTTCCTTCAGTCACATTCATTTCCTAACTACCTTTCAGACAGTGAACATGTCACCACCCTGAACGTAAATTTAGAGTTTAAAGATACATTTTCTTTAAATAACCATTACCTCAACTCAACAGGAGTGAAAGCTTCTGTAGGGTCCAGACAGTGGAACTTATCTTTCTCCCCACAGCAGTATTCGGTCACCAGCCCACAGAAATCTCTTTATGCTACTGGTCCAAGAGTTAAGTTAAAACCTCAGACCTGCAGCTCTTCTGGTTTTTCTGTTTCATTCACTTGTTTCGTCTACTGTTGTGGATCCAGGTTCAGTAAGAAGAACAAGGACAGCATAAATCCTTACGTCTACCTGCCTTTTGGAACTGGACCCCGAAACTGCCTTGGCATGAGGTTCGCTTTAATGAACATAAAACTCGCTCTCGTCAGAATCCTTCAGAACTTCTCCTTCATACCTTGTAAAGAAACACAGGTCAGCAATTCACTTTCTGCATTAATAACATTTTATTGGGAGTTGCTTTTTAACTGATGGATCTCTATATATCCAGGCATGTTATCAATTCAAAAGATAACTTTTTCTATCAGCCAGAGAATCTGTTTGGAGTCACCTGAAACCTTTACTTGTCAATCATCACTGGAGGGCTAAATCAGCAGCTCCATGAAGACCTAACTATAAAGGTCATCTGGAGTCAATGCAGATAGTGGGGCAGGACTGCACACCATGCAGTGAATGGAAGAAAGATTTTAAATTTGGTTTCAAATTCACTGGATGGAAGTGTGTGCACAGTCACGAGAGCAGTGACTTTTCATCGTGACTTTTCAGTGATGCTCTTCCCACCAGAACTTAGACAGGCTCTTCTGACAGCACGTCTCAGCCACTGCTTGCATAGTAAAATTGATGGAAAAATTTTGCCATAATGCCTAAGAATCTGGTACATTTTAAATACTCGGTATTTTTACTTAAAATTTAAATCAAGAAGAACACAGGCCAGCCTGACTTTGTATCAAGCCTGATACAGAATAGGTGCTCAAATAGGTATTTTGTGGAATGAATGAGGGATGAATGTTATCACTATCCCTCTTGACATAGCTCAGAATAAATATAAAGAATCAAAGATAGACAAGCAAAATTGAATGAAGGCGGTCAAAAGGTACAAACTTTCAGTTATAAATGAGTACTAGGGCTGTCATCGGAGAAGGCAATGGCACCCCGCTCCAGTACTCTTGCCTGGAAAATCCCATGGCTGGAGGAGCCTGGTGGGCTGCAGTCCATGGGGTCGCTAAGAGTCGGACACGACTGAGCGACTTCACTTTCCCTTTTCACTTTCATGCATTGGAGAAGGAAATGGCAACCCACTCCAGTGTTCTTGCCTGGAGAATCCCAGGGATGACGGAGCCTGGTGGGCTGCCGTCTATGGGGTCGCTCAGAGTCAGACATGACTTACGCGACTTAGCAGCAGCAGCAGCAGGGCTGTCGTGCAAAGCACAGTGACTGTTGTTACCATTTCCGTATGATGTAAGTGAGTGCATCCTAAGACTTCTCTCACAGGGGAAACAACATTTTTATTTCTTTTTCTTTTCTTTCTATATGAGATGATGAGTGTTAACGAAACTTACCATGGTAACAATTTTATGACCTATATAAATAAATAATTATGCTGTATACTTTAAATATATGCACTGCTATAAATCAATTATATCTCAATAAAAGCGGAAGTTAAATTCTGATAGGACATGATAAGGGAATACTGTGAGCAACTTTCTTCCCACGTTTTATAAATATGTTAAATAAACCAACTCTCTCGAAGATGTAAACTATTAAAATTCATTTAAGGAAATACAGACAGCTTAGCTGTCCCCTTATCTGCCCTTGTATCTACTAAACATATAGAACTAGTAGTTTAAAATAATCCAATATATATCATGCTGAAAGCTTTGTTGTTGTTTTTGTCACTAAGTCATGCCCGATATTTGTAAAGCAGTTTCTCGTCGACTTTGCTTTTTTTTGTTTGTTTGTTAGCAGGGCTTCATTAATCGGTTCTCATGTGCTTGTTTAACTGTTGCAGATCCCCCTGAAATTATACACTCAAGGACTTACGCAGCCAGAACAACCTGTTATTCTAAAGGTTGTGCCCAGAGGCCTGGGACCACAAGTGGAGCCTGACTTTCTCTAAGGATTTTCACTTTGGTTTGGAAGAAAGCTGCATCTCAGAATACCAGAGACGTGACCTGCTTTGATAAAACCAATAAATGAAGATGGACTTCGCCTGCTGTACTTGATGGCGAGCAGGGATTCTGCATAATCATTCAGCTTTCTCACTGCCTGCCTGGATCATTATATACTATGTGCCATACAAAGGAGGCGATTAGTAAGTGCCACTCAGCTTCACGGGTTCTCATAGGACACGCTCCATCCACCCCAGTTAGTACCATCTACTCCTCCTGAGCACTGGTCAGAATGAAGATTTCTCAACAATCTTATCGACAGACTTTAATGAAAATAAGAATTAAAATGGTGACTGGAATGATATTTCTATCACAAATTTTATTTTGAATATGCTAAATAAAACATTATATTGAGCAAGACAATAAGCATCTGTTTACAAGAGTATTACCTGATGCCTTTGTGCGCATTAGGGTGGAAGTGTACAGCTCAGTCTGGGGATGCAGTGACCAAATACTTTTTGACTATCACAATTGCTGGTGGGCGGGGCCATTTTCAAAACTCCATCTTAACATATTAAATAGGTAAGAGTTAATTGACTACGACTTTGCCCAGTGTTTAGAAATCTACCTTTTAAATCTACCCTTTTAGTTTAAATCTACCTTTTTTTGGAGCACATATTTTTCCATACCTCTTTGTATTCCACCCTCAACCCCCAACCATCTTAACACAGTAAACATGGAATAAAAGATGGTTGACTGGGGAGACAGGCTACGTGCACTGGTCAGTTTCAGTGGGGTCAGAAGCTGCACACAGCCCTTCCTTTCCCTTTCCTGCCCCTTCCCTCCCCTCTCCTTCCCCTGCCTGCCATCTCTTCCTGGACAATCCAGTCCTAAACCCGAAGGTGGGCCACAGAAAGTGGGCAGCCTCACACGTCTGGGTGGGGCCAGAGAGGAGGACAGTGGCTCCAAATCAGAGACCGAGTAGGGAGGGGAGGGTGTTCGCAGGGATGGCAGCCGGGCACGGGTGAGGGAACCCAAAATGCTCACTTGTCAGGGTGGCCTGTAGGGTGAGGGGGCATCATGAGTGGAAAGGGATGGATCATGGATTGGGCTCATAGCGAAGGACTGATCAAGTAATACATATGAAAGATGTTGGAGGCCAGCATTCTCACTGTCAGAGAAGGAGTCACTGGTTCAGAGGCGGAGAAACTAGAAGAAACCCTGTTGGTCAGGGGTTGAAACTGAATTATCAGGTAAATACCTGCTTTTCCATACAGATGGATACAGATATAGACAAGTAGGTATGTGTTCATGTTTGTGTAACTACGAAACACGTAATACCTACTGCTTTTCACTAATGTGTGTTAGAAACAGGGACACCTTCTTAGCCATAAGCACACTTTGTGCCCAGACCTTGGATTAGAAATATCGTTTTCCACTGAAATGAACCAGGGATCCTTAAAGAAAAGGCTGATTCCGGGGTTCGGAAAGTATGTGATGACGATGGACCATCTTGGGCTAGAAAGCAGGGAAATGTAAACATTGAGGGGGACGTGTTGAAAGGACACTGAGCCAAGCTGAGGGGACTATGTATATACATATGTATATGTATGTACGAATATACATATATATTGCAATTTCATGAGGAAACTCACAGCTTCAAAGTACTGCTGCTCCAAATGCCCACTAATTATAGAGGGAAAGGGGAGCATCAGAGCAGAGAAATCTGGCAGACACCCCTTTCATCAAGGGATCAGACAGCGGCATCAGGAATGGGATAAATAGCTGGCGCTTCGCCTGATGGGACACACTGAGAACTCACTTCACCTGTGTGATAATCCTGCCAAGGAGGCAGGAAATCTGAAGAGTCAGACAAACTCAAGTAGGGGAGCATCCTCCTCCTGGTTTGTGACTGGTTTGGAATCTTTGAAAGAGGTGACATCATGGAAACCAGAGATGGACTGAACACGTTGCAGATGAAAGAGACCACAAAGAGGTGATGTCCTAATGTAGCTCAGGAGGTGGTCCCTTCTGCTACAAGGACGTGGTTGGGCAGGTGGGGGTCTGGGGCTCTGAGTTTAGCTGCTAGTGATGTGCATTAACCTCCGGACTTGTAGGTCGTATTGTGGTCACATAGGAGATGTTGTTTGTGGGTAATACGGGGGTATGAATTATCAGGTTGGCAATTTGCTCTGAGATGAATAAGAAAAATAGATCTTTCAACAGACTCTTCCATAGGTTTGTGATTATTTGTTCAGGCTCGTGGTCACAAGGGCTCCTTTTGGCTTACATAGCTCTCTCCATCTCTCACCCTGGTCTTCTTTGTTTGGCTTTCTTATAAGGAGGCAGCACCACACTCTGACTGAGAGATGGGTGCCTCTGAAGCTGGAGCTCCTAAGTTTAAAATCCCAGCACTGTCCAGGACTGAGTCTAGACTCATCAGCAGCTTTGGGCAAATGAGGACAAGTGGCTTTGGGTAAATGTGGTCTTTGCATTGCTTAGACCAAAGACTTTGCGCTGAATTTCAACACCTCTATGTCCCTCAGCTGAATGTCACTGTACACACATTGGCTTGGACTCAGTCTCTGTCTTAGGTTGGGTTCCTTAAAAGCAGAACCTGATACAGGGGTTCTGGCACAAATACTGAGAGAGCGATCTCAAGTAAAGGGATGCGGGGACCTGAGTAGGGCAGAAGGGAAAGCTGAGTTGAAGATGTGGTTTCTGCAGAGCCCAGTCCCACAGGGAATCTGAGACAGACTTGTAATCCAGAGTGGATCCCAGTTGGGGGCAGAACCAGCTTTCTGCACCCCATCATAGACTGGCCCTATCTCCCAGGATGTACAAACTCCCAGGTGAATAAGCTTTAGTTTGGCCCAGGGAGATTATCCAGAGTTTGGGTGGCCTGTTATGAGTAGCATCCAATACTCCCAGTGACTCAGGGTGGGAATGAATGACTCAGCCCAGGAAAAGGAATCTGGTAACTGCCTGGAAGTCTTGACTGAATCTTATAAATACTCTGTGTCTGTAAGTAGGGAATGTGCTCTTCTTACTCCTGTTTGTTCCTTTGGGATTTTATCTTTTCCTTACCAACAGTGGACTCAAGTTTGGGAACTTTCTAGAAACAATTGCTACCCCAAGCCAGGAGGAGGAGAGTGGGAGGGATTTCAACCCAGGGGTATTTGGCACCTATAGGGTTGGGGAACGTGGGGCTGGAGGTCCCACTCAGGGCCCTGAACTCACACAGCAGGACAGACACCCCTAACCCCAATTAGAATCCAGGAAATACTGTCCTAAACATTTTTGATTCAGTATCTCCATACACAGCAGGTGGTAAATGAGCCATTTAAACACAACCAATAAGGAATGAAAAAATGAAGAGTTCACACTCAGCAAACTCCTAATAATTTTAATTATTTTTCACTGTAATTTGCTGACAAAAGACATTCAATAGTTTGTATTTACTCTAGAAGTCTTGATACTAATTAACGGTTTATGAACTCATATGAGTGCACCTTTCTAGAGGGTCTGCTAAGGATCAGGTATCTGATGGGTGAGGTCACATGTTCTCTTTAGTCAAAGCCACCAGAAGGCCAGCTTGGAGATCCAGGACCCAAGCCCTTTAGGTCATGGATCAGGGACTTGTTTGGTCTGGTATGCACTCCTTTAGGAGGAAAGCTGTTAACTCTCATTATATAGTTTAGGCAACTGAGGTTGAGAAGGTTTAAATAACTCACCCAAGGCCTTCGTATCAGTCATGCTCTGTGGATCCCTACTAGCCAACCGTCTATATAGCAGAGAGCATAGGTGTCCCTGGAGCACGTAGAAGGCTCAGGGGCCTCCTGAAGTAGGTTCCCTCCACACTCTTTCCTCTCCTTTCTCCCCCTCTATCTCTGGCAATCAAACCAATTGATCCTAAAGGAATTCAACCCTGAATATTCATTGGAGGGACTGATGCTGAAGCTGAAGCTCCAATACTTTGGCCACCTGATGCAAACAGCCATGCATTGGAAAAGACCCTGATGCTGGGAAAGATTGAAGGCAGGAGGAAAATGGGATGACAGAGGATGAGATGGTTAGATGGCATCACCGACTCAATGGACATGAGTTTGAGCAAACTCTAGGAAATGGTGAAGGACAGGAGAGCCTGGCATGCTGCAGTCCATGGGGTCACAAAGAGTTGGACATGACTGAGCAACTGAACAACAACAATCTCTGGCAAATTCTTATAGATTCTTAACCACTTGGATTTTTTATTTTAGTTACAGAAAATCAAAGTTTCAGAAATCTTGTTGCATCACAAGCACTACGATGGTTATAAATAAAAAAGGTAAAAAGCAAGTATTGGTGAGAATGTGTACAAATTGGATGGCTCGTTCATGCTGGTGGGATTGTAAAGTGGTACAGCCATCATGGAAAATGTTTGGCAGCTCCTCTGCAAGGTTGGCATAGAATTACCACATGACTCAAGAATTGCGCTTTTGGATAGATGTCTAAGAGAACTGAAAACAGTTTCTCAAATACACGTATCTTCATATCCATTGCAGTGCTATTCCCCAAAGCAAAAGGGTGGAAACAAAATCAGTGGATGAATGGATAAACAAATTGTTGTGTATCCATACAGAATGATACAAACTTCTTTTTAAGGCAAAACAAAAAAAAAATTTTTTTAATTGGAGTATAGTTGCTTTACAATGTATATCCCCTCCCTCTTGGGCCTCCATCCCACCCATCTAGATCACCGCAGAGCACCAAGCTGAGCTCCCTATGCTAAACATAATATTATAAAGCAACTATATCCCGATTTTTTTTAATAAAAGGGTTGAACAAAAAAGGTTGACAACAACAAAAAAAGAAAAAATTTTCATACATAAAATTCCTTCTCTACATTTGGGCCACCCTCTCCTTTAGGGTACCTCGTGCACATGCATTAACCAGCCCTCTTAGAAGACATAAGAATGCCTGCTTCATGTCAAGAGCAGTTTTCTCTGGTGACAGCAAGATGACTCCCTAGAGACAACAATCCCTTTCATCTTGTAAGGGTGCAGATCTGGGTCGCATAAACTGTCAATATGTCATTTGATACACAACGTTTTCACTCAAAAACTTACCTAACTTTGCTTTGACCTCAAATGTTTAGAACAGTCCTCAGAACTTTCTGAAAGATTGTCTCTTGGGTTATAATTCTCAGATTGGCTCAAAGAAAATTTTCTGTTTCTTTCTTGGATGGACCATTAATTTTTTCATCCACAAATAGAATAGTATTCAGCCATTGCAAGAGTGAAGTACTGAATGCACGCTGTAAGAGGAATGAACCTTGAAAACCTGAATGAAAGAATCCAGACACAAAAGGCCACATATTACCTGCATCCATTTATGTGAAACATCAGAAATAGACAAATCTGTGAAGAGAGAATTTACATTGGTGGTTATCAGGGCCTAGGGAGAGGAGAGAGTGGGGAGAAAGTGTTTAATGGGCACAAATTTTACTGTGGTATAATGGAAATATTTTGGAACAAGATAGAGCTGTTGGTAGCACAGCTTTGTGAATGTGGTAAGTGACACTGAATTGTTCACTTTAAAATGCTTGATTTTGTGTCATATGAATTTTACCTCAACGAAAATTTTCAAATCCCAGTGATGTACCCTAACAAGTATAAGATAGGTCACTATGGTGCCTGCAAAGCCCAGTGGCTTTTTCCAGAGGCCCTGCACACTGGCCAGCCCTGTTGACCAGACCAGGGTGAAACCTTGACCTTACAAGAGGAGGGTCCCTAGTTGGGTCTGGGATTCAATCATTTCCTTATTATTAATAGCAGTAAAAAGTTGGCTTGATTTAGACCCTGTGTTTTGCAACTAAGAAATGAGAAGCACACTCAACAATGATAATGATGGATAAGATCAGCCATTCTCACAGCCTGAAATGCCCTCTCTCCTGTTCTCCCTCTGGCCAAATGCATGACGAGATGGGTCAAGCCAAGTTGAAGAAGCCACTCTTAGCCAGATGAAGAAGAGTCTTGAGATTCTACCCTGAGGCACTAAGATTTTATCTTGGGGATGATGAAGGTGGTTGTAAGGATTTGAACCACAGAGGAATGTTACAAGATCCATGCATTAGCAGGCTCGGTCTGTGGTTTAAGAAGAGAATCACCAGGAGGGAGGTGGGAGGGGGGTCGGGACAGGGGGACACACGTACACTTGTGGCTGGTTCATGTCAATGTATGGCAAAAAAAAAAAAACACACACACACACACAATATTGTAAAGTAATTAGCCTCCAATTATAATAAATAAATTAATTTTTTAGAAAAAAAGAATCACCTGGGTGAGGCCAGCATAGAGTCAAGCAAAACTTGTTAGTAGTCACTGAAGCAATGAGGAGAGGCCAGTGCTTTGCCTTTCTTCTGCAATGTACCCCAGGACACTTGTTTTTTCCCTTCATCTCACACTTCTTGTTTCATTAATTCCCTTCTATATGATTGTCTGATATATCCCTCTCTTCTTTGATTCCTCTTTTACTCCTTTTCATCACTTTCTGCTCTTCTGGAAACCCAAATGATTCCGATAGTGACATGTTTGAACCATCTGCAACATCCCCTAATATCTGACACCAAAAGTTCAGTGAATACCCAACATAGTCATGGGTCGAAGGAAGTACATATCATCTTTGTGGTCATAACTGGCTTTGTAGCATTTGCAACAAGAGTGGGAGCATGATGGGAAGTATGGAAGGAAATATTTATCCCACAGGAAGATGACACCACCTGCAGAGTTATTTCAGAAGGCCCCTTGAATCTAAGCAAACAGGCAGAATTTAGAATCCCAAGTTCTGGCTCTGTGTTCTGGATTCATAGTTTAACTGCTTGGGTGGGACTCTTCTCCAGCCTGTCAAGCGGGAATTAAATAACCCCAACACTGTTTATCTCACAGAGTTTTCACAAGGATCAGTTAAGAGAGACACGAAGGAACTTTATATGATGTAGTTGAGAAGATGTTTAGTTGCTAAAATGTGTCCAATTCTTTGCAACCCCATGGACTATACACTACCAGGCTCCTGTGTCCATAGAGTTACCCAAGTAAGAATATTGGAAAAGTGAAAGAAAGAAAGTGAAGTCACTCAATGGTCTGTAGCCTACCAGGCTCCTCAGTCCATGGGATTTTCCAGGCAAGAATACTGGAGTGGGGTGCCATTTCCTTCTCCAGGGGATCTTCCTGACCCAGGGATTGAACGTGGGGCTCCAGCATTGCAGATAGACGCTTTACCCTCTGAGTCACCAGGAAAGCCCAAGAATACTGGAGTGGGTAGCTATTTCCTTCTGCAGAGGATCTTCCTGGCCCCAGGGGAAGATCCCCGGCATTGGCAGGCAGATTCTTTACCACTGAGCCACCAGGGAAGCCCTTGGTAGAGATGTTAGTGGTTAGTTTATTAGGAAAGAGATTCAGGGATAGAGGAGAGAGTGAGCAAACTCTAAGGAAGTCCTCCTCCTCCTCTTTACTATAAAGTCTATAAAAGTGCCTCTGCTTCTGGGAGGGGGAGGGGATTTCTCTATGGGGCAATGTGTGTGGGTCTGAAAAACAATTCTCCTACTTCAACCCAGCCATCTTGTCTCTGGTTTGGGTGCCTACCCTCTCAAAAGATCCAGGCTTTAGTGACAGTCCCACCCCCCTCTACCCCACCCCCTCACGCCCCCCGCTCCCACACACACACACACACATGCACTATATTCCTGGGCAAGGCTGAGCCTGGTTAACACCTTGGGCTCTAAAGCTAGATGATCTAAATTTGAATCTCAACTGCTTGAGTAGTTAGGGATGCATACTTGAGCGGTCACTTCACCTTTATGTGTCCCTTCTTGCTAATTTGTAGAAGAGGGGATATAACAACACTTAACTCACAGGGTTATGGGGTAGGCTGAATATCTTAATGCAGACTAAGTGCTCAGAACAGGAATTATTAGCTTTCCTTGCCTGAGGATAGGTCTTTCAGGGAGCAGGGGTGGGGGGCGGTGGTAGGTGGTGTGCCCCTATCTCTGCAATCTCAGTTGAGAAACTGAAGCAAAGCAGGTCTGTATAGTCCTTGCCGCCCCTCCATGTCTTCAGCCTGCCTTTTCTCTGTGGAAAAACTTTAGCTAAAGAATAAGCTTAATCAGAGAACTGAGAAAATGCAGAAACAAAGGAAATCAGTGAAAGGAAACCAAATAATAATAGTGTAGTTATTATGCATTGTCTTTTCATGCTGTTCATGGGGTTCTCAAGCCAAGGATAAAGTGGTTTGCCATTCCCTTCTCCGGTGAACCATGTTTTGTCAGAACTCTCCTCCATGACCTGTCCATCTTGGGTGGCCCTACATGGCATGGCTCATAGTTTCATTGAACTACACAAGGCTGATGGTGTGATCACTAACCTAGAGCCAGACATCCTGGAATGTGAAGTCAAGTGGGCCTTAGGAAGCATCACTATGAAAAAAGCTAGTGGAGATGACGGAATTCCAGTTGAGCTATTTCAAATCCTAAAAGATGATGCTGTGAAAGTGCTGCACTCAGTATGCCAGCAAATTTGGAAAACTCAGCAGTGGCCACAGGACTGGAAAAGATCAGTTTTCATTCCAATCCCAAAGAAAGGCAATGCCAAAGAATGTTCAAACTACCGCACAATTGCCCTCATCTCACACACAAGCAAAGCAATATTCAAAATTCCCCAAGCCAGGCTTCAACAGTACATGAACCATGAACTTCCACATGTTCAAGCTGGATTTAGGAAAGGCAGAGGAACCAGAGACCAAATTGCCAACATCTACTGGATCATTGAAAAAGCAAGAGAGTTCCAGAAAAATGTCTACTTTTGCTTTATTGACTACACCAAAGCCTTAGACTGTGTGGATCATAACAAAGTGTGGAAAATTCTGAAAGAGATGGGAATACCAGACCACCTGACCTGCCTCCTGAGAAATCTGTATGCAGGTCAAGAAGCAACAGTTAGACATGGACACAGAACAACAGATTGGTTCCAAATCGGGAAAGGAGTACATCAAGGCTGTATATTGTCACCCTGCTTGTTTAACTTCTATGCACAGTACATCATAAGAAATGCTGGGCTGGATGAAGCACATGCTGGAATCAAGATTGCCTGGAGAAATATCAGTAACCCCATATATGCAGATGACACCACCCTTATGGCAGAAAGCAAAGAAGAACTAAAGAGCCTCTTGATAAAAGTGAAAGAGGAGAGTGAAAAAGTTGGCTTAAAGCTCAACATTCAGAAAACTAAGATCATGGCATCTGGTCCCATCACTTCATGGCAAATAGATGGGAAAACAATGGAAATAGTGAGAGACTTTATTTTCTTGGGCTCCAAAATCACTGCAGATGGTGAGTGCAGCCATGAAATTAAAAGACACTTGCTCCTTGGAAGAAAAGCTATGACCAACCTAAACAGCATATTAAAAAGCAGAGACATTACTTTACCAACAAAGGTGCATCTAGTCAAAGTTATGGTTTTTCCAGTGGTCATGTATGGATGTGAGAGTTGGACACTAAGGAAAACTGAACACCGAAGGATTGATGCTTTTGAACTGTGGTGTTAGAGAAGACTCTTGAGAGTCCCTTGGACAGCAAAGAGATCCAACCAGTCAATCCTAAAGGAAATCAGTCCTGAATATTCACTGGAAGGACTGATGCTGAGGCTGAAGCTCCAATTATTTGGCCACCTAATGAGAAGAACAGACTCATTGAAAAAGACCCTGATGCTGGGAAAGATTGAAGGCAGAAGGAGAAGGGGACGACAGAGGGTGAGATGGTTGGATGAAATCACTGACATGATGGACATGAGTTTGAGTAAGCTCCGGGAGTTGGTGATGGACAGAAAAGCCTGGCGTGTTGCAGTCCATGGAGTCGCAAAGAGTCGGACGTGACTGAGCGACTGAACTGATTATGCATTGTCAAGGACCTTTAGTTCCTTTTCAAGGACTATAGATACAATTCTGAGCCATATCTTGTGAGCTGTGTTGTAGATACTGAAGCCTCACCAGGTGGAAGAATTTACGTACATGATGACTGTGATGTAGCCACAACATAAGCTGCCACAATTCTGAGAGTTGGCCTCAAAGAAATGGAAACAAACAGCCCCTGGATCTGAAGAGTAACTATATTTAAAACAATCAAGATGGGACTTCTCTGGTGGCCCCATGGTTAAGAATCTGCCTTGCGATGCTAAGGATGTGGGTCCAGTCTCTGGTAGGGAACTAAGAACCTACATGCTGTGGAGCAACTAAGCCCGAACACCACAACTACTGAGCCTGAGAGCCACAACTAGAGAGTCCATGCACGGCAATGAAAGATCACACATGAGGCCACAAAATCCTACATGTTGCAACTAAGACCCCCCCACACACAAAAACAATCGAGATGACATTGATCAGACCAGACCACCAATGACTAATTCAAGATGACTCTCAGAGCCAACTGTGCTGTTCCTGCAGGTGAAGCTTTTGTGCCCTGATTGCCCAAAGATTGGGGGCGAGGGGAAGGAGTCAGCCTTTGGACAGGCATCTGCCTTCCCCTCCACCCCCCACCCCCAGTTACCAGCATCCAAAATAAAGCAAGGCATACTTTCCATCAGCCTGGCCTCTTTATTGGATTGGAGAAGGAAATGGCAACCCACTCCAGTACTCATGCCTGGAAAACCCCATGGACGGAGGAGCCTGGTAGGTTGCAGTCCATGGGGTCTCGAAGAGTTCGACAGGACTGAGCAACTTCACTTTCACTTTTCACTTTCATGCATTGCAGAAGGAAATGGCAACTCACTCCAGTGTTCTTGCCTGGAGAAGCTCAGGGACGGGGGAGCCTGGTGGGCTGCCATCTATGGGGTCGCACAGAGTCGGACATGACTGAAGCAGCCGCAGCAGCTTTATTGAATTTTGAGTAGGTAGCAGCTGGACTCCACTTTCAGTAACAAGGAGACCCAGAAAGTTTGTCTATTTCCATCTCCCAGCCACCAAAACTTAGCTATCACTTATTACCTCAAATGGCAAGATCAAGTTTTGCTGTCCTGAGAGAAATGAGGATATGGGAGCAGAGATATATCACAAGTCTATCATCTTGCTTTCATTGTTTGCACACTCCAGAGTGTAACCTGTGAAATTTGAATCTAACACATAAATCACTCCAGACCAACACTGCCTCTCATATTGTGGGCGATTCTCTCAGCCAGTGGAAATCAGGACTGACTTCCCAGAAGAGGAACCAACTGAGCTAACAAAATAGAAGGATGGGAATAGCAGGCTGATGGGGCCTCTTGTGTCTCCGAGTCTTCCCTGAGTGTGGTTTTTTTTTTCCTGAGTGTTATTTGATTTTCAACTTTGATTGCTGACTTGTGAGAAAGAAGATAATCTGCTTAGAGCTGCTGAGGATACTGTGTTCTCATGCCTGCGTAGTAAGTTTTCCTTGGCTGTACTGTAACTGCCTGTTTATTTGTCTCTGAATAATGTCTGGATCTTAGTCGCATCTGCACCCTAAGCACTGCGAACAGAGCTTTGAAAGTACGTGCCGAGGCCGTTCATACACAAATGACTACGCAAGAGGGTGCTCTTGGTGCACACGTCTTTCTTCGCAGTCAGAACGTGAGTCTCTTCCCGTGAGGTCTTAGCAGCTGTGGAATGAAGGAACACAAAGATCATGCCTTCTATTATTTCCCCTTGCAGAGCAAGGCCATTTGCCTTTGCTAGGATGTGGCTCTGGCTACATTTTATTCCCAAGAAATGACTAGTCTACCTCTTTGGGTTAGACCCCAACCAGCTAGACTGGCCCTGCGGTGAATAGGGCAGGTGATGGTTGTATAAGGCTTAGTGAGAAAGTCATCAGAGCTGAGTATATGCTCTGTAAGAAGATAAAAGCATATACTTCCTACAAGAGTTTTATTCTCAAGAAGAAGAAAGGCTGTGGGTTAGTTGAGTGAATTAAGTTGTCAGTAGTTATCAGATATCACCCCAGTTGTCCCTGTGGGAGGTAGTTTGGGTATCTCTCAGTCAGGAACATAGTGAGGTGAGTCCTCATGACTTGTGCTTGTCCTTGCTCCTGCTGAGGTGAGATGGAGTCCTTGGTTCTGGAGACCCATGGAGGAGCCTCTGGGCAGGGGTAGCTGTGGAGACAGAGGCCAGAATTTTATCCAATTTGCAGTTGTAGCCTTGGGTCTCACTATTTCCCAAACTGACCCTTATCACGAAACAGCAGACATGAAATACTGGCATTTCAGAGCAAATGACTTGCCACCTTTCTCAAGAATATTGAAGTGAGTGTTGTGTGTGTTAGTCATTCAGTGAGTAGCCATTCCCCTTTCCAGGGGATCTTTCCAACCCAGGCATCAAACCCAGGTCTTCTGCATTGCAGGCAGATTCTTTACCATCTGAGCTACCAGGGAAGCCATTTCTCATATTAGCTTATTTATAACATGTTGTTTTGATCAATATTTGTTGGGAAGGCATTTGCAGTCACTGAGCCTCAGTTTCTACATCTATAACTGGGAATATTAGCATTAAGCTACTTAACAGTGCCCAGAGAAGGCACCAAGAGGCAGCAAAAACACATCAGAATTCTTGGGACTTTCTATCCTACTTTTCCTGAGGATCATCTTCCAGCTTCCCAGGTCTGTCCTTCATTGATACTCAGGCTTGCTTCCATTTCTCTCCTTTGTTACCCCTCTGTAGGGCTCCATTTTCCCAGAAATTTCAGAGGTATGCCCCATACTGACCTTGGCTGTGTGTCTCACTCCCTCCACCGGGAGGCCACTCCCAAGGGAGGGACTATATGGATTTCTAGCCCACAGCCCAACACAGTGTCTGTACCTAATATTCACCTACTTGTCCTTGAGTCAATGGACAAACGAATAGATATATTCAGGCATTGTATTTACAGTGGCAGCTGTGGATTATAACAGGTGCCTCTGGGAGAAAGTCTGAACCAAAAGTTGACAGGCTATGATGGTAGAAATTTCATGCTGTGTGATAAGTTCCCAAGTAAATGAAAGAGGGCAGGAGACATAGTTGGGACTTACTGCAATTTACCAGTGAAATATCCACACACTCAGGCTGCCATCCAACAGCCCTGCAAACTCTCAGGCCAGAATGAGGGAAAGAGTAGGTGAAAGGTGAGTGCTGCCTTCTGCAGATGAACTGAAAGTGAGAAAGGATAAACAGAGAAGAAGTCCACAAACACAGCTTACACGTCTTGTGTTTCCATTAATTTTAAGAGTCTTATAGATTTAGTTTTTCACATAATTCATGATTTCCCAGACCAAGAAGTCCCAGGACATATGGGGTCAGAGTAATGCCAATAAGGCCTTGCAATTTCCAGACCCTCAGTCCTTGGGCTTCTCTCATCAGGAATGGAGTGAAGGCTGACTGACGACACCGACTTCTAATATAATCCTCCTCCTTGCCATGTCCTCATGCCCCATTATAGAGTCCCTATTTGTCACAAAGCAGGAGACTATCTGCTCTGACCTGATTTTGCCCCCTAGAAAAGCTTCATGCCCTCTTTCTGGAGTCGCGTACGTGTACTGTATGTGCCCTGTCACTTGTGGATAAAGAGGTGGGGTCCACGTGATGATCAGGCTGCTTTCTCCTCTTTATACCCATTGATCTTGGACTTGCAGCCTTTTCAGAGAGAGAGGCAACCGCTATTTGGTCTAGAATCTGTGTAACTTGCTGTCTACTGCAGGCCCCTCTGAGGGCAGGACAGAAATCAGCCTGAATTGATAACCGTTGGTGCCGCCATCACCACCTCCTCCATGTCCTGTGTCTCCTTCAGGAGCCCTCTCATTAACAGAATCCTGGTGGATCCTCCTAAATGTACGGGGACAGTAACCAAAGGCCCAGCCAGGCCCTCTGATTGTGTTAACAATTCAAGAAGATGGTGTGATCACGAAGAACCACTTGAAAAGGACATGCCGCCGCCCAGTGGTCTTACCTCCACCCAACTCAAGTCCACCAACCTTTCTCATTCCTGCTTGGCAGGAAGCACTCTCTTGGTGCCAGGGACAAGTGTGTTGTGTTAGCCACTCAGTCATGTGACTGAGTAGCCCACCAGGCTCCTCTGTCCATGGAATTCTCCAAGCAAGTATACTGCAGTGGGTTGCCATTTCCTACTCCAAGGGATCTTCCCAACCCAGGGATCAAGCCTGGGTCTCCCACATTGTGGGTAGATTCTTTGCCATCTTAGCCACCAGGGAAGCCCATGGACACGACGGTGACAAATACCCACCTATGTCCACAATATAAGTGTGGCAGGGGAACTAGGTGAGGAATCCCGCAATGGTGCTGGAGATAATAGAACTGTATGCAGAGGACAGAAGTTTGCCAGGAGAGGAAGGGGTTATATCTGTTCAAGGGAGTTGGTCAGGAAAATCTAAAACAGGGGTTTCTGTCTGCGCTGGGATTTGAAGGATGAGCAGGAGACTTATGAAAAAGGGGAGGCGTTTCTAGGCAGGGGGAGCTGCATGGGCAAAGATCTTCAGACCTAGCTCACTGGGAGAATTTCAGGTATTTTAAAGCATGAGCACAGGGTAACTGAGCACAAATTATGAAGATAAGAATAATTTAGAAGAGACACGGCCAATAGTTTTATGAGAGTTTCTGTAATGGTTGGGCTTACTGATGACACTGATTGAGCTGTTATTGAATTCCCACAGAACACAAAACCAAATGAGTGTCTGTGATGCTCTGCCACCTGTCAAAGCAGAGAGGGCTCCTGCAGGTGGAGCCAGGTGGCCCTTCTACTGGCTGCAGCTCCAGCCCCACCCCCTTCTCAGCGCTTAAACCTCCCAGCCTCACTGGTCTCCACTATCCAGGAAAGGAAGCTCCACATTCAAAGGCCTGCAAAGAATAGCACACACAGCTGAGAGGAAACTCAGAGGAGAGGCTCTCAGCAAAAAGTTTCCATGGACTTGATCCCGTACTTTTCCACGGAATCCTGGGTTCTCCTGGTTACCAGTCTGGTGCTCCTCTATTTGTGAGTAACTGTTCAGACTCCTCTCCTCTGGAATCTTGGACTTGGGGTGGTAATCAGGTCTCCCTTTCCCTATCTGTTTTGAAGATCAAAGTTAACAGATAGGATGTTATTAAAGTTTTAGGAACTACCAAAAATATTTCCCCTTTCTACCTAGAATGAGAATCTCAAAATCATGAGTCAAGTAATACATGTTTTTGTTCGATCTCTAAGTTGTGTCCGACTCTTTGCAGCCCCATGAACTGCAGCACACCAGGCAGGCTTCCCTGTCCTTCACCATCTGAGTTTGCTGAAACTCATGTCCAATGAGTCAGTGATGCCATCCAATCATCTCATCCTCTTTCTTCCTCTTCTCCTCCTTCCCTCAATCTTTCCCACCATGAGAGTCTTTTCCAACGAGTCAACCCTTACCATCACATGGCCAAAGTACTGGAGCTTCAGCTTCAACATCAGTCCTTCCAATGAATATTCAGGGTTGATTTCTTTTAGGATTGACTGGTTTGATCTCCTGGCAGTCCAAGGGACTCTCAAGAGTCTTCTCCAACACCACAGTTCGAAAGCATCCATTCTTTGGCACTCGGCTTCTTTATGGTTCAAGACTCACATCCATACATGACTACTGGGAAAACCATAGCGTTGACTACATGGACCTTTATTGGCAAAGTGATGTCTCAAGTACGTGCATGCTTAGTCACTCAGTCATGTCTGACTCTGAAACCCCGTGGACTGTAGCCCACCAGGCTCCTCTGTCCATAGGAATTCTCCAGGCAAGAATCCTGGAGTGGGTTGCCATGCCCTGGTCCAACAGGTCCTCCCAACCCATGGATCAAACCCAGGTCTCCCACATTGCAGGTGGATTCTTTACTCATAAACATGAGTAATTCCCTGAAAGGATTCCTGCCTGAACCTCTCAGGACCACTCAAATTGGAAATATTTATCAAGTATCCATTTTAGGATTGGTCCCATGAAGACTTCAGCTGCTTTTAACTAATGATCATCACTTCCTGTGAGTCTCACAGTGGAGGTGGGAAAGGAGGTGATGAGTGAATGTAATATCACTTTTGGAGTTGCTGATATTATTTATTGCCTACAGTCCCAGTTCTGAATCAGCGACTGGCAGCTCCGGCACCAACAGTCCACAATTTCTGTGACCTGGTTTTCTGTTTCACTTTATAGATACGGGACTTATTCACACGGATTTTTTAAGAAGCTGGGGATTCCTGGACCAAAACCTCTGCCTTATTTTGGAAATATTCTGTCCTACAAAAAGGTGCGTGCTACTTGAGCTCCAGCTTTGCTTCTTATGGTTGCCAATCTCAGGTGAGTTCCATAATAAAAATTCCCCTGCTTAGGACGAAGGTATGAGGTTTCAAGCTCTCTAGAAGTGGCATCATAGGCTCTACTCAGCACACGGCCAAGGTTATCCCGTGGCCCCACTGCCAACTGCTAAGAGCTCAGGTTTGCCTCCCCAGACAGCTGAGTTCTCTAACTGATTCAATACAGGACTTGATGTTCCATCTTGTGAGTATTGTGAAGAGGATTTTCTTTCTGCCAGATTCAGATTCTCAGGAAGGCACAATCCCCCTTAGGAGAAAAGAATGAGGGGGGTGCCCGGTCACGACTCGTTAAGCTAGAGTCAGACTTTCCTGTTGCCAGCATATGCTGTGGGTTCCCCCTTTTTAAAAATTTCTTCTGGATTGATTGGAAACTTCACTTTCTAAGACAACCCTCATATTCACCCTTGAGTAATTGGCACATACGTGAGCTCCCTCAAGAACTGCAAACACCGACAGTTATTTCCATACACCTCTTGTAACTGGTGACCACTGAGGGGATTTGAGAGCTGAAACAAGAACTTCCTGCTTTACTTCTGTGCCTTCAAAGCAGGCACCTCTTGTGTGGGTCTTTGCAGAGTGAGTGAGTGAACTTCTAACAGAAACAAGATGATGGCTGTCTTCGACTTCAGATATTTATCTATGAAATTAATTGGTTTTAAAAAATAAGGCAGAATCACTTATATAAAATCACTAGAGAGGATGTGATTTGGCAAAATTATTAAAATTTTAACTGAAAGGAATGTACCAGGTGGCAAATGGACTGTGAATTCTAACCAAGCCTTGATATTCATCCAGCTCTGATGCCTCCCCCAGGGCCCAGGCCCTGAACTGAAGGTTGTAAGTTATGTCCAGATGTTCAGAGGCAAAGCCCTGTGTGCAGGCTGCTCTCTGGCTCAGATTTCCTGTCCTGCAGACATGAGGCTTATTTCTCAGATCCTGATTCTCCCAACAGAGCTCTTCACTGTCTCATTACTGCCTCAGAACTTCCTGAACTTTCTTTCCCTCTGAAGAAGCCCTAATTTCCTCTCCACCTTTCCCAGATGAACTCCTATAGTAGACGCACCCCAAACCCACATTGCTGGAACTTTTTTTTGCATGGGTAAACCATCAGATATCCCAGCAGAAACTTAGCTACAGGAGGTTTTGTTTGGGGTTTTTTTTTTTTTCACTTTCTACTTTATATTTTTTATTCTTTTAAATATAAATTTATTTATTTTAATTGGAGGCTAATTACTTTACAATATTGTAGTGGTTTTGCCATACATGGACATGAATCCGCCACGGTGTACATGTGTTCCTCATCCTGGACCCCCCCCACCTCCCACCCCCTCCCATCCCTCTGGGTCATGCCATTGCACCAGCCCCGAGCACCCTGTCTCATGCATCGAACCTGGACTGGCGATCCGTTTCACATATGATAATATACATGTTTCAATGCCTTTCTCCCAAATCATCCCACCCTCGCTCTCTCCCACAGAGTCCAAAAGACTGTTCTATACGATAGGCTCCAGTTGCATCCACCTCATTAGAACTGATTCAGATGTATTCTTTTTAATGGCTGAGTAATATTCCATTGTGTGTATGTACCACAGCTTTCTTATCCATTCGTCTACTGATGGACATCTAGGTTGCTTACAGAAGTGAAAACTCAGGGCACGTGTTTTCATTGCACTGTCCTTTGTTCTTTCTGTAGTTGTGGCATCTCCCCATCTTTTCCATGTTGAGCTGGAAAACTAGAAAGTGAGCCCACTTTGAAATTCATTCATTTACTCTCTCCCTCTCTCATTCAACATATGCTCTCAGTTCAGTTCAGTTCAGTTCCGTCGCTCAGTTGCGTTCGACTCTTTGCGACTTTATTCACTTTTAACTGAAAGCCAAAATCCCTTTATATAAACTTTGGATTTAATATATCCTTTTCAAAGAAGGACTAGGGATAATGCGTGGCAAGAAAAGGAAACCATTTCTGATCAGCTTTTAAAACATTTCTCTGGTTTTTGTTGTTTTTAAGTCAAAACTTTTCAATCTAAGTGTATAGAAGTATTGCTTTAATGACTCTGTCCTTCTGACTTTGAAGAGATGTGGGATATTTCTAACCCAGAGTGTTTCCAGTGGGCTGATAGACTTGATTTTATAGAGTGGCCCCAGCTGATTGCAGTGGCTGGTCCCTTTTACAGCTGATGGAGGTTTGGTGAGAGCAGAGGAGAGTTACCATGGAGAAAGGCAATGGCACCCCACTCCAGTACTCTTGCCTGGAAAATCCCATGGCTGGAGGAGCCTGGTAGGCTGCAGTCCATGGGGTCGCTACGAGTCGGACACGACTGAGTGACTTCACTTTCACTGTTCACTTTCTTGCATTGGAGAAGGAAATGGCAACCCACTCCAGTGTTCTTGCCTGGAGAATCCCAGGGGCAGGGGAGCCTGGTGGGCTTCCATCTATGGGGTCGCACAGAGTCAGACATGACTGAAGCGTCTTAGCAGCAGCAGCAGCAGCAACAAGGTACAAAAAATAGTGTAAAGATTCTTTCTGCTCAGGATAACTTAACTCTTTCCTAATGTATAGGCAGCATTCTTTACTACAATGCTTAGTGGTAGCAGTAATTGTGAGGTTTGTATCTTTAGTTTTGGAAATGTTTCTAATGGTTTTTTTCCCATTAAAATGTATGTTTGTGGTACATTTGGGGATTATAGCTTTTTAAAAATCATTAACGATGAGAGTACCCTGTATTCAATCCAGCGTACAGTTCAATACAGCGTACAGTTCAATACAGCATACAGTTCAATCCAATTATGTAAAAAGTTTTTACATAATTTTTTAATTGAGATAAAATACCCATAACATAAAACTTACCATGTTTACTATTTTAAAATATATAGTTCAGTAGCATTAAGTACTTTCATATTGTGTGCAACAAATCTCCAAAACTCTTTTTATCTTCCCAAACTACACCTCTACACCCATGAAAGAATTTCCCATCACCTGGCATTCATCATTTTAGGTTCTGTCTCTGAACTTGACTCTTCTAGGCATTTGTATTTTAATAAATGGTTTAGTTCTCATAGAATAATGTCCTCAAGTTTCATCCATATTGTAGTACATGTCAAAATTTCCTTCCTCTTCAAGGATGAATAAGATTCCATTGTATATATATTTGCCACATTTGTTAATCCATTCATTCATCAATCTTGAATTGCTTCCACTTTGGGGCTCTTGTGAATTATGCTGCTGTGAACAGGGTGTATAAATACTGCCTTGAGATCCTGCTTTCAGTTCTTTTGGCCATACACCCAGAAATAGAATTGCTGTAATTGTCTTTCTTTTTTTAATCTTTTGAGGAACCATCAAATTATTGAGTGGCTGCACCATTTTATATTCCACCAACAGTGCACAAGCTTTCCAGTTTCCCCACATCTTTGCCAATAGTTGCTCATCTCTGCTGTTTTAGTAGTAACCATCTTAATGAGCACGATGTGGTATCTCATCATGGCTTTTGTTTGCTTTTATTAAAGAGTGAGATTCATTTCTCCTACTGCTGTTAAGATGTGAATGACATTTGACATTGTGTTAGTTCAAGGTGTACAAGACAATGATTCAATGTATGTATATATTCCAAAATGATTACCAAAATGAGTTTTGTTAATTTGCCTCAAGTAGTTATAGCTTTTTCTTTTTTCTTTTTTTTTAAATTTACTTTATTTTACTTTATAATACTGTATTGGTTTTGCCATACATCAACATGAATCCACCACGGGTGTACACATGAGTTCCCAATCCTGAACCCCCCTCCCACCTCCTTCCCCATACCATCTCTCTGGGTCATCCCAGAGCACCAGCCCCAAACATCCTGTATCCTGCATCGAACCTAGATGTAATCTCTTGGCAACTTTCAAATATACAATTCATACTGTTAACTATAGTCACCATGCTGTATATTATACCCTTCAAACTAATTTATCTTACTACTGGAAATTTTTAAATTTTGATCACCTTTTCCTGTTTTCCCCACCCCTAGCCCCAGCTCTGGCAATCACTAATCTGTTTTCTGTATCTAAAAGTGGAGGGTCTTTTTTGATCCTACACACAAGCGATATCATAGAGTATTTGTCTTTCTCTGTCTGACTTATTTCACTTAGCACAATGCCCTCAAGGTCCACCCATGTTGTCACAAATGACAAGAATTCTTTATTTTTTATAGAACTAACATTCCATTGTATATATATGCCACATTTTCTTTATCCATTCATCCTTAGACAGACACTGAGGTTGTTTCCATATTTTGACTACTATTAATAATACTGCAGCGAACATGGGGAAAGATAACTTTTCAAGACAGAGATTTCATTTACTTGGATTTCTACCCAGAACTGGAATTCCTAGATCATAATGTGGTTCTATTTTTAATTATTGAGGAACCTGAATATTTTTTCAATAGTAACGCTACCAATTTACATTCCCAAGATCCTGATGCTGGGAAAGATTGAGGGCAGGAGGAGAAGGGGGCAGCAGAGGAAGAGATGGTTGGATGGCATCACCAGCTCAATGGACGTGAGTTTGAACAAACTCCAGGAGATAGGGAAGCCTGGCATGCTGCAGTCCATGGGATTGAAAGAGTCAGATTCAACTTAGTGACTAAACAGCAACAACAACAGGGCACAAGGATTCTCTTTTTTCCAAATCCTCCTCAGCAATTGTCTCTGTTCTTTTTGAGAAGAGCCATTCTCACAGGTGTGAGGTGATACCACTGTGGTTTTGACTTGCATTTCCCTGATGATTAGGGATATTGAGCACATTTTCATATTCCTGTTAGCCATTTGTGTGTCTTCTTTGGAAAAAGTCTTTTCAGTTCTTCAGCCTATTTTTTAATCTGATTTGTGTGTGTGTGTTTTGGCTATTGAGTTGTATGGGTTTCTGATATATTTTGGACATTAAGCCCATAATCACATAAATGATTTGTAACTATTTCCCCCATTCTCTAGGTTGACTTGATGTTTTTTTGATGATTTCCCTTTCTGTGAAGGGCTTCCCTGATAGCTCAGTTGGTAAAGAATCTGCCTGCAATGTAGGAAACCCCAGTTCGATTCCTGGATTGGAAAGATCCGCCGGAGAAGGGATAGGCTACCCACGCCTATATTCTTGGACTTCCCTAGTGGCTCAACTGGTGAAGAATCCACCTGCAATGTGGGAGACCTGGGTTCGATCCCTGGGTTGGGAAGATCCCCTAGAGAAGGGAAAGTCTACCCACTCCAGTATGGCCTGGAGAATTTCATGGACTATGGGGTCACAAAGAGTTGGACACGACTGAGCGACTTTCACTTCACTTCACTTGCTGTGAAAATCTTTTGCTTTTTAGTTTAACATGGTCCCACTTGTTTATTTTTGCTCTCGTTCTTTTTGCTTTTGGTGCCATATCTAAAAAATATTGTCAAGACTAATGTCAAGGAGCTTGTCCCTTATGTTTTCTTCCAGGAGTTTTGCGGTTTCAGGTCTTACTTTCAAGCCATTAATCCTGTTTGAGATGATTTTCATAAATTATACACCAAATGATTTGTGAGGTTGAGCATCCTTTCATGTGCTTGTTGACCATTTGTATAACTTGTTTGGAAAAATGTCTTTTCAAGTCCTTTGCCCATGTTTAGGTTATTTTATTGTGACCGTCTTTGAATTGTAGTCATTTTTGTATATTCTGGATGTTAACCTCTTATCAGGATGCTTTTCCCTTATGTTTTCTTCTAAGAAGAAAATAATAGTTTAATGGTTTTAATTCTTACATTTAGATAGTTGATACATTTTCACTTAATGCTTTGTATAGCGTAAGGTAAGGGTCTAGCTTTATGCTTTTGCATGTGGATATCCAGTTTTCACAGCACAGTTATTGAAAAGATTGTCCTTTTCCCATTGAATGATCTTAGTATCCTTGATGATAATAATCTCATTGTATATATGAGGATCTTTTTCTGTGGTGTCTATTCCATTCCATTGGTCTATACATCCCTTTATATGGTAGTATCACACTTTTTTGATTACTATAAATTTGTAGTAAGTTTTGAAATCAGAAAGTGTGAGTTTTCTAGTTTTAGTCTTTTCCAGGATTGCATTGGCTATTTGAGGTCCCTTAATTCCATATACATTTTAGGATAGATATTTCTTTTTTTGAAAACAAAATGCCACTGAGATTTTGGTAGGTTTTGCCTTGGCTCTGTAGATCAGTTTGGGTAATAAAGAGGTCTTAACAATGTAAATATTTCCAATCCATAAACATAGGATATCTTTCCATTTATTTACATATCTTTACCTTCTTTCAGCAGTGTTTGTTAGTTTTCAGTGTACAGATCTTTCACTTTCTTGGATAAGTTAATTCCTAAGTATTTTATTCTATTTGATTTCTATAGTAAGTGGAAAAAAATTGGACCCTTACCTTACACCATTTTCAAAATTTAACTGGAAATATATCAAAAACCTAATGTAAGAGCTAAAACTATGAAACTCTTAGAAGAAAGCACAGAGAGAAAATTTCATGACATTGCATTTACAGTGTTTTCTTGGATATGACACAGAAATCCCAGGCAACAAAAGTAAAAATAAATAAATGGGAATATATCAAAGTTTTAAAACATGTTCATCAAATGACACAATCAACAGAGTAAAAGGCAACCAATGGAATGACAGAGATATTTGTAAGCCCTATATAAGATAAAGGGTTAATATCTAGAATATATCAAAAATAATTACAGTTATAGAGTTAGACGGCATCATCAACTCAATGGACATGAGTCTGAGCAAACTCTAGGAGATAATGAAGGACAGGGAAGCCTGGCATGCTGCAGTCTGCAGGGTCGCAAAGAGTTAGATACGACTAAGCAACTGAACAATGAACAACAGTAACTCTTCTCAAAGTGAGGTCACAATGCGCTATACTATTTACCTTTGGCAGATGTTAGCATTACATGAATAACCATCCATCAGCTTAGCTCAGACTGTTTCATTCCCAAATAATCCTATAGCATCCTGGACAAGGTCGTAGTTGTACGTGTATGTGTATAGAGAGTAGGGGTGGGCGTAGCAGAAGAACAACCACTCTCGGTAACTAGGCTTGTGAGCTCGCTGTTTATATCAGACCATTGTGCCTTCAGGAATAACGCATGCACCACATCTCTGAAAATTCTGTCTACTTGATATTGGAGTGTTACAACACAAATCCAACCTTAAGGCTTTGTGTATAACATAGCACCCTACTCAGGATGGGCAGCTCATCTTATTATAGAATGGTGAAAAGCTGTTTCTCAAAGAGAAAATACTTACGCATCAAAGAAAGCAGAACTTTGCTCTCAAGCATCAAGTATTTTTCTTCTGAAGATGGTCCCGAGCCTGAATAACTAGTAGGAAAAGCAAGAGCTAGATATTTGGCTGTGGCTTTGGTGTCCCTGGGCTTCCCTGGTGGCTCAGATGGTAAAGCTTCTGCCTGCAATGCGGGAGACCCAGGTTTGATTCCTGGGTCGGGAAGATTCCCTGGCATCCCTCAGCCCACTAGACTCCAGGAAAGTTCACTGATATGTCAAGTCTCTGCATCTACGTAGGATTAATATGTGGCTATCTTTCATGTCACGTGAGATAGTAAGAAAATGTAGGTCCCTTTCATTTATTAATCCATAAACAAGTAGTTATTGAGTACTTGTTTCATGTCAGACTCTTTTCTTGGCATTGGTGAGACAACAGGAAACAAAGCAAAACTCCTTACCCTCTTGAAAATTTCACCCTAGGAAGCAGACAATAAGAACAGAATGTTATGCAATATCAGAGAAGTATGATCACAAGGTAGGATCAGGGGACAAAGAGTGAAGAGGCTGCTTTAAATAGGCTCATCAGGGAGGCAAGTTTGGGCAAGATTCCATTTGAAAAGAGATCAAAAGGAAATGAAAGAGTGTCTAGCACCGTGAAGACTTGATCTTTGTACTTCTCAGCCTCCAAAACTGTGAGAAATAATGTCTGTTGTCTAAGTCACCAAGTCTTGGTACTGTTGTTATAGCAGCCCAAATGGACTAAGATGGTACTGTACGGAGCTTCGATGCCTGACAGCAAGTGAGAATACTGGAAATGTGTGTTAACCACTTCAATTTTGCAGTAGTCATCAAGGCTCTGGACCCTTGAAAATATCATTGCAGTTTACAGAGAACAATTTAAGGAGCTGATGGGAATTCCACTAATGTGCTCAGGACAACCGCACTCGCGATCTTTTAGTGATACGGTCTCTCCCCAGCACCCTCCTCAGAGCCTTAGCTACATCTTTATTCCGGAGAGTATAAATCAATGGATTCAATGTGGGAGTGATGATGCTGTAGAACACAGAACCCACTTTGTCTTGCAGTGGAGTGCGCTGGGCCCTGGGCCTCATATATGAGAAGATGCAAGCGCCAAACCATAGGGAAACCACAGTGAGGTGAGAGCTGCAAGTGGCAAAGGCATTTCTCTTACTCCCAGCTGCACGCATCCGAATGACCCTGTGGAGGATGAAGACATAGGATGCAGAAATCAAGAGGATGGGGAGAAGGAGGAGGAGGAGGGTGCTGATGTACACTGTGGCCTCATACACAGCGATGTCTCCACACACCAACTTCACAACAGCTGGAAACTCACAGTAGAAGTGGTGGATTTGTCGAGGCCCACAGAAAGGGAAACGCATCAAGCTTGCCGTGTAAATTAGGGAGTTCAGGGATGCTCCCAGCCAAGACATGGCGGCCATCATTAGCATCACCTTTCCGTTCATGAGAACAGTGTAGCGCAGTGGATGACAGATGGCAACATAGCGGTCATAGGACATGAAAGCTAGGAGAAGACACTCCGCACCTCCCAGAGTCAGATAGAGGAAGTGCTGGGTCGCACAGCCCACAAAGGAGATGGACTTCTGGCCAGATAGGTAGTTGGTCGCCATCTTGGGCATGGTGGTAGAGACGTGCATCAGATCCACGAGGGAGAGCTGGCTGAGGAGGAGGTACATGGGGGTGTGAAGCCGGGGGTCCGCGCAGATGAGGAGCAGGGTGAGGGTGTTGCCGCTCACAGCAATGAGGAAGACCACCATGGTCAAGCAGAAAAGGAAAAGGTGGGCGAGAGAGTCAGCAAAGAGCCCTTCCAGGACGAAGTCTACCAGAGAGGACTGATTCCTTTGCCACGTCTCCCCGTCCTCAGCCCCTGGGAAACAGGAAGTGGAGATGAAATGTGGTATCAGGAATACTGGGGTTCATCCACCCTGACGATAAGCCTCTTTCGATCCACAGAAGAATTTTGAAGAATAATATTTTTCTGGTTCTAATTATTCAACAGCTCTGATTATTGAAATTTCTCTTTTTTTAAATAAGAGAACTTCAGATCTCTGCTCACAAATATGAATGATCACTCTGAAATTTCAGAATACCTAGACTCTATTAGTGGTAGACTTCTAAACAAGTCTCTCCTCAATAAGGAAGATATATACA
Organism: Ovis aries; assembly: GCF_016772045.2. Classification (NCBI taxonomy): domain Eukaryota; kingdom Metazoa; phylum Chordata; class Mammalia; order Artiodactyla; family Bovidae; genus Ovis; species Ovis aries. The sequence goes on along the minus strand of NC_056077.1, from coordinate 36,945,020 downwards.
TTTATATGTGTATATATACATATATTCTTTTTGAAGTATATACACTTTATAGATACACTCTAAATGTTATATATGATATAAATATAATATTTATATACAGATCTTTTCTTACATCAGTCAGGGTTTAACCAGAAAAGCTGAACCACCAAGAGATTTACATACATACACATTTAATGTCTTGTATAGAAATTTGGCCTTACTTGACTGTGAAAGCTGGTTAAGCAGTCTATGTAAAGCTATCACCTTTCTATCTGATTCTAGAACTTGAACTCCATGAGGCAAGCAATCAGAAAGGGAAGATGGGTATAAAAGCGTGGTAGCTCAAGGTCAGGCTGGAACCCACAAACATGACATAAATCCCACAAGGGCAGACTGAGACCCATGTCATTATTGTTGCCTCTGAAACTGGTGGCATAGTTTCTCTTGCACAAGCTGGAGCTGCTTAACAAGGCTAAATGCACAGTCCTGGCCCCGGAGTCAGAGAAACTAGAGGAAGATCCAGGGGAAGGCAGAGTAACTGCCGGTTCACGGCCACCTCACACCAGTGAGGGGAGTCAGCCCATCAGCAACAACGGATGCTTCCCCCTGCCCTCTCAATCTTCCTGAGAATCTCTCAGGTGGCCCACCTTAACCAGAAACTCACGGCAATGGGAATTCTAGTAAATGTAGTTCATCCTAGCCAAGATGACATATTAAAAAACTCCAGAGTTCATCTTCAGTATATTTGGCAAACATACACTTAACACATCTCCTTAAATGACACATCGCCCCCAAATAAACACAACACAGCCATCCTTCTGCTCATGTAACTATCCTGCACACCACCAAAAATATGCAAATATTCACAGCAAAGAAAGGAAGAAAGATCCACTACTGTGGTCCACAAAATGAGTCATCCTTTCCAACCGCTAACCTCTTCTGTGGATGCCGGCCTTCTTTCTCAGTGCTGTTCATGCCAATGGACTCCCAGAGTTGCTATAGCAGCATGGATAGAGGCTCTACATGGCTCAACAACATGGACTTGTAGTCACCACGGCCAGTCTAGCCACCACTGAGTGCCCATCTGCCAACAGAGCCCCAGCTCTGAGCCCCTGATATGACATCATCCCATAGTGCTTTCAGACACTTGGTGGTAGACTGATGATACTGGATAGCTTCCATTATTGAAGGGACTTTACTTTTTTCTTATTGGAGTTGACACTTTGGATACAGATTTGCCTCCTTTCCCTAGAGCACTGCTGCCAAAAGGACCACCTATGAACATCCACAATGCTCTGTTCACCATGTTATTCCGTGAAGTAATGTTATTACTGCTGAATAAGGAGCTCATTTCACAGCAAATGAAATGTGGGGATGGGCCCACGCTGAAGGAATCCATTAGTGTATTCCATATTCTCCAGCATCCAGAGACAATTGACCAGACAGACTTCTGAAGACTCAGTTACAGCAACTGGTAGTTGACAACACCTCATATTGCTGGGGCATTGTCCTCTAAGATGTGGTATATGTTCTAAATTTCTCTATCAACTTATGGTGCTGTTTCTTCTATTGCAACAGTTCATGGGACAGAAATCAAGAGGTGGAAGTGGGAATGAGTCCCCCACTGTACCATTTATAACTAGGATCCACTGCCAAATTTTTTACCCTCACACTTTTAGGCTCTGCTAGTTACAAAGGAAGAAATTCCTTCATCAGGCAACACAATTTCATTTACTGAGAGCTGAGACTGCCACTTTGGACTCTTCTTATCACTGAATCAACAGGCAAAGAAAGTTACTCTGCTAGTGGTTGTGATAGATCCTGACTAGCAAGGGAAAACTGAGTTGCTACTACATGGGAATAAGGAGGAACAAGTCTGGAATTCAGATTTTCTGGGGTGCACTCTGTATTCAAATGTCCAGTGATGAAAATCAGTGGAAAATCACAACAACCCAATTCAGACAAGACTGCTAATGGCCCAGATCCTTCAGGAGTGAAAGTTAGGGCTGCTCCCCACCCAACAAGTAACCACGACCCACTGAAAACAAAGGGAATATGGAATGGGTTGTGAAAGAAGGTATTTAGAAAAACCAGTCATGACTGTGTGAGCAGCTGCAGAATGAAAACTCACAATATTATAGGCATTTCTTACTTATTGATATGTGAATATCTTATGCATAGATATATTTACTAAATATTTCTGTTTATTCCACTCAGTCATCCCTTTGTCTACCATGAGATATATTAATATGGTTGGCTTCATATCTCAGTATTTAAGTTACAGGACATAAAAGGAGAGTAAGAATTAGGAGTAAAATTAATTTCACCTTTTTTATGGGAAAAAGGTTAGTGTGTTTTATTTGTTCCTCTTTGGAGAGGGTTACATGGTTTTTAGCTGTACATGGGATAGTTGTATCCAGGTAGGTGGAAGGGTATGTTGATATTGTCTTTGTTTGAAGATTAAGTATAGTTTAAAGAGAGGTGCATGGGTGCCAAGGCGACACATAACAAACCTACCATAATTATGTATCTGAAAACAGGAAAGATAAGACCTAGGAAGACCTGAGAGCATGAAAATTACAAATCAGGCTGATAAAGCCAGGATCACAACATTTAATCTGCCAGATTTCCCAATAGGCCCTTTATCTAATTCTCACATAAATACTGATCAGAATAAGAACTCAATCTCCACGGTGAAAGTGAACTTTAAAAAAAAAAATAGTCTAAATTAATCCCCAAATACCCACCCTATCCCTCTTTGTGTTTTTCCTTCTAAGCATCTTCCTGGATCTTCATGTATTCCAGATTACTTACTTTTTAGAGTGAAGAACTCGGGATTGGATGTATTCTTCAGGGTGTAATTTGACCAGTAATCTCTCTCCATTTCATGCAGCAGAGGAGCATCTTTAGGGCCTTACACTGTTATTTCAAACTTAGCTTCCTGTGGTCTGACAGCCCAGTGTTCCCCACATTCTCTCTGGTCATTCCAGCCCCATCAGCACATCCATACATTTCCCTTTACTTAAGGATCCATATACTTCCCTCTTTCCTCATTAGTTTCTGTATTTCTCTGTAAATCTCCATAGCATCATAAATTTTCCCATTGTCTGATTCATGTCTCTCTTCCTCCCATAGGAACTTCACTAATGATTTCCCTAGTCTGATTTATGTCCCTCAAGAGACTTTCCTCTGCCTTCTCAGACTGCTTTCCTCACGGAATCACCAATCGTCACCCTGTAACTTGAGGGTTCCAGTAATATGCTGACAACGCCAGAGGATGCCTTAGTTTCAAGGAAAAGTTTCTTGTGGGGAACACAAGTGCAGTAGTGAAATAGAGGGTGCAGAATAGTTCCACACTGCCACACACATTAGCTACTGAACATCCAAACAGGGCCTTTCTGAGATGTTGATCAGATTCCCATCATAACTCTTAACACTGCCGTTTACTGAGGAACAGCATAGAGGATATCATCTACACAGTCTTTGTTGTTTACACTGAATCTTTGAATGACAGAGCGTCAGCAGGAGCAAGACAGTCTGTAATTCCGGAACACTCTTGCAAAATGTGTTCAGATTTTGAACTCCATCATCATGCATCAGCACAAATTAAGTAACTAAACTTTTCTTTAATCTGTTAGTTGAAACTTTGAATCATGCATATGCTTTCTCTGCCCCCAAACATATCAGCCACCTCTCCATCCAAAGATAGCAATGAGCACTCGAATCATAACAATTTACATTAATGTTTCCTGGTTAACAAGCTATACTTAATACCAGCGTCATCATCAGTGAGTCCAAAGTCAAAAGAAAAATGTTTTGGATTTCATGTTCTATTGGATCTTTCAAGGCACTCTCTTCTTAGCTTTACACCTCCTTTCCCATTTAATGAAGTAAAAATCTGGCTCTAGCACTGGTGTTTTGAGAATAAGCCCCTTCCTGATGACATTACATTTCCTCAGCAGGAATCATAACAGCTAGAACAAGGAAAGACTTGGCCTGATGTGAGCCAATCGTGAAAAAAGAGGAGCATCATCTGTGAGAAATAAAACTTCCCTAAACCCAGAGGATCTATGTCAGCTGAGGCAAATAGGGGACACTAAGTACATGGCATCAGGGATTCCCACCCAAAGGACACATCCTAAATCTCTTCTGGAAACCATTACTTAGGCTTGCATTGTGCATGAGATAAGCATTCCCAAAGGGCTTTGCTTGAAGTTTGTTTGTAGGGGTCAGGGGACTGCGATATTTTGAGGACTGTGGCTCAGAAGATAACATGGGAATTTCATCTCCAAGGGCTAGTTAACTGTGGAGAGAAACAGTTCCTAGAGTCCCTGGTTTATTTTACCATCTTGAAACCCAGACTCTCTTGCCCCTTTCCATCCAACCGTTTGGAGAAAACAATCTGAGAAAGATCGAGTCCCTGTTGCCCACAGGACCCAGTGGAGGGTTTCCCCATGTGCCATCGCACAGGAGAAAAGGTAAGGAATGGAGAGTGGTGATTACCAGTAACACTTCCCATCCTTGCTGTTGGTTATTCTCCAGTTTCTTAGACTACATCGGTATAACATGTGGAAAGACCAGATACAGAATTTTTTAAAGTGGTGTAGATATACATCTCCTCATTTACTCCCATCTCAGTTATGCTCGGCTCTTCCTCTCCATTGTGTTAGTCGCTCAGTCATGCCTGACTCTTTGCGACCCCATGAACTGCAATCCACTAGGTTCCTCTGTCCATGAGATTTTCCAGTCAAGGATACTGGAGTGGGTTGCCATTTCCTTCTCCAGGGGATCTTCCTAACCCAGGGATCGAACCCGGGTCTCCTGTACTGCAGGCAGATTCTTTACCGACTGAGCTACAAGGGAAGCCCTCCTCTCCATTACCGTTACCATTAGAGGTGAAGGATCTATTGAGATATCCTTTGTTTCTCTTTCTCAACTCAGATACTGAAATGTCTTATTTCACCGAGCTTATTTTGTTTATTCTTTGAGTAGATTCACTGTATCACCACTTTCTTCAAAACTTCTAAGGATTTACTTGGTGCTCTCATTCTTACGAGCGTATAATATCCTTCTAGCTAAAGTGGTTACAGCATTTATGTATTGATTTATTGACCAGTATTCGGTGATCATCTGCTAAGTCCCAAGCATTGTATTGTGTACAGTAACGAACAAGCAAGCATGCGCTCTTCCCCCATAAGACCGAGAGAGAGAACAAGTAAACAGACACACTACATCATGTTGGCTTACCGGTTTATATTAGTCAACATTCTTCAAATGCCAATGACATTTAACAAAACTTACACTATCTTAAGGGAAGGTTGTGGGATCACAGCAGTGAATGGGGTAGAACTCATCTGTGCACCAGCTAGAGCCAATTACTTGAATCATGTCAATGCCTTCTTTTCCCATCTTTCATCTTGGCTTGGGTCTCTGATCTCATTCTCTCAGACATTTTTCGATGGAGAGTACCCATACAGCTGGAAGCTCTCATGCCATATTTTTAGCTTGAAATACAATACTCCTCCACCTCCAATTGAGAAAACTCCAGGGAAGAAATCTGTCCAGCAGTTTAGCCCTGTGGCCACCCTCTTGGAGCCATCGCTCTGTGTCAGAGCCTGCAGTAAAAGGACAGACCTCCCTGGCACAGGTGCCTGTCTCTTGCAGTGGTTGGAGAGGTGGGGTGGTGATAGAACAAGGGAAACAGATTTGGAATGGAGTAGTATTACAAAGAAAGTGTGGTTGTGAAGGGGTGACGTTAGAAGTAGGCAAGGAGAGCGTGAAAGACGAAACAATGCATATCCATTGCTAAATGATGATAAAGAAGAATTTACTATGCTACGGTAAAACAGGGAAGTCACTGTCACCAACTGGGTCACAAAGGAAAGCCTCTTTTTAAACTGCCATCTAAGCTGAGATCTCTAAATTGAGATAAGGATTATCCAGAAAATTGAAAGTAAAAAGAGATCCAGATAAAGTCAAAGATGTACAAAAATCCTTAAGTTGAAAAAAAAAAAAAATCTTGATGTAATTAAGGAGCTGAAAAGAAGGCAGTATGACAGTGGATGCAATTGCAGAGCGAAGTAGGAGAGGCCAGGATGGATATAAGCATGAGGAGAAGTGGGAAGAAAGAGGGCGGGGAGGAAGAGGGGGAGGGAGAGGTAAGGAAGGAAGGAAGCTAGAAAAACCAAAGAAATGGAGGAGGAGGAAGGGAAAGGAGAAAGGAAGGGAAAAAAGCAAAGTCCAGTAAATTGTATTCAAAGAAAAATGTGAGCTCTTAGAAAGTTTTAAAATAAGGAAGCATCAAGATACAACCACTCGAAGCTAGGGAAAAGAATTTCCTTGACCTGGACCCAAGCCAGGCCAGGAAGAGTGCCTATTCCCACCAGCCAAACTGGAAAACCAGTTTGGAGTGCTGGGTGTAATCCTCAGAAGAGCCTCGCCTCAATGGTGAGGAATAATTCTACCTAGACTAAACCCTGTTGTGGTTCTACTTAACAAATCCCAAAAGCAAAACCCAAAAGGATCAGATTCCCAATAACTGCATTCCAAAAAAAAAAAAAAAAAAAGCTCAAGAATATTTTTAGGAATACAAAAATATCTAACACACAAGATAAATTTTACAATGTCTAGCATTCAATAAAAAATAATAATAATAACCAGGCTTGCAATTAAACAAAGTGAATAGAAAAATCAGTGACTTAAAGTCTACTCAGAACTGATACTCAATAGACAATTTGCAATCTTCTATTGACTATATTGATTAGATCAGACAGAACCCTGGTGGTCTAGTGGTTAGGATTCCAGGCTTTCACTGCTATGGCCCCAGGTTCAATCCCTGGTAGGGGAACTGAGATCCTGCAGGCCACAGGACACAGCCAAAAGCAAAAAAAGACAAAGACATTAAATAATTTATTATAACATATTCCATACTTTCAAAATGATAGAGGAAAGATTAAATATGTTAATAAAGACATTTTAAAAAAGGTAAAACAGAAGCACGCACACACAAGTTGCTAGCGTTGATGGCTACAATGTCAGAAATGAAAAACACATTAGAGGATCAGCAGCAGACAGGACATTGCAAAAGGAAACATTGATGCATAAAGACTTAGCAATAGAAGCTGCAAGAAATGAAATAAGACAGAAAACTAAAAAATTAATGAACAGAGTATCTGTGAACTTTAGGACAACCTCAAATGGCCTAATAAATATATGCATAATTGGAGCATTGAAAGAGAGGAAAAAGGACAGAGAAAATATTTGAAGAAATAATAAGCGCTATTCACTAACTAGACCTAATTGAGAACATCCCATTCAACAAAAGAATAATACACATCTTTCAAGTGCATATGAAACATTTATCAAGATACATCCTGTCACAAATGGCAGGATTTCCTGTGAGGCTGAATAACATTTTTTTGTATGTACACACCAGGCTTTCTTTATCCACTCGCCTGATAACGGACGTTTGGGCTGCTCCCGTGTCTCAGCTATTGTCAGTAATGCTGCGGTGAACATGTGAGTGCAGGTCCATCTTTGAGGTACTGATTTCAGGTCCTTTGGACATGGAGTCAGGAGTGGAATTGCTAGATCACATGGTAGTTCAGTGTTTACTTTTTTGAGGAACCTCTGTTCTGTTTGTCGTAATCTTTTATTCTCTTGATAAGAGCCATCCAAACAGGTGTGAGCTTAGTGGTTTTGACGTGCATTTCCCTGATGATTGTTCATGTTGAGCATTTTCTTGTAAATGATTTTTGGGAAAATGTCTTCTTCAGAAAAATGTCTCTTCAGGTCTTTTGCCCATCCTTAACAAGATCATTTAATTTGGGGTATTGAGTTGTAGGAATCCCTTATATATTTTGATATTACCTGGTGGGCTACAGTCTTTGGGGTCACAAAGAATTGGACATGACTGAGTGACTGAGCACAATCCTTTATCAGATTGAGGTTTAAAAATATTCTTTGGAAAAATGTCTCTTCAGACCTTTTGCCTATCCTTAATAAGGTCATTTATTTAATCTTGTTTTTGAGTTGTAGGAATTTCTTATATATTTTGGTTATTAATCCTTTATCAGATTATGGTTCAAAAATATTTTCTCTCACTCTGCACGTTGCCCGTTCATTTTGTTGATTAATTCCTTTGCTGTGCAGAAGCTTTTTATTTTGATATAATCTTTCTTGTTTGTTTTTGCTCTTGTTGCCTGTGCTTTTTGGAGTCATATTCAAGAAGTCATTACCAAAGCCAATTTTAAGCTTTTTCTCTATTCTTCTAGAATTTTTATCTTTGGGGTCTTACATTTAACTACTTAACCATTTTTAGTTGATTTTTGTGTGTGGTCTATGATAAGGACTTGATTTCTTCTTTTTTATGTGTATATCCAGTTTTCCAAAAACCACTTATTGAAAAGGCTTATAAATTTCCCCACTGTATTGAAAAGTAATTAACCAAAATGCCAAATTTAAAATTACTTTTAAACTTGGTATAGCTCTTTAAAGATCCAATCGCTGAAATAAAGTAAAACTTTAAAATATTTTATTAAACCAAAAGAAGGCAGGAAAATAGTAACAAAGGAAAAAACAGAAAGGAAAAACTTGTTTTTAATTTTTCTTTTTGGCTGCACTGCACAGCATGTAGGATCTTAGTTTCCCAACCAGGGGCTGAACCCACGCCCCCTGCACTGGGAAGCCGAGTCTTAACCACTGAACCACCAGCGAAGTCCCGGATTGGGGGGGGGGGGGGGGGGGGGGGGGGGGGGGGGGGGGGGGGGGGCGGGGATTTAAGCAAATTCCAAAATCTCCATTTTCATTAAGTGAAGACATGCATTGCAGAAGGAAATGGCAACCCACTCCAGTATTCTTGCCTAGAAAATCCCAGGGATGGGGGAGCCCGGTGGGCTGCCATCTATGGGGTCAAACAGAGTCGGACAAGACTGAAGCAACTTAGCAGCAGCAGCAGCAAAAAGTCTTTCACTACCCACAAAGTGACAACTTGTTTGAAAGTGGTCTGACAACCTCAGACCAAAAGCCAGAGGTTTTTACAATGGATAAAGAAGCATGACTTGAAAGTGTGTGCATCGTGCTGAATGAGAAACCAAGAATGAGACCTGTCTACAAGCATTCTGCGGGCCTGCGCCACGACACCAGTAACGGCAGAACTGGAGAAGAACGGGTTCATTCAGAGGACCACGGTCCCCTTGACTCAGGAGATCTTTCCCACTGCAGAATCACCCATCTCCTGCATTCTTTCTTTCAGCCCTGAAAGGAGCCCAGTTCAGTTCAGTTCAGTTCAGTCATTCAGTCATGTCCAACTCTTTGCAACCCCATGAATCGCAGCACGCCAGGCCTCCCTGTCCATCACCATCTCCCGGAGTTCACTCAGACTCGCATCCATCGAGTCCGTGATGCCATCCAGCCATCTCATCCTCGGTCGTCCCCTTCTCCTCCTGCCCCCAATCCCTCCCAGCATCAGAGTCTTTTCCAATGAGTCAGCTCTTTGCATGAAGTGGCCAAAGTACTGGAGCTTCAGCTTTAGCATCATTCCTTCCAAAGAAATCCCAGGGTTGATCTCCTTCAGAATGGACTGGCTGGATCTCCTTGCAGTCCAAGGGACTCTCAAGAGTCTTCTCCAACACCACAGTTCAAACGCATCAATTCTTCGGTGCTCAGCCTTCTTCACAGTCCAACTCTCACATCCATACATGACCACTGGAAAAACCATAGCCTTGACTAGACAGACCTTAGTTGGCAAAGTAATGTCTCTGCTTTTCAATACTATCTAGGTCACCAAGAATGAAGGGCTGGACTCTCAGCATCCAGACTCCAGAGGAGCTCTGATTTTCTTTCTTTCCTGAGAGTCTCTACTGGCTGCCTGAATGCTGATAACTTCTAGGTCATCAGGATGGGTATTCTATTACAAACATCTTTCCAAAATTTCTTATGATTCTTCAGTTACCTGGATTTCTTCTACTCTTTTTGGTCATTTCATACCACCTTAACATTTTTCAGCATACCAAAGGAAGATGTTTAAAGCAAGTCTTTAAAGCATTAATAGTAACAATGTATTGGGTGGTTATTGCACACCTAAGAGTGAATCTATAATGACAAGGGAACAAGGACCGGGAACCAACAGTTTCCAAGTCTTTCAGCACACAGGAAATAACACTATTGGAAGGTAGATTCAGATTTTTCAAAATGTATATTGTAAACTCTATGGCCTGACTCAAAAGCTTTTAAAAGAAGTACAAAAAATAAGTGAGATAAAATCAACTTTATTTTTTAAATAATAAAACTAGAGAAGGCAGAAAGGGGAAGAAATAGAAGAAACTAACAGAAAACAGCTAGCAAAATGGTATATTTTAATCCAACTATACATAGTAACTTTAAAGGTGAGTGGATTAAAAGTAACAGTTAAGAATTGACAGACTGTTTAGGAAAAAAAGCAAGACTCGACTATATGAGGATGTATTAGTCACAGTTCTTCAGTAAAACAGAACTAATAGAATAGATCACTGGCCACTGGCTCCTGTGCTCGTGGAGGACAAGAAGTTCCACAACCTGCTGAGAGCTAAAAAACAGGAAAGCTGGTGGTTTAATTCTGTCCACGTCCAGAAGCCTGAGAACCAGGAGAGCTGATGGCATAAGTTCCAGTTGAGGTCCAGAGGCCCACGAATCAGAGGGTTGATGATGTAAGTCCCAGCCCAAGTCTGAAGGTCTGAGAACCAGGAGCACTGATGTCCAAGGGCAAAAAAAGATGAATGTCCCAGTTTAAAACAGAGAATAAATTGGCCCTTCCTCTGACTTTTTGTTCGGGTGTCAACTGACTGGGCGATGCCTACCTGCCATGGTGACTGCAATCTTCTTCAATCAGTCTGTGGATTCAAATGTTAATCTCTTCTGGAAACACCCTCACAGACACACCAAAAGATGTTTTACCAATGGATAATGTTTTCTGGGCATCCCTTAACTCAGTTGACACATAAAACTAACCATTACAGTGCTCTATGAGCCACCTATTTTAATATCATAAAAGAATACTTCCAGTTTCAGCTCTGACATGTAAAGAATTTGGAAATCATAACACATCATTATGATGTGAAAAAGATGAAAAGACTGAAAATCATTGGCTTTTGGGGGGCCCATCAGAGAACTGAGGTTGCATGGCAAACTTGCACCCCCAAATCTGGAAAGACAGACAAATCCACAGACTCGAAGCTGAGATCTGCTTAACAGAGAACCAAAATCCACCGGAGCCATCACCTAGTGGGCATACTTAAATGACAGTTTTGACAGATTGCTGGTAGCGCAGTGTGGTCTAGCTTAAAAGTAAGAAGCTTTGGGGGAGCTGCAGTATTGGGAGAGCTGCCTATTTTCCTGGATTTTGCCTCCAGGCACCCCACCAGATTCTCAGAGTGAAAAGCTGAGAACAATCCCCTCCTGGCTTTAGGCAGGGGGGGAACGGAGAAGGCGATGGCACCCCACTCCAGTACCCTTGCCTGGAAAATCCCATGGACAGAGGAGCCTGGTAGGCTGCAGTCCATGGGATCGCTACGAGTCAGACATGGCTGAGCGACTTCCCTTTCACTTTTCACTTTCATGCATTGGAGGAGGAAATGGCAACCCACTCCAGTGTTCTTGCCTGGAGAATCCCAGGGACGGGGGAGCCTGGTGGGCTGCCTGCCATCTATGGGGTCGCACAGAGTTGGATACAACTGAAGTGACTTAGCAGCTTAGCAGCAGAGGAGCAGAAAGCCCAGGAAATCTGTGCGCAGTGCTTTCCACAACAAAGGCTGGCCTCCGGAGGAAAAGGCTTTGGCAGAACTTTATCCAGGGCCCCACCGAGTGGGCAGCTTACAGCACCAGTGCATGTACCCACCGATTCTGGGGGGGCAGGGGAAAAGGCTCGGTTAGCATCGGAGATGGTCAACAGCACCTCGAGGGAGTTCCCTGGCAGTCCAGTGGTTAAGACTCCATCCTCTCACTGCCAAGGGCCTGGGTTCAATCCCTGGTGGGGGAACTAAGCTCCCACAAGCTGAGAGCACAGCCAGAAAAAAAAAAAAAAAAATCACTTTGAGAAAGCACAGGATAAACAGTGGTTGCCAAACTGTCTTCTGGGGAGGCTTCACTGCTACTCCCAGAGCTACTTTCCCCGGTGAAGAAGTGTGTTTACTGTCTTACAATTCTGGAGGCTGAAAGTCTGAGATCAAGATGTTGGCAGGGCCAAGCTCCCTCAGAAGCTTCAAGGCGAGGATTCTTCGCCTTTTCCAGCTTCTGGCAGCCCTAGGCTTTCCCTGCCTTGGGACAGCATGACTCCGGCCTCTTCCACGGCCATCTTCCCTCTGTGTCCCGTGGCATTTCCACGTGCGAGCATCTGTGTTTACGAGATTCCCTCTAAGGATATCAGTCATATTGGATTAGGACCCACCCTAACAGCCTCATCTTTTTAATTAATTTTTATTGGAGTATAATTGCTTTACACTGTTAAGTTTCTGCTGTACAACAAAGGGAACCAGCTATATGTATATGTATGTCCCCTCTTTTTTGGATTTCCTTCCCATGCAGGCCATCACACTAATGGCCTCATCTTAATTTCCAAATAAGGTCATACTCACAGCTAGGACTGTGTGAGTCCTAGCTGTGATATCCTTTTCTTTGGAGGACGGAAATCAACTCATAAGAGCAAGTATCTTGGAGAGTTAAGGAGAACTCAGCAGAGATCACTGAATGAGGGGGACTGCTCAGACTGAAAAGGAAGACAAGCCAGGATGGGCTGGGACATAGGAGGGGAGAGGGGTTAGGGAGGGGGCTGGAAGTTTTGTTAAGAAGCTGTGTTAAATTACTGCCAGAACATCAATTCAAAGTTGAGAAGGAAACACATTAAAATGGTTAATAGCGGTGGTTATTAGCAGTACTTTTAATTTTCCATCTCTGCTGTGAAAGTCACATGGGGGCATTACATGAAAAGGCTGCTGCTGCTGCTGCTAAGTCGCTTCAGTCGTGTCCGACTCTGTGCGACCCTGTAGAAGACAGCCCGCCAGGCTCTGCCGTCCCCGGGATTCTCCAGGCAAGAACACTGGCGTGGGTTGCCATTTCCTTCTCCAAGGCATGAAAGTGAAAGTGAAGTGGCTCAGTCGCGACCCCATGGACTGCAGCCCACCAGGCCCCTCCATCCATGGGATTTTCCAGGCAAGAGTGCTGGAGTGGGGTTAGCCCAGCGCAAATACTTAACAAGTGTTTCCCAACATTTGCCAGATGATGTTAATAACCTTGTGCACACAGTATACGAATCTGACGAAGGGAAAGCACAGTGAACGCTTGGAGGCAGAGACGTGGCTGGGTGAAGAGACAGCCCAGGCAGAGGAGGGGCAAGCTGCCTCAGTTTTCCAATCCAGGAGAAGGCGAGATACCGGTACTTACTGGAAAGAAAAGGAAGTATATGACTGAACAGAAAGAGAGTCTATAAATCTATCAACTTTCAGCAAAAAAGTGAGATAAACCTACACTGTGGGATATCCGCGCTATGTAAGCACCGGTTAGGACACGTCAGCCGGCAAATGACCAAAATGCAACTGAAACTGCCTCACACAAGGAGCAACAGTCCCATGTAACAAGCAACTCAGGATTCGGGAGATTCCAGCTGCTGCATGGAGCCAACAAAGACCACATTTCTCCTTCCGAGTCCACGGTTACCATGCTCCTCTCACTCCAGTACAGCTGCTGATGCCGGATGAGCTATGTCTTCCCAAACACCTCTTTCTAAAAGCTAAAGAGCTTTCCCCAGAAGCACCCTGGAGGATTTCTCACCCGACCTCACTGGCCAGGATTCCCTCCCATGGGCCTGCCTCTCCTGGAGCACGTGGAGTGCACATCCCGAACAGTTCAATTAGGAGGAAGCAGAAGAGAGGGAGGGAAAAGTGCTCAAAGTGGCTACCGGAAAGGTACCCCACGGGGTCTTCCACATCTGCCTACACACAGGACATGCAGGGGGCTGAACAGAACATGAGGCTGGCATCTGAATGAACCACCCAGGATGGAAACGCATGAAGTCAAAGATGAGGGCCAAGCAATGAGTGTCCCCAGCCTGGGGTACAAGGCGAAGAGAATCACCTCATTTCCCACCAGTCACTGGGGGGATGACTACAGATGCTAATGGACTCAACCAGAAAAACGGCCGGAGGCGCGAGCTGGAAGAGCAGGGGAACGAGTGCAGGTGCTCCCCGTCCACGGCGTTGTAGAAGGAGACCTCCCCAGCCCCGTGATCCAGGAAAATTCCCACCCGCTGGAGAGCGGGCTCTCGCTTGCTAGGACTCACGGAGGTGCCTGACAGGGGCCGACAGCCAGCAGAACTCCAGCAAACAGCCCAGATTCCCGCCTTGGGGCACATTGTGGAGCCACCAGGGGTCCCCATGATGTCCTCCCGACACACCCCCGCCGCCACCTCCAGGCTGCCTCGGTTCTCAACTTCCCAGTAATGTCTCCCTGAAGTGAAAACATTTTTCCCCAAAACGCAGGGTAAGTGCTGAAATCGCTCCACAAAGCCTGTGGTCCTCTGCGGATTCCTCCATCCAGTGGCGTAGCTCCATGCTGTAAAAAATAGTGGCCAAGAACTGGCTGATGCCCCGTTTTTCACGTATCTCCCTTCCTGGGAGAAGACAAGTTTGGAATGAGCGGTGTCCTCAGCCAGAGTTACAGCCACTGCAGAGAAAATGAGAGCTGAGATCAGTGATGAAGAGCTGACCACGAACCCTGCTCCAGAAATGCCCATCTGTCCCAGCTTCAGTTCCATCCTTCTCCTCCTATCAAGGATGTTAGGAATGAGACACCTCACTGCCCCCTCAACTGCTCCTCAGCTGGACCTAGCAAGCCACAGTTTGCATTAGCAACCTGAAGTCTTCATTTCCCTTCGGCTCTCAGACTACAGCCTAGAAAATGGGAGCTTATTATTCCTCGGCCCCAAGTATTCACCATCAACATAAAATTTGAAGAAACGATAATACTGACTTGCTGAATCTGTACCAGAACCAAGGCTGTCACCTGGCTGGTTCTTTGTACAGGAACACACAGGTGTCATCCCAGGTCTCTCTCTACTGGTTCTAGTGGCTTGCTGACCATCTCTACAAGCCCCCGGCAGGTAACTCAAAACCGAATTCAGAGCCTCAAAATCCCCCTCCCTTCTCTTGAGACTAATCCTCCCTCACAAGCACACATCTTGTTTTCTCTGTTCTCTAAGGCTTAAGGACATGACCTTCACCCAAATGCTCATACTTGGAAATCTTAACCTTATTTGATTCTTCTTCCCCTCTGACCCTCGTTGGCTAATGAATCACCAAGTCCTATCAATTCTGCCTCTGAGATGGTCCCTCGGGTTCTTCCCTTCCTCTCCCATCGCCATTGTCTGCCTTCAGACCTTCAGCAACTGTGTCTGTAACTTCCTCCCTGGCCTGCCTCCTAATTCTCTTCCCTCCCAAACCTTCCATATCTCTTCAGTTTGCTGAGAGCTGTGTTTTGTTTTGTTTTTCTTAATCGACATAGATGTTAGATTTTGACAAAGGTTTCTTTTTCCTGCATCTACTGAGGTGATCAAATTGATCTTTTTTAAAGTGCTAATGTGGTGAATTACACTGATTTGCAAATATTAAACCAAACCTGCTTTTCTGCAATAAATCCCATTTGGTTGTGATGTATTATACATAATTGAATTCAACTTGCTAAAATTTTCTTTCAAATTCCTCTGTCATGAGGGACATTGACCTATAGTTCACTTTACTTGTAATATCTTTGATTTTAGTATCATGGTAATGCAGGTCTTATAGAACAAGTTGGGAATAGTCTCTTCAATTTTTTGTTAAGAGTTTGTATAGAATAAATATTTCTTAAATGTTTGGTGAAATCACCAGTGAAGCCATTTGGGAAGGTTTCTAACTGTAACATGAATAAAACTATTCCAGTTATCTATTTTCTCTTGAGTCAGCTTTGGTCATTTGAGTCTTTTAAGGACTTTGTCCATTTCTTCCATGCTGTCAGATTTATCAGCATAAAGTTGCTCATAATATTTCCTTATTATCCTTTTAGCATCTACAGAAGCTGTAGTGATGATGCCCCTCTCATTCTTGATACTAGTAATATGTCTTTTTTTCTTCCAGTCATTCTGTTTAAAATATATTTCAATAAGATTTAAATTCTCAAACAGACAACTTTTGGTTCCACTAATTTTTCTGCTGTTTTTCTGTATTCTATTGCAATAATTTCTGCTCTGATTTTTAATTGTTTCTTTAGGGCTTTATCTGCTCTTCTTTTTCTAATGTCTTATGGTAGAAACTGGTATCACTGGTTGAAGAAATTCCTTTGTGTTACATGTGACTAGTGCTATAAATTCCCTCTTAAGTATTGCTTTAGTGGTACCCCACAAATTCCTTTTCATTCAAAGTACTTCCTAACTTGCCTTTTGATTCACCTTTAGCTCATGGATTATTGAGAAGTGAGTCATTTAGCTTCCTAACATTTGGGGACTTATCAAAGCTTTTTATTTTTGTTTTTACTGATTTCAAAATGCACTGTAGTCAAAGAACATATTTTGCACGGCCTGAATCCTTTTGAATGCTGTAGCCCACAGGCTCCTCTGTCAATGGGGATTCTCCAGGCAAGAATACTGGTGTGGGTTACATGTCCTCCTCCAGGGGATCCTCCCAACCCAGGAACTGAACGCAGGTCTCCCACATTGCAGGTGTATTGTTTACCATCTGAACCACCAAGGAAGCCCTTTGAATACTGATGTCTTATGGCCCACCTTGTTCTATCCTGGGAAATGTTCCATGTACATGCAAAAAGAATGTGTATTCTGCTGTTGTTTGGGGCAGTATTCTATAAATAACAGAGTGGTCAAGTTGACTGATAGTTTTATTCCATCTGTCTTTGATGATTTTCTGCCTACTTGTTCTAAAATTTATTTTTAAAAGATATTGAAAATTCCAACTGCAATCGTGAATGTGTCTATTTCTCCTTGCAGCTCTATTAGTTTTTGCTTAATATATTTTGAAGCTCTGTTGTTAACTGTATAAATGTTTAGAACTGTTATATCCTCCTGATAAACTGACCCATTTATCATTAGGAAATGACTTTCTTCATCTCTGGTAATATTCCTTGCTCTGAAATCTATTTGATAATAACATAACCAATAGACTTTTGACTAATGTTAGCATGATGTATCTTTTCTCGTAACATGTATGGGTCTTTGTATTTAATATGTGTTTCTAGCAGCATAGTTAGTTGGGTCTTGCATTTTTTATCCAGTCCAATCAGTCTCTCCCTTTGAATTAGGATATCCAGACCATTTATACTTAATATGATTAGGTTTGTACCCATCATCTTGCTATATTTTCTGCTTGTCCTTTTTTCCTCTTTTTTGCCTTCTGTCTGATTAACCAAGTATTTTTTTTAATAATGATTCCACCTTATCTACTTTGTTGACTTATTAGCTATAACTTTGTTTCTAGTGGCTGCCATAAAGTTTACAAAGGTACATCTTTCACTTAACAACCTACCTTCAAGTGATATTGTACCACTTCACATGTAAGAATGTATAACAGTATACCTTCATTTCTCCCCTTCCAACATGCATGTTCTTGTTGTTATAAAATAAAAGAATATATTACTTTCTGCTTGTTTAAACAACTACTGTATTTGTCAAGCTTCTCCACAGAAATAGAACCAATAGGATATGTGGGTACTTGTAGAGATTAGAAGGAACTGGCCCATGTGATCATGCTGACTGCCAAGTCCAAAGCCATGGTGTGTAACAGCAGAAAGACTCAGGGAAAATTAATGTTCCAGTTCCTTCCACAGGAAGGAACCAAAGGCAGGAAGAACCAAAGCTGCAGATGGAGTCTGAAGGCAGTCTGCTGTAAAAGTCCCTTGTTCATGGGGGAAAGTCAGCCCTTTTGTTCTACTCAGGCCTTTAACTGACTACATTAGGCTTGCCAACATCATGGAAAGCAATCTGCTTTCCTCCAGTTTCCTGATTTATATGTTAACCTCATCTAAAAACACTCTCACAGCAATACCCAAAACAATGTCTGACCAAATATCTGAGCACCCAATCAAATTACCACAGGCATTAGCCATCCCTATCACCTTTAATGAGACTTAAATAATGACAAAAATAGATATTTCTTTAGATCATTACCACTTTGGAAGACCTTTTATTCCTTTGTATAGATCTGACTTCTATCCAGTATCATTTTCCTTCTGCTTGAAGGACTTCTGCTAACATTTCTTACAGTGCTGGTCTGATAAACGCCTTCAGTTTCTGGATATCTGCAAACATCTTTATCTCACCTTTGTTTCTGAAGTGTATTTTTGCCAGGAATAAAATTCTAGGTAAACAGTCTTTTTCTTTCAGTCTTTTAAAGTTCTTGCTCACTAGCACTGCTTCCAATGAGCACTGGGATGTCATCTTTATCTTTGTTCCTCCTTGTTCCACAGTATGTAACATGTCCTTTTCTAGTTGTTGCATCTAAAATTTCACCTTTGTCACTGGTTTTGGTGTGGTTTTCATCATCTTCCTCATTTAGAACTTGCTAAATTTCTTAGATGTGTGTGCTTACAGTTTTCATCAAATTTGGAAAGCTGAGTCACTGTTTCTCCAGCTGTTTTTCTGGCTCACCCCTAGTCTTCTGCTCTCCCTGAGGGATCCCAGTTACCAGACAAAAGGCTGCATAAAGGTGGCCCACAGCTCACTGAGGAGGCTTTCATTTTTTTTTTTTTCCTCTGTTTCATTTTGCATAGTTTTGACTGCTCCATCTTTTCAAGTTCGTGTCCAATCACCTATTAGCCCCAACCAGCTTATTTTTCATCTCAGAGTTTTCATCTCCAGAAGTCAGACCTGGGTTGTTTTTCTCTTTTTAATATCTCCCCTGTCCATAATATGCATCTTTACAAAATAGTTGCAATAACTGCATTAATGTTCTTCTATGTTTATGCTACCATCTTGGTCAATCTTGAGTCAATTTCAATTGATTATTCTCCTCACCACGTCATGTTTCCTACCTTTTTGCCTGCCTGGTGATTTCTGATGGGATGCCAGACATTGTGACTGTACATTGCTGGAGACTCATTTTTAAAATACCTATCCACCTTCTTGAGCTTTGTCCTGGGATGCAGTTACTTGGAAATAATTTCATCCTTTTGGGTCTTGCTTTCCTGACATGTAAAGTGGGTCCAGAGCAGTGCTCAGCGAAGGGTTAATTATCCCCACTGATGAGGCAAGATTTTCCTGAGTGCTCTACCCAGTGCCCCATGAATTAAGAGCTTTCCAGGGGCTGGTAGGCACAGACGTTGCTCCTGGCCCTCTGCGAGCACCAGGAACTGTTTCTTCTAACCAATTTGAAAATTTCCTTCAACCTCGGGTAGCTCTTCACAAGCACGTGCTGATCAGTCCTCTCCTGAATGTTCACAGGACGTCTCTGTAAACCACCAGGGTTCTCCCTGTCCAGCTCTCTCCTCTCCAGCACTCTGGAAACTCCCACTGCTTTGTTCTGGACCCTCAGCACCACTCCTCAACTCAGGCAGTCCACCTGGCTCCCCCTGTGTTACCTTCCCTGAGGTCACCTGGAAACCCTCAAGGCTGGAGGCTGGGGCCGTCGTAGGACTCGGCTCATTCGGTGCACATTCCCCGTGTATCACTGTCCTTCATTGCCTGCTGTTCAGTGTTTTAAAAACTGTGGTTTCATGTATTGCCTATTTTGGATATCTTTGGTCAACTACATCTCAGGAGTAAGTCCAGTGCCCTGTCGCTTCATTTCATCTGGAAGTGGGCATCTACAGCGTGGCTCCTGATCAGGGATGGGCACTTGAGAATGCAGCTTCGTGTCACGCACAGGCCTTGGCGCTTCTCTGAGAGCTGGTCAGGTTACCTCCGGTCATTCTTACCCTCCCCTTCTCAACCTCGTTCCTGCCTTTCCCCGTATGCCCCTTACGCTGAGTCTTATCAGACACCCTCCCCTCTATCTTCTCCACGTCTCAGCTCATGCTGCCACCTCTGCTTGGAAGCCGCCTCTCACTTTCTGCTTGGCAAACTCCTACTTATCCTTCAAAGTCCCAAACAACTGACACCTGTGCCGTGAAAACCTCCTCACTCTGCCCCAACAGAGAGGCTGTCATCTGCACTTCCGGGATATTTCACTCGCCACTGGCACACGCGGGGCCCCGCTGTTCTGCACTAAGCGGTATGTCTGTCTCCCCAGCTTGCTTGTGTTCTTAGAAAGAACAGGTCCCTTGCTTTTTGTGTAACTAGCACCTTTAACATCCTAACATCCTTTGCCTTTACACGGATGGCTCTTCAGGGAAGCGCATATTCTTTCATCCCTAAGTGCTTATTTACCGTTCTCTTGGCCCTCCTGTTGGCTGCGCGCTCTGCTCCCTCCTCCCTCTGCAGACCCCTCTCGTTCCTTCTCCGAGCTCCAGCTCCCTGAAACTGCTCACCTTGGAATCGCTTCAGCATCTCCTTCATCATCGGAAGCCGGCACACAGTCTTCACCGTGAGGTCTTCAGAGGAATAGCTCACGTCCTGATTCTCACACCTAGGAAAAGCGCAGAAGGCTGCTCTTCTCAGGAGACAAACAGGACGGCCAAGACCCCCCAGCCCGCACCCGAAGGCTCCAGCCCAGAGCTCAGACTGCCCTCCCATTCCTCCTGGTGCAGGCACGCAGGCTTCCTCCCCTTCGGCCCCTCACGTCGGTGCCCACGGACCCTCTGCTTGGTGCCTCCTTTCCCCTCTGCTTGGCCTGTATCTTTACAATCTGCTCAACCACCCGTAAGAAGGAAAGTGCTCACACCTGGTCAACACCTCTGCTGGATTCTGTGAAGAGAAGAAAGAAAGGAGTTATGTGCCCTCCTGTGAGATCTGCTACTCCACTTGGTGAGCAGGGATTTTCCTGTCAGTTGCTCTTGTGAGCATCACACATGATCACCTGCTGCCAAGCCCAACAGGGTTAACACGAGGCAGTCTTTTTTTCGTGTGAGCCCTCTGCCCTATTTAACAATGTGGACCCATCCTTTCCTCGAAACCCTCCCCTTCCTCCTTTGGCACCAAGACATGAGCTGTCTCCTGGCTCTCCGTCTACTTCTCCATCTACACTCTTTCAATCACAGACAAGTGTTAGTGAGGATGTGGTGGGAATACAAAATGGTTCAGCCACTTTGGAAAAAGGCAGTTTCTTAAAAAGTTAAATATAAATATACCATATCGCCTAACAATTCTGCTCCTACTACTTAGCCAAGAGAAATGGAAACATATGTCCACACAAAGAATGGCACACAAATATTAAGGCAGAACCCTTCATAATAACATTTGGGTTATGTCCATCAGCTGCTGAACAGGTATACAAAATGTGGTATATTCTGCAATGGAATACTATTTGGGAATAAAAAGGGAATGCAAATATGATACGATGCTCCAACATGAATGAACCTCAAGATCATCATGCTAAATGAAAGAATTCACATACAAAAGAAATGTGTTATTTCAAAAGACTCTGCTGTGATATATGTTTGGATATGGAATTGGAGCTCCACTGCTCAAGCAAGTTGTAAACGTTCTGGACAGTTCTTGGAATTTAAGTATCTCATATTACCTGAGCTCATCGAACCTAAACTTCACATTAATTTCCTTTGGAAAGTAAATCTTTGACTCTTTAATTATATAATAAAAATAGTAACACAATTAGCAAAAGAGAAAAAAACATGTCTTCTACTAAACCCACTCACCAGGAAGGACACTCAGCTCTAAAGACAAGAGGGAGATGAGTTAGTGATGTGGGCAATTCCATCAAGACAGAGACTATGCCCTTCCCTGCTGGTCTCACCTGGAGCAGCTCCAGGGTGGAGCTCTGGCTCTTCTCCTTCACCTCTAGGATGAGCTTCTTCAAAGAAGTGATCATTTGGTTGAGCCTAGATATGTTCTCACTTTGCCTCTTCTTTGTCTCCTCTTCTTCCTGCCTCAGTCCCTGAAGAAACAATTGCTCTTCTTCAGTCAGGAGGACGTGCAGCTTTGCAAACTCCGCGATGACTCTCATTCGCTGATTCTTCATCTTCTCCTGCAGCCACAAGAGACTGGCTCAGTCCTTTCTCTGCCTGGTCCTTCCTCCTAAATTCCCTGCATGTGACTCCCCAATAGTCCAGGATCCTTTCATCCAAATCACCTCCTCCAGAAAAGCTCCTGCTCACGGCCTACAAATTTCCTCCACTCCTTTCTCTACGCCTGCTTACTATCTTTGTACTAGCCTTTACAGTACTAACTCATTCTTTGTAGTATCTGAGTTTCTACTACTGATCGTCAGGCCTTGTTCATATAGTTTTTAAACTAAAATGCACTTTCACACCTATTATTTAATTTAGCCCTCAGAACACCTAGGGTTTAGTGGTGGTAAATCTTAGACATACAGGTGCGTACCCACATCATACCTCCCAACTGGGGACAACAGCTCTGGGGGGAAAGTTCATTTGCTTTCCACAATGCCATAGACCCAAATCAACACCCACCTCAGAAGCCAACCCAGAAGGACTGCAGGAAGGAAGGGGGCACCACCCTTGAGGTCCGAGGATGAAGGGTGTGGAACGCGTGTGGTCCAAAGCCACGGCAGAGATCAATGCTTCCTGTTCTATCAGCCTGACACCTGGTAAGACCCTGTGAGCTCTTCCCAGCCAAAGCCCTTGAGCAGCCTCAGGCTGAAAGGACCAAGGGCAAGAAATACCCAGCTCCTTCTGCTATTACCTTCCACTCTGCAGCATTCTTCACTTCCATGTCCTGAAAATGTATGACTTTCTTCATCTTGGCTGTCAGACTAGACTGAGTCTTCAGAAGTTTCTCCTGCCAGCAGAAGAAGCATGCCTAAGTAAGAAATCATCTCTTCCAGCACCTTGCTTGTTCAAGAGCTAAAAGTCACCTCGGCTAAACATGGGATGAGACTGAGAAGATGCTGAAGAGCCACAGGCTAATGCAGAGAACTAGGCTGCTCTCAAGTCATCAAAACACTACATCAAGTTTGGTCGTTAAGTAGACAAAAATTAATGAGTACCCAGCGCCAGCAAGGGAGAAGGCCTCTGGCACCATACTAGTAGGAAAACAGAAAGATCCCATCTAGTAAAGAAATTATCCTCCAATTAAAATAAAGAAATAAAATTTTTTTAAAGTTCCCACCTTTTTGAAGGGCAATTGGCAAGATTTAACAGTATTTAAAATATGCAATAATCCTATTTCTAATAATAATATCCAATAAAACACTAGTAAAAATAATATATATAGGAATGTTTATTGCAGCACTCTTCATTATCCAGCAGTGGGGAATTATGATGCACTGATACTCCACATCAATTTCAGCTCTTGCTATAATTCTGTTTTGAAAAAAACAAATATACACGTGTCTGTGTAACTGTGTATGTTTATAATTGAATAGAAGACAATCTGGAAAGAAATATAACTAGGTATTATTAACATTGCTTATTTCTAGGGAATAGGAATGGTGGAGGGAGTCGGAGGGAGAACTAGAAATTTAATAAACTTGTTTTGTTTGGATTTCTACAAGCATATATCCTTTTGTAATTTAAAAAACCCAAATAAGCTATAAAAAAAAATCGAGCCAATTAGAATCAACAGAGTAAGCTGCAGGGCAGCTAGTAGCAGAATGTCAGGCAGGACCTTAGAGGCAGAGGCAGACAGGTTAGAGACGGCACATATCAGGGTCAAACCTCACGTGCGTGTGAAGCCTCTAATGAGATAAACAGCTCCTCTGAATGTGACTAAGAACATTTTTTAAATTTTCACTTTTGTTTGCTAATGAAAATATATTTGAAACAGAATTTTTCCATTTTTAAAAGCCCTTAGCAACTCCAGTGTGCGTGAATTATGCTGTCCCCTTACCCAAGACTCTGCCTATGCATGTGTGTATCCTGCCACAGCTGGGCTCTAAAGAGGTCCCCTGAGAAAACCCTTTGGGGAGATTAGAAAACTTCTTCCCTGCAGTAACAGAAATTGCCACAAGGTGGCGGGAGGGCAACACCGAGCATTTCAAAGCTGGGTAGCCCCACAAGTCCAAAAAAATCACTTTTTCTTCATTTAACTTCAGACTTTTGTGTTTATACAGAACTACAACAAAAGAACATACATTTATAGAATGAAGACATTTTCTGACTTGTGATCATGTAGTTTAAATGACACGAAACTTCAAATCAGATCTGAGTTTCAGTCTAGGCCTTCACCAACTAGCTATGGATCTGTGGTTAAGTCAGTCTCACACATTTCCTGGGCTGCAGCTTCCTTACCTAGAAGATGAAGGCAACCACAGTAGATGGTCTTCTCTTACACACCATGCCAGCTCTGAGGTTCTGTGAATTTCAATCATTGTAACCTCTGCATCCAATCCAAGAAAGTAGGTCTTACCTCCAAAATACATGTCAAATCTGCCCATCTGCCTATTTGCCACCCCCAGCCACCTCCTTGTTCAAACCACCTCTTGTCCAGACAGCTATCAATACAACAGCCTCATGACCGGTCTCCCTATTTCCAGTCTTGCTCATCTCTCAGCCAATGTCCTCAGAGTAGCCAGAATCTTCTAAGACCAGCCACGTCACGTCAGTCCCCTGCTGAGCTTCTCCACTGGCTTCCCTCATCACCGAGAAATTCAGCCGCCCCGCGGTCCGACAGAACGCCACCCTTGCCTGCATCTCCCAACTCATCTCGCGCTACTTTTCCCCTTGCTGATCATGCTTCGGGGGCATCGCTCTTGCTTCCGTGTCATGGGGATGTCCCGCTCTTCCCAGCCTCAGGGTCTGAATTTGCTGTCCACTGCCTGGGATGCGCTTCCCGCAGTTCCTCTGATAGCTGATCACCAAGCCTCAGCTGAAAGGCCACCTCTTCAGAGAAGACTGCCTGTGCCCTTATTGAGCCCTCGTCTCGTCTCTGGCGTGGCACACTATTCATGGCACATATCATCATCTGTGATTGTCTGTCTACTGTTTACCTCCTGCCCCAACCCCAGGCAGACTGCACGCCCCATGGTCTTTTCAGCACTGTTCCTTTCCTGGGTCTGGTACTATAGTACCCCATCTGACACAAAACGGGCGGCTCAAGAAGTATTTCTTAAATGAGTTAATAGCAATGAAGGGATTAGTTCCCAGGGTCAACAGACCAAATGTGGGCTTGAAGTAAAGAGGTGCTGGGCTTGGAAGCCGTTTCCAAAAAAACACTTTGCTCCCTGAAGTTTATGAAGCTATTTCTCTCTATGTGTTCTCTCGTTCTCGCCCACCATCAACGACTCCATGAAAGGCAACTTCTGCTCTGGAATACTTCCCTCTGTGAAGGTACTAAGATGTAGGTCCATGGTCTCTATCCTATCTGTATATCAGAATGTCTTAAAAGTGCTTCCAGGTGGCTCTAATGTGTATCCTGAGCCACTGGTGTGGCCCCAAGAGAGCAAGCAGAGTGGGCTAGGAATTCATCAAAGCAGGTTTCCTGGATGCGGTGCTTAGGGGCTCAGACCCTAAGAGAAAGCACTGTTTGCAGGGCTCAGGTGTGGGCACAGATGGGGGTATTTTCCACAGACTTAGGGAGCTCCAAACATTTATGACACAGTGCACGTGCTGAGAATGGGATGGTGGAAACAGGGCAGCTTTACCCAAGAGCAACCCAATGTTTTTCAAGTTAACTCGGGGTGAGGATGTGTATGTGCTGAGTCACTTCAGTCGTGTCTGACTCTTTGAGACCCTACTGACTGTAGCCCACCAGGCTCCTCTGTCCATGGGGTACTCCAAGCAAGAATACTGGAGTGTGTTGTCATGCTCTCCTCCAGGGGCTCTTCTCCACCCAGGGATCCAACCCATATCTCTTCCATCTCCTGCACTGGCAGGCGGGTTCTTTACCACGAGCACCAGCTGGGGTGGGGATGAATGTGGGTTGACGGCAGTGATTACGCAGAAGAAGGTGCAGAAAAGGACCAATCCTGGGAATTTCCCTGATGGTCCAGTGGCTAAGACTCTGTGTTCACAATGTAGGGGGCCCGGGTTCAATCCCTGGTCAGGGAACTAGATCAAACATGCCACAAATAAAAGATCCAGCATGCCACAACCAAGATCAAGGATCCCATGTGCCAGAGCTGAGACCTGGCACAGCCAATTAAACAACAATAAATAAAATTTTTTTTAAAGCAAAAGCTTAAAAATATATAATCTAATATATATATATATATATAATCTAAAATAAAATAATCTAAGAAAAAAAAAGGATAGACTGATAATTCTAAAATGCTGTGTTTCTAGTCTCCTATGTCCTCTGTCTCCTGTCCCTCCTCCCTGGATTTCATGTCACAGTTACTTCACTCTCACCGTGTCCCCAATGAGCACCAGACATCCGGACTGAGGTCCTAGACTCCTCTCTCTGCCTGAGCCATCACTACAATTAGTCACAATGTTACTCAGTCCAGCTCATAATTAATTCACACCCTCCTCTTCTCCAGGACCCCTGTCCTGCACTGGTTCAGGCCGTACGGCCTCCTGCTTCAAATGGTGCAACAACAACCTACCTGGGTCTTTCGCATTCATCCCCCGTGGATGCCACAATGAACTTGGTAAAACAAAAGAACTGAGAGCCGATCATAGCTTCCCTTGCCTTAAAATCCTTCAGTGATCCCGATTTGGTGGAAGAGAAACTCAGGCTTTTCAGTGTGGTGAACAAGATCCTCCACAATGCAGACCCTGTCTCTTTCTTCAGCTTCAAGTCCCACCAGCCTCCCTCCCATGTGCCACCCTCCTAGAGCAAAGAGCAACCTCATCCATCAAGAGCGGGCTCATGTTTCACTCCTCTGTAAAGGTGATCCTCACTCTTGTCTGATGCCTCTTAATCTCAGACCTTCTGTGTGTTGATAACTCACACTGAAATGACTGGTCTACATGCTTACATCCCCTACAAGACAAGACCCATGTGTTTCTCATCCATTTATGCCCAGAGTCTAGAACAACGCCCAGCATACAGGAAGCACCAATAAAGGCTACTGAATAAAGAAATGAATATATACTTTCTAGCCTAATTTTGCATGTTTCCTGTTTATAGTCAGCTGATAAAAATGAACAGCATTTGACAGTTTACAATACACTTTAACTTATATCATTACATTCATGTTTTCAACGAGTACTTACTAGATACCAATTCAGATGGAGACCACTGGAGTGACACCTTCAGTAATGGAAGGGGGTGGGGCTAGTCTGGAAAGGATGATCAAGGAAGGTCTTCAAGCTAAAATCTAAAAGGATCTAAAGCACAGACGGTATGGGTAGAGAGAGAGAACAGGCTTGAAACAAAAGCAGGAAGGCCAGGGTGGCTGGAACAGAGTATGATAAACTGATTTATTTAACTGAAGCTTCTTAACCCATAAGATAGGTAGAACAGGGAATCTCCAAATTCAAACATTAAGTGATCTTCCCAACTGATAAAGCTAGTAACAAAATCTAGACTTATCCCTCCAAGCCAGGCTTTTCCCAAATCATCAGCTGTTGATGACATCTGTAGGCACAAACCTGTACCGTCCAATACAGCATCCACTAGCCATGTGAGTTCCTGATATATGGAGAGCCCAAACTGATGTGTGTAAATGTAAAGCACACACAGATTCAAAGGCCCATCATGAAAAAATTAAAATATCTCATTGATAATTTTCATATCGATGTTGGACATTTCGGATAAATGAGTTTAAAATTAGCATCACCTGTTTCTTTTCACCACTAGAAAAACTTTGAATAACAGATGTGCCTGGTTCCTTTTGTTTCTACTGGACAGCACTGGTGTATAACCTCTCAGGATGACCGAGCTGCCGGGGAGGCCAGTCCCTGGAAAGTTTTTCGGTGATGACTGAGCCCCCACCGCCCTCCCGATTCCAGTTTTAAACTCCAGCTCTGATCTGTGAGTCTCTTAACTTTTTTGAGCCTGTCAGGGTTGGGGGTGAGGGTAGGTTTATGCCTCCAGTGCAGACAGTAAAGGTTCCCAGGGCATATACCAGCAGCCCAGCCCCGTAAACGGCCGGCTCACCCGGTAGCTCTTGCAGGCCTCGTCGGCTGGGGCCATGGTGTGGGCCTGGTGCTCCTGCGACTCCCTGCACACCAAGCACACGAGCCGCTGATCATCCTCGCAGAAAAGCCGCAGCGGCTCCCAGTGGCGGCCGCACAGGCCCGCGGGCACGGGGCCCAGGCGCCGGCGCCGCATCCTCTCGGTCAGCCGGGCCAGGGCCCAGTTGGGCCTCATCGAGGCGGGCGCCGACGGCCGCCGACACTCGGGGCAGCGGACGGGGCTGCCGCCCGGCGCCCAAGTGCGGCACAGGCAGCCGCGGCAGAAGTTGTGGCCGCACTCGATGGACACCGGGTCCGCGAAATAGTCCAGGCAGATGGCGCAGGTCAGCTCCTCCTGGAAGTCCTCGGCCTCCATGCCGCCCCTCTGTCGCGGATGAGACGCCTGCGGGCGGCGGGCGGTGGCCTTCGGACCCGCGGCCGCCGAATCTCCTCCGGGGTTCGCGATCCAGCGGGGGCGCGGGGCTGCGGGGCTGCGCGGGGGCGGCGGCCCTTTCCGCGCGCCCCGGAGCGCGCGAACGACCGGGTTTCCGCACGAAGACGGCCGGTGGGAAGTGACAGGACGGCGGGCTGCGACGGGACCAACAAGAGCGAAGCGGAAGTCCCCCGGGAAGCCTAGAGAGGCTTCGAGGCGCGCGTCGGTTTGCGGGGCGCGCGGGAGGATGGTGGTGCTACCGCAGCTGCAGCTGCTGCTGGTGGAACCAAACTGGGAGGCGCTAATGAACTTGTCCTTCCGGTTCGCCGGCTGCTCCCAGAAGATTTAGGGTCTAGAATCCTAGGCTAGCTGCTGCCCAGAAGGGCGTTCCGGGCGAGGTACACCCTAGCGGCGTGGCGGGCCAGGCGAAGGACCTGGGGCTGGGGGCGTCTGTGCAGCCCCGCTGAAAGTGGGGCTAAGGAGGCGCCCTGCCCCACAGGCTGGCTTTTTCTGAAGTTGTCCTTTTTTGTTCAGCTTCATTCTGTCAATACAAAGACAGACGTACAGAAACACAGACACAGGGAAGGAACCCGCTCTTGACCTCCAACCCCGAGGTCTAGTTGAGATGCTCAAAAGGCAGGATTTCTTGCTACTCCCACAAAACCCACCCACTCAAAGCTCAACTCTCCTGGAGTCTCCTGGGCCGACTGGAGAGCCAGCTTTCTGGGAGGCGAGCAGGAAAGGGAATATTTAGCCCCCACGACCTAGTGGGGAGCCATCTGATCACCCTACCACCCTGATTTTTCTTTCTTCCCCAGCACAGGGGACACACCAGGAAGAGGAAGCCCAACCTCAGGGCATGGGCACACTCAGCAGTGCAGATAGTGGTTCTAATAATTAAGTTAGGGGGAAGAACCTAGGGTTAGATGGTTTCCTCCAGGTTTGAGACTTCCAAGCAGTATTTTAGGTGGTTCGATGCAGAGGAAGTCTGTAGGCTGAGGATGCTCTGTGTCAGCTTGTGGGTGATCTGTGAGCCGCTGTTGTCTAAGATGCTAGGAAGGAGTAGCTGCTGGTGCTAGAGCTGTTCCTGACCCTCCCACCTGAGAAGGTCAAGACCAGGGTGTGAGAGCAGTACCTGGAGAGTGGAGCTGAAGCTGTAGCTGTGGTGAGGATGTTGTGAAAGACCTAATGGGACCGGGAGAGTGGAAAGAAATCAGGTGTTTAAATGGGAGCGCTTACGATTCAGAAGCATGGGGGGCTTCCCTGGTGGCTCACTGGTAAAGAATCCGCCTGCCAATGCAGGAGACATGGGTTTGATCCCTGGTCTGGGAAGATCCCACGTACTTCAGAGCCACTAAGCCGGTGCGCCACAGCTATGCTCTGGAGCCTGGGGCCCACCACTGCTGAGCCCATGCACCGCCGCCACTGAAGCTGGCACTCTAGAGCCGCTGGCACTCTAGAGCCCGTGCTCTGTCATAAGAGAAGCCGCCACATTGAGAAGCCTGGGCACCACGACTAGAGAGTAATACCCGCTCTTCACAACTAGAGGAAAGCTCACGCAGCAGCCAAGACCTAGCACAGCCAAAAATGAAATAAATAATTTTTTAAAAAAAGATTCAGAAGCACAAATGAATTGACTTTTGGTACCCAACGTGAAGACAGCAACCATTTTGCTCTCCAAAGGAGCATCCATTGAGGCTTTCAACAAGCAAGATGCTTGCCTGTCTCAGGGAACTATTTGTTTCTCCTCGATGGAGTTTTGATCTTGTGTTTCTGAGGTGCTCAGTTGTTTATTCTTCCCACTCTATTCCTTTTCTTACGGAAGAAATGTCTCATTCTTCTTGTGTCCCAAAATCAGACACTGCCTTTCCTGTAATATGCTCCATAAGCGGTTACTGACGGTATGATCAGATGATTTGGAAAGGGGGTTCCCGTGATCACTGTTTTGGGGCTTTGATGGAAGTTCTACAGAATGTCTTAAATGTTTAAATTATAAAATGCATAGCTGCATTTTCTTTGTGAATTGGAATACCATATTGAGAAGGAATCTGCGAGAATTCCCTGGTTGCCCAGTGGTTAGGACTCTGCACCTGCATTATGGAGCCCAAGTTCCATTCCTGGTCCCTGGTGGGGGGACTGAGATCCTGAGTCCCACACGCTACACAGTGCAGCCAAAAAAAAAAAAGAAGGAAAAAAAGAGAGAAGGAATCTGAGTCTTAAATATGAGCCAACCAAGAAGAGGTGCTCTTATCTGTTACTGATGCAAACACGAGTATCTGTGGTGTGAGTGTCTGTGTATCTGTATGTCTCCCTTTGTATTGAACTATATCTCCTTAATGTTTCTGTGTCTTCAATCCTGCCATACTTCTGAAATAAACATCCTTCTTTACTGAAAATATTGAGGCTCCCTAATTTACAGTTTTATTCATATGGAATTTCAGGGGATCTCAATTGGCTAAACAATCTTAACAAAGAAGAACAAAGCAGGAAGATTGACACTTCCCAATTTCAAACATTATTACAAAGCTACAGTAATCAAAACGTGGTGCTGCCATAAGAATAGATATATAGATCAATGGAATCGAATTGAGAGTACAGAAACAATGCCATACATCCCCAAGCAATTGATTTTCAACAATGGTGCCGAAAACTATTATATGTAGGGAAAATAAACTTTTCAACGAATAGTGCTGGGACCGCTGGATATCTACATGGACAAGAATGAAGCTGGACCCTGTCTCATAACATATACAAAAATTAATTCAAAATCAAAGACCTAAATGTAAAGCTAAAACTATAAAACTTTTAGAAGGAAAGGTAGATGTAATCTTCATAGTCATGAATTAGGCAATAGCAACCCACTCCAGTATTCTTGCCTGGAGAATCCCATGGACTGAGGAGCCTGGTGGGCTGCAGTCCACAGGATCACAAAGAGTCGGACACGACTGAGTGACTTTACTTACTTACTTACTTGTTAGCTATAACACCAAAATCATAAGCAACAAAAGAAAAAAATTGATAAACTGGGTTTCATCAAAATTAAAAACCTGCGCATCAAAGGATGCTGTCAGTTAAGTGAAAGACCACCCACTGAATGGAGAGAATATTTGGAATCATACTTGTGATGAGGATCACACAAGAAGAACTCAACAACAAAATTACAAACAACCCAATTTTTTTTAAATAGGCAAAGGATTTAAATAAACATTCCTCCAAAGCAGCTGTACAACATTAGTCATTAGGAAAATGCAAATCAAAACCACAATGAAATATCATTTCACCCACTAGGATGGCTAGAATTTAAAAATCAAACAGGGAAAAAAGATAATATGAAATGTTAGCAAGGATGTGGATAAATTGGAACCCATTTATACATTGCTACTGGGAATATAAAAGAGTAACTGGTACAGCTGCTGTGGAAAAAAAGTCAGACAGTTCCTTTACAGGTTAAACAAGTGTTACCATAGGCCCCAGCAACTTCACTCCCAGGTATTTACCAAAGAGACCTGAAAGTATGTGTTCACACAGGAGCTAGTACATGAATGTTCATGGCACCATTTTTCATAATAGCCCCAAAGTGGAAACAATCCAAATGTCCACTGCCTCAAAAATGAATAAATAAAATGTCGTATAGCCATACAATGAAATAATACTCAGTCATAAAAGGAATGAAGTACATGATGTTAAGTGAAAGATGCCCGGCACAAAAGACCACATACTGTATGATTCCATTTGTATGTAAAGCCCACCCTAAGAAAATCTGTAGAGACAGAATGTAGATTAGTGATTGCTTATGTCTGATGGGTATGGGGATTTGGGGGTAAAAGCTAAGTATTTTGGAGTTTCTTTTTGAGTTGATGAAATGTTCTTAAACTGTTGGCATTATGGATACACAGCTCTGTAGCTATACTAAAAGTCATTGAATTGTATACTTCAAATGGGTGAATTATATGATATGTAACCTACATCTCAATAAAGCTATTTAAAAAGGGACACCATCGAGGAGAGATTCAGAATGATGCCAGTTGCTTTTTTCTGTCCTTGGTCACTTGGCTGGGCTCTGACTCTACTAGATACTGATTCTTTATGAAACACTGTGTAGCAGAAAGAAAACATTATTATTTTGCTAGCTGTTGCCAGAGTGTCTTTGGGGAACCAGATGTCTTTCCTTTGGAATAAACCTTCCTAATTTACTGGAGGATCCTTTGAGATTCCATTTCCAAACCTGGAAACCGCTCTTTGTTGAGAATTTGAGGACAAGGAAGAACTGAGAAAGGAGGTGTTTCTGCAAAATGGTGGAAGACTGGGAAGCTTTTAGACCAAAATGACTGAGAGACTCGAGAAAAAAGCAGCCTGATACTCAGCATTAGATTACCTACTGAATCATACTGTGATATAAATGTCCCTTACGATTAGCCCTGAATCAGCAGTAATGATTTCTGTGTTATATTGAGGATTATGAATTTTTATAAGTAGTCATATAATCTTCCAAAAGAGTATAGCCAAGTGTTTGAATACATCAAATCTACATATCAAAGGACCCTGGGTTATGTTTGTGTGAAAAGCCAGGGACTGGGGGCATTTTTGGTTACAGGACTTCGAAGGTGGGGGGAGCAGAGGACGTGGACGGAAAGAGGAGGAGACCCATTGAGACAGGAAAGAGGACTGTCCTCAGCAACAGGAATGCCAGCTCAGTGGTCAGTATTTATTGTGCAGGATGGGGAAAGGCGCTGTCTTATGGAGGCTTCTGCTGGCCAACTCTGGAAACAAGCCTGTGAAAGCTGTGATGCTGACACCCGGGAATTCTCATGAGAAGGCACGACAGGACTCTCCAAGGAAAAGCTTCTGACACCAGGTCTCACTACCCACCCCACCACGGCTCCTGGATTCGCAGCCACAGCCTTTAATTTGCCATGGAGATAAACCCCCACTCACTGGATGTCTGGACCAAGAGCTGATCACAGGGTTTCCTTCACAGGGGAGCCAGGTGTCTTCATAACTCTGCAGAAGCTGAGACTTTTTCTAAGTGGGAAGAGACCTAAACGGAAGGGCAGGAGGTAAAATGGGCTGAGCACTCTGGCCCTGATTCATTGGAAGGAACCATCCAGCTGTTGGGTGGTCAGGACACATTTGCTGAGAACCTGCTTTTCTATTTTATAGCTTATGGGGGCATTGTGCTCCCCAGAGGGTGAGGGACCTTCAGGATCCATACATCAGGGGCGGGCAGAAAGAGGGACCTCAGACCCCCTCTCGCCTGCTCCTCCGGGCCGTTCTCTTATTTCTACCACTGGGAAATTATCAGTGGGTGCCTTGCGTCTTTTGGCACTCTCTGAAGTCGGGGAGTAATTAGAAGAGGGGGATTTGTGCCTCCAGATCCTCCACCATCTCCCCAGGCCCAGGAGGACAAGCTCCAAAAGCGTGAACAAGAGACAGAGCCCCGTGACCCCAAACATGGTCTTCAAGAAGATGGTCTTCTCAGAGGGGCGAGAGAGGTAACAGTTGGTACTACCAAGGCAGGGCTCTAGACGACACACAAAGGAGCTGGGCATCCTGAACCCGTACAGGTGGTACTGGCCCCCCAAGGCTGCCCCCTCAAGGGCCAGTCGCACCCCGAGCTGTGCCACGTAGGCCCAGAGCAGCCTGGAGCTGCCAGCCCCTGAGGCCTCTCTGCCCTTCTCCCCTGGGCGGCTCAGCATCTCCTCTTCCGTCTTCACCTTTTCCGATGCCTCCCAGTGCCAGATGACGTGATACAGAATGAAACCCATGTAGAGGGCGCTGGGCACCGCCACCAGCGTGACCTGGAAGGCCCAGAAGCGCAGGGGGGAGAGGGGGTGGAAGGCATCGTAGCACACGGCCTTGCAGCCCGCCTGCTGGGTGTGACACACGAACTCGCTCTGCTCCTCACCGCCGCCGAACACCCCCGTCCCGCCGGCGGCCAGCAGCACCAGGCGGAGCCCCAGGAGCGCGGGAAGCAGGAGGCGGCCCACGGGGGTGGGGTGCCGGCTCTCCTCCGCCGCCACCCGCCTCAGGAAGCTGCCGCACATCCTGTTAGGAAGCAGAGGCAGCGGTGAGCGTCGGTGCGCTGCGCGCCGGGCCCCAGGAGAAGCGCTGGGCCCCCTCTTTACTCCCGATCCAAGGATGGGTAGGGCAGGCTTGCTTGCTCCTCCCCGAGAACCTGGTAGATCAGATACCACGACGTGACTGCACCTCTTTATAGTTAAGGAGTCATCTCTCTAAGATACTAATAGGGAGTGAGTGTGGCTGTGGCTTTCTCTTCTCGCCCCTTCCAGTGCTGCTGGGAATTCCGGTGAGAAGCCACGACAGGACTCTCCAAGGAAAAGCTTCGGACGCCAGTCCCGCCCCCCACCCCCCACCATGGCTCTTGGATTCGCAGCCACAGCCTTTAATTTGCCATGGAGATAAACCCCCACTCACTGGATGTCTGGACCAAGAGCTGATCACAGGGTTTCCTTCACAGGGGAGCCAGGTATCCATAACTCTGCAGAAGCTGAGACTTTCTAAGTGGGAAGAGACCTAAACCGAAGGGCTGGAGGGGCAAAGAACTGTGGACCTGCAGGGAAAGCAGAGCCTGTCTTTGTCTCTCTCTTGCCCTCCCCTCCTCTCTAGCTTCTCAAAGGCTGAATAGTCAGAGTCCTCTGAAAACCGCTGCCTCCCCAGGCCCCCGTGCTCACAGGCTGCCCGTCTAGCCTCTGCTCCACTGACAGTGGGGAGACCGAGATGAGGTTAGGTCGGGGAGGGGGGCGGGGGTCAGTGGGGGTCCAGTGAACAGAGTGAGCGTTGAGGTTTGTCTGGTCTGATGTTCCAAGCAGCTTAGGAAAGGAGAACACTTGGCGGAAGACCCGGCAGAACCTACTAGTTCAATGTCACGGGGTTTGGGCCAAAGCCAGAGCTGACTGGACAAAATTCGAAACTCGACCCTGCCTTGTCATTGCTCCTTGGGCTTGTATCTCCCTCGTGGTGAGACGTGCCTGGAGTCAAGGACAGGCTGCAGAACTCCTTCAGTTCTCGGGACAGAATGCCATCACACCGTGAGGCCAGCTTGCCACCTTTCGTCTCTGTCCTCTGAGCAGCCCTCAACATCCAACTGCTCTTCCTAACTCTCCTCCATCAGCCCGAACTCTCACACACCTGGTTCCCCTGACTCACAGAAGACCATGCGAAGCTCTTATTCCAGAGAAAATAGAGACTAACATGAAACCCTGCAGCTACTTATCTTCACAGTCACGTCCTGCTGTAGCATCTTCGAGAAACAAGTGTCTTTCCACTTGTCCAAGGCAACCCTCCCTTTCAAATCTGTGTCCCTGGGGCACTCCTTCCAGCTTCTTTGAGGATTTGACCCCCAAATTACCTTTCCTGTAATTCCGACCATCCTTGTTTCCTCTCTGACTTTGAACTGGCTTCAGTTTCTTCCAGTTAAGTCCAATATTAGTAACCTGAATTTCTAAGTTAATATGGCAGCAAGTGCAACATGGCTAGTTGCTCTCATATCAGCTATTATAATACCCAGGGAGATGCGCAAAACAATCTTAAATGATTATTTGTGTTATAAACTATAGATAAGAATGGGCCATATGCCAGAACCTAGGGAGAATGGTCACTTCTGTGCAATCAAAAGAGACATTGAGATGCCTCCAAGACACAGTTCTGAGGGCTTCAATTGACCAAAGAATTATGTCACCATCCACCAAATGTGCAAAGCCATATTTTGAGCCACTCAGAATCCAAGTTTGAACCTCTGCCTGCCCCCTCAGTCCCTGTCTTCCTTCTTCGTCACACGCTGTGAAAACTCCAAGCATATCAGGCTGCTGAAAATTCTTTTCGGTAAAAGTGGGTTAAAATTTTAAGAGAAATTTATTCCAGTCTCTAGAAAGGTGCGAAACTGGTCCCGTGATTAAAGATGGCAGATTGAAGATAAAAGGTTATCCCCTCTCATCCCTAACACTCCTCAAAAATGAGAGTAAATGGATCTTTATGAGTGCACCCACTACAAAGAGAGTAGAAGAGCATCAGATTGGTCCTTGAAGGAAATAGGAAAGATTCTGGAGAAAACTAAGTCAGCATGCTAGAAAGCACCCTGGATAATCCTTTCAGAATTCAGAGGAAGAAGATGAATAAATAAAAAAAATAAAAGGTACATAGATATGGATCAGAAGCAACAGAACTGGACATGGAACAACAGACTGGTTCCAAATAGGAAAAGGAGTGCATCAAGACTGTATATTGTCACCTGCTTATTCAACTTCTATGCAGAGTACATCATGAGAAACGCTGGGCTGGAAGAAGCACAAGCTGGAGTCAAGATTGCCGGGAGAAATATCAATAACCTCAGATATGCAGATGACACCACCATTATGGCAGAAAGTGAAGAAGAACTAAAGAGCCTCTTGATGAAAGTGAAAGAGGAGAGTGAAAAAGTTGGCTTAAAGCTCAACATTCAGAAAACTAAGATCATGGCATCCGGTCCCATCACTTCATGGCAGATAGATGGGGAAACAGTGGAAATAGTGGCCAACTTTATTTTTCTGGACTCCAAAATCACTGCAGATGGTGATTGCAGCCATGAAATTTAAAAGACGCTTACTCCTTGGAAGGAAAGTTATGACCAACCTAGACAGCATATTCAAAAGCAGAGAGATTACTTTGCCAACAAAGGTCCATCTAGTCAAGGCTATGGTTTTTCCAGTGGTTGTGTATGGATGTGAAAGTTGGACTAAAAAGAAAGCTGAGCACCAAAGAATTGATGCTTTTGAACTGTGGTGTTGGAGAAGACTCCTGAGAGTCCCTTGGACTGCAAGGAGATCCAACCAGTCCATCCTAAAGGAGATCAGTCCTGGGTGTTCATTGGAAGGACTGATGTTGAAGCTGAAACTCCAATACTGCCACTTGATGCGAAGAGCTGACTCATTGGAAAAGACCCTGATGCTGGGAAATATTGAGGGCAGGAAGAGAAGGGGACGACAGAGGATGAGATGGTTGGATGGCATCATCGACTCGATGGACATGGGTTTGGGTAGACTCCGGGAGTTGGTGATGCTGTGGTTCATGGGGTTGCAAAGAGTCAGACGCAACTGAGCAACTGAACTGAAAATCTGTTTATAATTTGGAAATCAAGACAACAATAAAGTTGCTAGATGTATTAGACGGGAAAGCTTAGTGGAAGCTTTCCTTAGAAAGGAGTGATTTCTCCATAAATGTTTCAGTTTTGTTTGGTGACTGAGCTCCACAGCGGACCAAAAGTGAGGTCAAGTTTCAAGGCTGGTCCTGGGTTTCTCAGCCTCAGCACTGTTGACATTTGGGGCCTGTGTCTTTAATGTGCAGCCTGTCAAAGGAGAGCTGGCCCATGAGCTGTAAGACCTTTAGCAGCGCCCCTGACTTCTGTCCACTAGATGCCAGCAGTGCACACACACAACCCACAATGGTCTCCAGTCATTGCTAAGTGTCCCCTGGGGCGCAAATCGCTCCCGGCTGAACCACTGCTTTCAGGTAGCACTGATCCATCACCTGTCCACTCTTGGCTTCAGTTACCAGCTCGTAAAGCAAGACATCTGTACCAGAGCATCTCCAAGGGCTTTTGCAGGGCAGATCATCGGCCCATTTCTAGGTCGGTCGTACACCCTCCTGTGACAATGCCTCCAGCCCCTCCCACTACTGAGTTCAAAGGGTCCCAGCACTTGCAGGGGTGGGCAGCACTGAGCTCTAAGGGTTTCTGCCTCATCTCTCCCGGCAAGTCACCAGACTAAAGGCTAATTTAGTAAACTCTCAGCCTCGTCTCATTTCAAAGTGCAGCTCCAAACACACATCTCCCCAGCAGACCTGGGATTTAACAGAAAGCAGCCCTGGCATGTTCCAAGCATCAGGAGTTTGAGTGGTTTCCAGAAGCCCTGTCTCTGTTCTTCTCTCTCGCCCATGCCCACCCCAGAGCTGTAGCCAGAGACCCAGATGTTCTCTGGGAGCTCTCAGAACTGAGCTGAGGTCTCCAGGTTTCCGCACAGAGGGAGAGAACAGGAAAAAGCAGGACAAGCGGGCTTGCTTGAGAACCCCTGGTTTGGAGCACCTTCCATGTCCTTTACGCCACGGCTGTTACCGCCAGCACAGGGCTTATTCCACATGCATTCCAGGGCCTAGAGGGTGTAGGCAGTAAATATCCTGCCCCATCTTTCTAAGTCTGCAGACCAGGGGAAGTTTCTGATAAACTGAAGCCCAAATATAGCCATCCCTCCTCCCCTGCTTTCCTGGGACCCCCTGCTTTCCCCATCTATTCCAGCCATCCCCTGCCCACCCCTCTCATTCTCTGAGACCCTCTGCCTCCTCCCAGAAACATATCTTTGCCCACAGCGGGTCAGAGACCCCAGGCCAAACTATGGGACCCAGGGAGCTGAGGACTCAGCACTGTTGAGACAGCTCGAGAGACCACTCTGTTACTGGAAGGGGAGAAATAGTTGGCAAATCAATTTATTCAAGAGGGGGTTGGCAGAATCTAAACCCTGTCAAGATATTAGAAGTAGTTCCTATGAGCTCAAGAGTTGGGAGAAAGAGGAAAGCCCAGAGTTTGAGGAGATTTTCAAATATATAAACATATTTTTTTAATTCCATCATGATTTTGTTTAGAATTTTTCTGAGCATCTCTTTTTTTGTGGGGGGAGAAAAATTCCAGGATTCCACAGGTGGCAGAAGCCACCTCTGGAGAGAATTAAGACTCAACATGGCCGTGAGGGAAAGATGTCCACTGAGGCCAGTGCTGGGCCCAGCCCCCTGCCACCAGCTCACCCCACCTGGCCTTGAAAACATTCTAGATCTTTTGCTAAAGGGTGGTGAAGGGTGCAGCGGCCCTGGCATCACCAGGTATGCAGAACCTCAGGCCACGTCCCAGGCTTAGCGAGTCAAGTCTGAATGTTAATGATATCCCAGAGTGGGTGTGTGCATTAGAATTGCAACTGTGCAGCCCAGAGCCTAGGGTGGCTCCCTCCGCCACCCTAGGCCCTGGGTGAGCCCAGCCTTGTGCTGCCCCAGCACTCACCTGGCAGCTTGGAGCCAAAGCACCCGCAGCAGAGGAAAGAGGCAGACAGAAGCGTCCTCCGGGCCGAGCCTGCAGGGTCCTCGCTCTCCCCCAGGCCCTGCCTCCCTCCACCACCCACTCCTTCCCCCACCCCTTGTCATTCCTGGCAGCCTTCTGCAGGGTCAAAGAAATGCAGCCAGAGGCCAAGGCAGCCCAGCTGCTAAAGAATGGACTCCGGAGAACAACCCTCTGTTGTCGAGGGTCGGGGTACATCGTCTATGTGAACTGAAATGGGGAGATCATCCAAAAGGAGGCAGAGGCTTTGGCATCTTTTCAGTGCAGGGGCTGGCAGGCAACAACAGAGAGCATTCGCTAGGGTTGTCTTGGCTGGGAGAAATAGCACGGGCCTCCCCCATAGCCTGATGGGCATCTGCCTGCTCCTCGTCCTCTCAGCAGCTCAGGGAGCCCAAACCCTGGGAGAATTCCAACACCCGAGTTCCACATACCGCGCCTGTGGAGATGCGGGCATCGTGCCACTATTTTCTAGCATTTAATATTATTACAGAGAACTTCAAGTCCAGCTTGATAATCTTCACCTTTTAAGTCATTTGATCTTTTTACAGTTTGCCAGATGAATGTTTTTTTTTGTGGGGGTGGTGCCCACACTGCATGGTTTTCGGGATCTCAGTTCCCGGACCAGGGATTGAACCCTCTGCAGTGCGAGCATGGCAGCCTAACCACTAGACCGCCAGAGAATTCTCAAATGAGTGTTTTACTTTGGAAGCCTGTTCACTCCTCCAGGGGATACTATTCAGCAGGACTTCAGAAACCTCTCACTGGCTCTCTTCTGTTCACATCTGGTCCACAGGAAATACTGATGCATCTCTAGGGCCCAAAGACTCTGGGCACATAGGCCATATCCAGCGCAACCACACTGCCTTCCGTTCATCTGCTGGACATCCTGTCTCTTGCCTCTCTGATTTATCAGTCTGGGGCCCACACATTGGACTCTCACTGGGCATGAGATGCAGGCGGGAGGGAGCATCCTCTCCCAGCCCTTTCCATTGGGAAGAACTAAAAGCACATCTCTTTCCCAAGTAGCTTCCCTCCAGGGTCTTCCCTCGTGGCCCAGTGGTTAAGACTCCGTGCTTCTACTGCAGGGGCTGCAGGTTCAGTCCCTGACTGGGGAACTGCTAAGATCCCACATGCCTCGCAGTGTGGCCAAAATAAAAATTTAAACTGAAGATAACAACAACAAAAACAAAGTAGCTTCTCTCCAGAGTTAGCCCTCTTTGCCTTTAATTTCCAACAATTCAGCCAAACTTAGATGTGGGCATAGAGTTTGAGTGACATAACTGCTGTTCATTTGGTTTTCCTTTGAAATACTGCATCACAGACTAGCAATCTCTTTAGAATGTCCTACATATTATATTTTCCAAAACACTGCATCTTGAAATCCCAGTCCAAATTTCCAATATCTTCTTACACCAACATTTATTCAGTGCATAATAAGTGATGGATATTATAAGTGCTAAATGGTTATTAACTCATACTTCATAACAACTTTATGAAGTACATACTACTACTACCCTCTTATAGAGGAGAGTAATAAAGAACTGAGAAGTTAAATAACTTATAAAAGGTCAACCAACTAGTGAATGGAGAAGCTGGGATTTGGATAAGCAATCTGGCTGTAGATAGCAAACCCCTAAACTCTACTATGCTGCTAGCCTGC
The DNA here is from genome assembly GCF_016772045.2 of Ovis aries. Classification (NCBI taxonomy): domain Eukaryota; kingdom Metazoa; phylum Chordata; class Mammalia; order Artiodactyla; family Bovidae; genus Ovis; species Ovis aries. The sequence goes on along the minus strand of NC_056077.1, from coordinate 36,903,773 downwards.
TTATATTTCAAATTACCAGCCTTTAAAGACCTGTAGATGAGAGTGAAAGAGGAGAGTGAAAAAGTTGGCTTAAAGCTCAATGTTCAGAAAACGAAGATCATGGCATCTGGTCCCATCACTTCATGGAAATAGATGGGGAAACAGTGGAAACAGTGTCAGACTTTATTTTTGGGGGCTCCAAAATCACTGCAGATGGTGACTGCAGCCATTAAATTAAAAGACGCTTACTCCTTGGAAGAAAAGTTATGACCAACCTAGATAGCATATTCAAAAGCAGAGACTTTACTTTGCCAACAAAGGTCCGTCTAGTCAAGACTATGGTTTTCCAGTGGTCATGTATGGATGCGAGAGTTGGACTGTGAAGAAAGCTGAGCACCAAAGAACTGATGCTTTTGAACTGTGGTGTTGGAGAAGGTTCTTGAGAGTCCCTTGGACTGCAAGGAGATCCAACCAGTCCATTCTAAAAGAGATCAGCCCTGGGTGTTCTTTGGAAGAAATGATGCTGAAGGTGAAACTCCAATACTTTGGCCACCTCATGAGAAGAGTTGACTCACTGGAAAAGACTCTGATGCTGGGAGGGACTAGGGGCAGGAGAAGAAGGGGACGACCGAGGATGAGATGGCTGGATGGCATCACTGACTCGATGGATGTGAGTCTGAGTGAACTCCGGGAGATGGTGATGGACAGGGAGGCCTGGCGTGCTGCAATTCATGGGGTCGCAAAGAGTCGGACACGACTAAGCAATTGAACTGAACTGAACTGAACTGAAAGACCTATTAATGGTAAATCCACTATAATTTCATATCCTCATGAAAATAAAAATCATCTGCTTACATTTTCCACATCTTAATGACTAATTCTGCCACCCACCCTGGTCCCAACCAAAACCTTTGATGTCATCACCGACAGCTTCTCCTTCATTGAGCACATCTTATTAGTCTACTGGTTGTGGAGATTCTGTCCCTTGAATTAAGAAGATGCCTTAGTTCAAGACTGAATTACTGAAATGGCTTCTGTTTTTAGACTTGTCTACCCCTAATCCATTCTCAGCATTGTAGACAGAATATTTAACTCAATTCTTATTTAAATTTAACAACATCTTTACCAGTTTCTTTGCTCCAGTTGCTTCTTGAATATCATAACTTCCTTCTGGATTAAATCTTATTCTCCTTTTACGTGTGTGTGTGTGTGTGTGTGTGTTCATCTTAACTATTTTGTGTTCAGTTCAATCATGTGAAATATATATTCACATTATGGTTCAGTGGATTTCCAAGACTCTTTCATCACGCAAAACTGGAATTTTGTCCCCATTTCGCCCTCCCGACGCCATTCTGTTTTCTATTCCTATGAATTTGACTGCTTTAGACTCTTCACATCAGTAGAATCCTATAGCATTTGTGACTGGCTTATTTTCAGTTCAGTTCAGTTCAGTTCAGTCGCTCAGTCATGTTGGACTCTTTGCGACCCCATGAACCACAGCATGCCAGGCCTCCCTGTCCATCACCAACTCCCAGAGTCCACCCAAACCCATGTCCATTGAGTCAGTGATACCATCCAACCATCTCATCCTCTGTCATCCCCTTCTCCTGCTGCCCCCAATCTTTCCCAGCATCAGGGTCTTTTCAAATGAGTCAGCTCTTTGTATCAGGTGGCCAAAGTATTGGAGTTTCAGCTTCAACATCAGTCCTTCCAATGAATAGTCAGGACTGATCTCCTTTAGAATGGACTGGGTGGATCTCCTTGCAGTCCAAGGGACTCTCAAGAGTCTTCTCCAACACCACAGTTCAAAAGCATCAATTCTTCGGTGCTCAGCTTTCTTTATAGTCCAACTCTCTGTCTCCCAGGTCCATTCATGTTGTAACATCTATCAGAACTTCAGTCCTTTCTAAGGTTGGATGGTATTCCACTGTATGTATGTATGTGCGACATTTTGTTTATCCATTCATCCATTCATGGATTCTTGGGTTGTTTCCACCTCTTGGTTATTGTGAGTAATGCTGCTATGAACATCAGTTCAGTTCAGTTCAGTTCAGTTGCTCAGTCGTGTCTGACTCTTTGCGACCCCATGAATTGCAGCACGCCAGGCCTCCCTGTCCATCACCAACTCCCGGAGTTCACTCAGACTCACGTCCATCGAGTCAGTGATGCCATCCAGCCATCTCATCCTCTGTCGTCCCCTTCTTCTCCTGCCCCCAATCCCTCCCAGCATCAAAGTCTTTTCCAGTGAGTCAACTCTTCGCATGAGGTGGCCAAAGTACTGGAGTTTCAGCTTTAGCATCATTCCTTCCAAAGAAATCCCAGGGCTGATCTCCTTCAGAATGGACTGGTTGGATCTCCTTGCAGTCCAAGGGACTCTCAAGAATCTTCTCCAACACCACAGTTCAAAAGCATCAATTCTTTGGCGCTCAGCTTTCTTCACAGTCCAACTCTCACATCCATACATGACCACTGGAAAAATCATAGTCTTGACTAGACGGACCTTAGTCGGCAAAGTAATGTCTCTGCTTTTGAATATGCTATCTAGGTTGGTCATAACTTTTCTTCCAAGGAGTGAGCATCTTTTAATTCCATGGCTGCAGTCACCATCTGCAGTGATTTTGGAGCCCAAAAAAATAAAGTCTGACACTGTTTCCACTGTTTCTCCATCTATTTCCCATGGAGTGATGGGACCAGATGCCATGATCTTCGTTTTCTGAATGTTGAGCTTTAAGCCAACGTTTTCACTCTGCTCTTTTACTTTCATCAAGAGGCTTTTTAGTTCCTCTACACTTTCTGTCATAAGGGTGGTGTCATCTGCATATCTGAGGTTATTGATATTTCTCCCAGCAATCTTGATTCCAGCTTGTGCTTCTTCCAGCCCAGTGTTTCTCATGATGTACTCTGCATAGAAGATAAATAAGCAGGGTGACAATATACAGCCTTGATATACTCCTTTTCCTATTTGGAACCAGTCTGTTGTTCCATGTCCAGTTCTAACTGTTGCTTCCTGGCCTGCATACAGATTTCTCAAGAGGCAGGTCAGGTGGTCTGGCATTCCCATCTCTTTCAGAATTTTCCACAGTTTATTGTGATCCACACAGTCAAAGGCTTTGGCATAGTCAATAAAGCAGAAATAGATGTTTTTCTGGAATTCTCTTGCTTTTTCGAAGATCCAGCGGATGTTGACAATTTGATCTCTGGTTCCTCTGCCTTTTCTAAAACCAGCTTGGACATCTGGAAGTTCATGGTTCACGTATTGCTGAAGCCTGGCTTGGAGAATTTTGAGCATTACTTTACTAGCATGTGACATGAGTGCAATTGTGCAGTAGTTTGAGCATTCTTTGGCATTGCCTTTCTTTTGGGATTGGAATGAAAACTGACCTTTTCCAGTCCTGTGGCCACTGCTGAGTTTTCCAAATTTGCTGGCATATTGAGTGCAGCACTTTCACAGCATCATCTTTCAGGATTTGAAATAGCTCTACTGGAATTCCATCACCTCCACTAGCTTTGTTCGTAGTGATGCTTTCTAAGGCCCACTTGACTTCACATTCCAAGATGTCTCGTTCTAGATGATTGATCACAGCATCATGATTATCTGGGTCATGAAGATCCTTTTGTACAGTTCTTCTGTATATTCTTGCCATCTCTTCTTAATATCTTCTGCTTCTGTTAGGTCCATACCATTTCTGTCCTTTATTGAGCCCATCTTTGCATGAAATGTTCCCTTTTTTTTCTTGAAGAGATCTCTAGTCTTTCCCATTCTGTTCTTTTCCTCTATTTCTTTGCATTGATCGCTGAAGAAGGCTTTCTTATCTCTTCTTGCTATTCTTTGGAACTCTGCATTCAGATGCTTATATCTTTCCTTTTCTCCTTGGCTTTTCGCTTCTCTTCTTTTCACAGCTATTTGTAAGGCCTCCCCAGACAGCCATTTTGCTTTTTTGCATTTCTTTTCCACGGGGATGGTCTTGATCCCTGTCTCCTGTACAATGTCACGAACATAGGTGTGCTAAATTTTTTTCTTCTTGAAGTACAACCTTTGGTAGCTGTACCAGGGAAGTGTTTAGGGTTAAACTCTTTCCTTTCTTCCTTTTTTTCTTGAAGTATAGTTGCTGTACATTATTATATGTTTCAGGTGTATAACATAGGGGCCATGAAGCCGGGAATTCAAGAGTTCCCTCCTTTTCCAGACTTTATAGACTGACTTTGGTAAGTCTATAGATTTACTTTATAGATTTCACCTGTGGAGAGAGCATGGCAGAGTATGCCGTGACCCCGTGTTGCATACAGGCCAGGAGGAGAAAAATCAGAGTATGTTTTCTGAGATTCTTATACTGTGTGTGATGGTCTGACATCCCTTGCAGGTAAACTGCAATAAGGTGAAAATGTAAAATGTACAGTATTATACAGCCAAGAAAGGATTGTAGCTAATGGGCAACCAAGGAGACAAAGTAGAATAATAAACATGATCAGTTCATCCAAAAGAAGGCGGAAGAGGAGAGAAAGGGAACAAATAAAGCAGGTGAGACAAATAGCAAACAGATGGCAACATGGGAGGTTTGAATTTAACCATGTGAATAACCACGTGAGGTGTAAATGGTCAAGCCACTTCAATTTACAGGCAGAGAGACAGACTGAGTAAAGCAAGGCCTACTCATATGCTAAGTGCAAATAACCCGCTCTTTAACTTTCTTTCTTATTTGTGGCCGTGCTGGGCCTCCGCCGCTGTGCAGGCTTTTCTCTAGTGGCAGCGAGTGGGGGCTGCTCTCGAGTTGCGGTGCTCGGGTTTCTCACCGCAGTAGCTGCCCTTGTGGCGGTGCACAGCCTCAGCTGCTCTGCGGCAGGTGAGAACGTCCTGGATCAGGGATCGAACCCGGGTCTCCTGCACTGGCAGGCAGATTCTTTACCTCTGAGCCACGAGGGAAGTCCTTAACCCACTTTTTAATTTCACATGTGAATTAGAAGTAAAAGGATGGAAACATATACTATGCTGACACAAAGCAAAAGAAATCCGGGGGGGGGGGGCGTTATTAATATCAATTAATATTAATGGTAATAGCAAAAATATTACCAGGGATAAAGTGGCCATTCCATTATTATAAAGGGACCAGTTCATCAAACCCTAAACATTTACACTCCTAATAACAGAGTTAGGTGACTAGCAAGGAAACCAAGGTCCAGACAGTTTGAATCACTTGTGAAGGTCACTCAGGCAGCAAGTGGAAGAGGCAGGGTGGGAACCAAGGGTGGCTCTAGAGTCTGACGTCCCCCTCCGCTAAGCCGCGTCTCAAGAAGGAGCCTCTGCGTCAGGGGCCTTCAGCTCGTCTTTGCTGATGGCATGCGGTCACCTCCTGGGAAAATCAGAACTGGAAGCCCACCTTTCGGGGCCTCGCAGATGGTCCAGACCCAGTGACCAAAGTCCTTGTCTAACTGAAGTGGGGGTGGAAGGTGGGGAGAAACACAGGACTCGGGGAACAGGCACACTTTTCAAAGTTGCCTGGATTTCTCCCGATTCCTCAATGGCTCCATTTATAAATGTCCACAGTGCCCCGGGCAGTGTGGGTATCAGGGGAGGAGGTTAAGGTTGGTGCTGGAGGTTGGGGGAGGGGGCTTCTGCCCAATTCTTTCTAAGCTTCTGACAGGACCCTAAAGCACCAAGACAAACTGCTCTTTCACAGTAAGTTCTGAGGATTGGTGCCAGGAAGGGAGCCCCCAGGGGTGCCGAGAAGTCATCCCCCTTCTTTATTCCACCAGACAAGGCCTTCTTTGTCTCCCTCCTCCCACCAGATGAGACCGGCCTCCTCCCACAGCTGTATGTTGACAAAACGTGCCAAGCCCTGGAGCAGCAGGGTGCCCAGGGTGCAGGGGTCACCCAAGGGTGGGGGGTAGAAGGAGGCCTAGCCTCTCTGCCCCCTCCCAGTGGTGGGAGGAGAAAGCTTTCTTCTTTCTCTCTCTCCCTCCCTCCCTCTCTCCACAGCTGGATGGACCTGTCTGCTTGGGGGGAGAGTGAGAGAGACCACCAGGAACGAGGGTGGAGGGGGAGTCAGGAGAAGAAAAGAATCGTATTCCACGGCGCCGGGCCTGGGAGACTACGTGACCTAGAGAGAAGACAGATGGGCTGGTCCTGGGAAGGTGTATATGATCTCTGGGACATAGAAGGTACCACGCAGGTACGAGGTGGAGTTCCCAGGGTGACGAGGATGAAGGGAGATCCCAGGTGTGGAGAGCAACCTGTCTAAACCCAAGATTCCTGAATGTCTTGTGATGAGATTCATGTGACTGGTGAGGCAATTGAATAAGAACATAGAAAAGTAATAACCATCAGCTCCATTAAAAATAAAAAGTTGTGTGAGAAAGTAAAATGATTATAGCTCACTACACAGCAGAGCTGTGAATGTATTAACAGTCATAATAATGAAAATAATGAAGATCTATAAGGTTTTTTTTTCATATAAGGTATTTTATTGGGGAGATGGATGATGGGAAATGGAGGTGTGTGGTGAAGGCTAGGAAAGGATGAAGGAGAATCATCATTTTCCAGGATGTTGACTTAATAATGAAACGTCAAGAAAGCATTGAGAGACAAGGAGGTAAATGTCTTCAAAGCAACCAGCTAGAAGATACGAAAAATCACTGTGTGAAAAATAAGGGGGAAAAATTTTTTAAAACCATATGACTTTGCACAAACCAAACACTGAAAAAAATGCTTATGGTCTTAAGCAAAGAATTTTGACTGAAAAATAATTAACGGGAAAAGGGAAGAATTGCAAAAAGATCATGTATTTGGAAGTAACAGTGTGGACGTTTATTTAAATCAAAAAAATGTGCGGGAATTCCCCGGCGGTTCAGTGATTAGAACCCCGTGCTCTCACTGCTGTGGGCACAGGTTCAATCCCTGGTCGGAGAACTAAGATCCCACATGCCGAGGAACGACGAAGCCCCCATACAGCTACCGAGCCCCCTGCCACAACTAGAGTCCGTGCGCCACAACAAAAGATCTCGGGTGCCACGAATAAGACCCAACTCAGCCAAACAAACAAATGTTTTTTAAAAAGAAGAAGAAGTCCTACATCTGGATTTGGTCCCTGTCCTGAGCTCCCCAGGGAGACACTGGCCTGGATAAACACCGCGGTCCTCTAAGTCTGTCTCATAGCAGTGTTCATTCTCAACCCGTACTCGGTAGACAATACATGGAAATGCCATCCTTAATAATTAGTCATGGGGGTTCCCTGGTGGTCCAGGGGTAAGACTCCATGCTCCCAAGGCAGGGGGCCTGAGTTCAATCCCCAGTTAGGGATCTAGATCCCACATGCCGCAACTAAGAGTTTGCATACAGAGACTAAAGATCCCGCGTGCTGCATGCAGACCCAATGCAGCCAAATAAAGAAAGAAATTTTTTATTTATTTATTTTAATTGGAGGCTACTTACTTTACAATATTGTAGTGGTTTTGCCATGCATTGAAACATGTATATTATCATATGTGAAACAAACCGCCAGTCCAGGTTCATTGCATGAGACAGGGTGCTCAGGGCTGGTGCACTGAGAAATGTTTAGAATAACAATAATTAGTCATGGAAGAGGAACCAAGTAACTCAGAAGGAAATAACACAGCGAGTGATATTTCAAAGCAATATTTGTTCTGACCTTTGAACAAACGAAGTATAACATGACAGGAGGAAATTTTTAGATCAGTGAGAAGATCCAGGGCCCCCGTGAACAGGCCAGGGCTGAGGCCAATTGGAATGTGAGACCCACGCCACCTATACAACAGGAGACTCGGGCCGGGGTGCAAGGGGAGGAAACCTCAGAAGACCTGAGTCCTGGCCAGGGGTGGGGACAAGGAAAGGGCACACAGCCACTCAGCCAGAGAAACTTCCTGGAGGGGTTCAGATTTCAGGGGAAGCCTAAGACAGCTTGCCAAGATGAGGCAAAAGATTGTTCCTGACCAGCCAACTGTGAGACAGCCGAGATATGAGGGCAGCAAGATGCTGACAAAGGGAAGCAACCTGAGGACGGGGCAGGACCATCGGCAGTGACTGGGCACTGCAGGGAAGAGCGAGGGGTCCAGAGAGCCAAGTGTGGTCCTGCCGCAGCCACCTCATGCCCACCCAGCAAAGACCCACCAACGGATTCTCCAGCAGGTGGGACCATCGTCAAGTGCAGCTGAGGATGCCTAACCCCAGGAGGGGCTCGTTGCCACAAATTACCTCCTTCTCAATAGTTTCTCAGCCTTTTTAGAAGAGCGTGTTGCTCTGTATTTGAGGGACCCCACTGCAGACAGCCCATCAACCCCGAGGAGTGCATGGGAAAACCTGCCTTTGCATGTGATGGGCTTTCTCTGTATCCTATGTTTTATTTTATGCATTAAACATTATCTTGCGAATTCTCTGGCAGTCCAGTGGTTAGGGCTCTGTGCTCTTGCTGCTGAGAGCTCAGGTTCAATCCCTCGTTGGGGAATTAATATCTGCATGGAGCAGCCAAAAAAAAAAATTTACCGTGAAGGAAATTTTTTAATTTATTTTATCAGTCAGTAGAGTCACTCAGTCGTGTCCGACTCTTTGTGATCCCATGGACTGCAGCACACCAAGCTTCCCTGTCCATCACCAACTCCCAGAGTTTACTCAAACTCCTGTCCATCAAGTGGTGATGCCATCTAACCATCTCATCCTCTCTCGTCCCCTTTTCCTCCTGCCTTCAATCTTTCCCAGCATCAGGGTCTTTTCGCATCAGGTGGCCAAAGCATTGGAGTTTCAGCTTTAGCATCATAAAATTTCTTTTATAAATAAATAAAATTTTAACATTAAAAAATAATAATTATCTTGAGAATAACTAGCAAGGGAGTAGGTGGCTGTGCGGTGCTGTGCGGTACTCTGCTTCATCACTCAGCCGTGTCTGACTCTTTGCGACCCCAAGAACTGTAGCCCACCAGCCTCCTCTGTCCATGGGGACAGGACTAGGCAAGAATACTGGAGTGGGTTGCCATGCCCTCAACCAGGGGAAGCTTCCCAACCCAGGGATCAAACCCAGGTCTCCCGTGTTGTGTGTGGATTCTTTACCATCTGAGCCACCAGGGAAGCCTGAGTAGACGGCATAAAAGGCTAAGAACTACTGACCTAGAGGGACGGGTGTGCAGAGAACACAGACGGAGACTGAAAAGACACGATCAAGGAATGTGCCTCATTCCTTGGACACTGGGCGCCCACAGGACTGTGCCCCAAAACTCTGACTCAAGCCTCCCTTTTGCACTTACCATCCCACTGCCCAACTGCTCGATCCGTTTCCACCAAGTCGGCCTCAGTGCCCCGCAAGTAGGTCTGGTGCCTTCTCTTTTTGTCTTCGCTCACGGATCCATTGATCTGTTTTCCTAAATGTTCATTGATTGTCCTCTTGCTGCCAGGCACTGCACTATGCAACTGGTCCTGGGTACACCTGTCCTGCCACCAGACACCACAGGGAAACCTGGACGCCCCCGGGGCTACTGCTGCCCCACTGCCCCCGGGAGCCACCAAGACCCCCAGGACGGGTCGTCTGCTGCGGCTGCTTCTCTGATTCACTGACCCCTGAGTCGGTGTCCAGGGAGAGAGCAGCTGCTCCCCTGAGCCTGGGCCACGTGCGCCTGTTCTGCTGCTGGGGGTGCTGCACAAGGGGCCTCTGGCTGTGCCCGCTTCCCCGATGGAAATGCTGGGGTTCCCCCAGGCATAGAAGGCCAGGAGGCAGAGCTCTGGCAGAGTAGCGGGGGTGGGTGGGGTGGGGAGGGGGTTACACCCGGGCTGGGGTCTACCCAGGGCCACCAATGGGGAGGGGTGAAGCAGGAAAGGGTGAAGCGCAGCTTGACAATACCCAGCTCCCCCTGTGAACCCCGGGGTGGGGAGGTCAGAGAGGCTGGAAGGATGACACACGCCCTAGTCATCTGCCACTTGCCACACACACACCCAGCCCACTGGCATTCTTCCACACTGGGGTGCCCAAAGCCCTGGTCCCCAGATCAGCCGTCTCAGCTCTCGTGTTCAGGTGGTCTGCAGACTCGCTGAGCACAGACCCTCCCAGCCAGGCCTGTGCACCCTCTTCTCTCACTCGCAGCCCTCTCTGACACCTCTCATTGGCCTGTGGATTCCCGCCCCTCCCTGGCCCCACCCCTGACCAGGCTCAAAGCCCAGCCATTCCCATAGCTACACCTGGCTCTACTCTCCATGTTGTCTGCTGTCTGCTCCAGGACCGGGGGAAGTCCAGAACCTTCCAGCTGGACGGTGAGCACGATGGTGCCTGTCCTGCTGTCCCTGCTGCTACTTCTGGGCCCTGCAGCCCCCGAGGAGACCCAGGCTGGTGAGTGGGGAAGCAGGGGTAGGTTTGGAGAAGAATGGAGGGGAGGCAATGAACTGGACAGATGGGCTCAAGAAGGCCCCCAGGTGGCCAGGACTCTCAAGGGTACATAGGAACGGGTGTCCCAGGCTGCTCACTAGTTCAACTCACACACTTCCAAAAGCACTCAGGGAGCCTCTGCACTCAGGCAAAGTAAGACCTTAAGGAATCAGAATCTAAAACTCTTAATTTACAGGATAAACAAAACTAAGACCCAGAGATGTGGAGTGACCTGCCCAGGGTCACATAGCCCGAACCGAGCAGGAGCCACACCAGCAGAACTTCTCATCCCTTTCCTCGCTCTGACCACTGGATGGACCTGTCTGAGACTCAAGGGAGAGAGCGCGACCCCAAGGGGCAGATGTGAAGGCAGATTAACTGGAGAGATGGTTCCAGAAGAAAATTCATCTCTCACTCCACGGTTCAGATATTACTCCTCTGGGCCAGGCAGGCAGGTGACTAGGAAAGAAGCCGGCTGGAGCTTGGAAGGAATAAGGGCCTATTCCAGGACAGCAAAATGAGTCTGGCCCTGGCATATAGAATTTCAGGATTAATAAACGTCACATAAAACCGTGCAAGTTTAAAATCCATTACATTGTATGAGCTGCCAGAAATATGTTTTATGTTAACTTTATAACAATCAATCACCTTTAAAATGTTAATCACCCTCTACACCAAACTCTGTATCAGTCAGGGTTCTCCAGAGAAACAAAACTAATAGGACTCTGGAGAAAAAGACTTATTTTAAGGAATTGGCTCACACAGCTGTGGGGCTGGGCTGGCAAGTCAGACACCTGCAGGACAGGTCGGGAGGCTGGAGACCCAGAGAAGAGCTGATGCTGCTGTCTTGAGTCTGAAGGCAACCTGAGGCAGAATTTCTACTTTAGGGGATTTCAGTCTTTCCCCTTGGGTCCTTCAACTGATTAGATGAGACCCACCCACGTTATGGAGGGTAATCTATTTTACTTGAGGTCTATTGAGCTAAACAGTCATCACATTTAGAAACTAATTAGCAAAAATAATAGTTGAACTAGGATTCTGCCATACGACCTCCAACATGATTAACACCCGTGTAAGTTATAAAGGATGAATCAATTATGGAATCGATCGTGGGAATGCTCCCCATCTCCCAGTCTCCACCTCACACCAAAAGGCGAGTTACAGCCCTGGGAATTCTGAGATCCATCCTGGTCTTACCCTGTACCAAGCTACTCTAGGTCATTCCCTGAGTTTTCTAGCAAATTCTCCTTCTGACACTTTCTAGCTACATGTATTTGTCAGGTTAGACTAGGCTATGCTCCAGTAACAAAGTTCGGGGTGGCTTAATCCATGAGATATTTATTTCTTGCTCATGTGAAGTTGAATACAGATCAGACACGTCCTCGTGTAAAACTGAAGACAGATCAGGCAGTCTCCTCCATAGGATGACTCTGGGATCCAGCCCGTTTACATCTTGGGATTCTTCTGTCTCATCCTGTGGCCTCCACAGCCATCGCCTAAAGGGGGAGAGACAGATGGAGCAAACCAGCCCCTGGGGCCTTGGACCAAAAGATATCACGCCCACTCACACTTCCTTTCGACAGAACTCAACCACCTGGTCCCAATACACCTACAAGGAGGCTGAGAGATACAATCTGCTTATTTGTCAAGAAGACAAGATGCAGTGAAGGCCCACAATGGGCTCTGAACTGTCATCCCCGGGACATAAGGCTGCCCCTTCTCTTGGGGGAGGCTCCGGCGGTCTGCGGCGGACAGCGGGTGGACAGAGCTGAGGAGGGGAGGCCCGGTGCCCTCCCTTCCTGGCGCCCTGCTGCCCCGCACCAGACTCACCTGCAGGGACGCTCCTCCTCAAAGTCCTCCTCGTCTTTCACAGGGAATTACTCTCTGAGCTTCCTCTACACCGGGCTGTCCAAGCCCCGTGAGGGCTTCCCCAGCTTCCAGGCCATTGCCTACCTCAATGACCAGCCCTTCTTCCACTACGATAGCGAAGGCAGGAGGGCCGAGCCCCTGGCGCCGTGGAGCCAGGTGGAAGGAATGGAGGACTGGGAGAAGGAGAGCGCCCTTCAGAGGGCCAGGGAGGACATCTTCATGGAGACCCTGAGCGACATCATGGACTACTACAAGGACAGAGAAGGTGAGTGGACCACGGGCTGCAGGGGTGCAGGGGCTCCGCTCAAGAGGCAGCCCCGCAACTGTGAGCGGGATGGAAGCAGGCCCTCCCAAAGGAGGATCAGGAAGCACAAGCGGAAACACACAGTTTCTGCGTGCCTCTCCCGCATCCCACACTCACCTGCCTGCCTGCGCTCCCCATCCTCACTCCCAGGGCCGAGTCAGGACAAATCCGGCCACCTCTGAGCTCTCCCTTCCACACCCCCATCCATCCAAGGCGGGTCCCTCTTTGTGTGCCAGATTCACCCTTGCCCAGGGATGTGGGGTGGAGAGTGAGGCAGCCTGTGGTGCGTCCTGGGTTCACGCGGTGGCTCCCCCAGTCAGGAGCTACTCGACCATGGACACATTGCTCGGTTGCCTAGTCTTATTGTTGTTGTTTAGACCCTAAGTCCAGCCTGACCCTTTGCGACCCCCGTGGACCGTAGCCCACCAGGCTCCTCTGTCCATGGGATTTCCCAGGCAAGAATACTGGAGTGGGGTTGCAATTTCCTTCTCCAGGGAATCTTCCCAACCCAGGGATCAAACCTGTGTCTCCTGCATTGGCAGGCGAGTTCTTTACTGCTGTGCTACCAGGGAAGCCCCTGCTATCTAGGCTATTGGTGGCAGATCGTGCAAGACGAAGAGCTCTTTAGGCATTGATGCCTGGTTGGCCGGCTGACTTTCACGGGGCTGGGGGAGGGCGCAGGGTCTCACACCTTTCAGGGAGCATTCGGCTGTGAGCTCCGGAATAACAAAAGCAGTGGAGCGTTCTGGGGGTACGCCTACGATGGCCGGGACTTCATCAAGTTCGACAAAGAAATCCCAGCCTGGGTCCCTCTGGACCCAGCAGCTCAGAACACCAAGCGGAAGTGGGAAGCAGAGGCAGTCTACGTGCAGCGGGCCAAGGCCTACCTGGAAGAGGAGTGCCCAGGCATGCTGCAGAGGTACCTGCCCTACAGCAGGACCCACCTGGACCGACGAGGTACCCGCTGCTGCCTACGCCCCGCCCTCCCTCGCCCCAACCTCCCCTTGCTCTGCTGGGAAAGACCAGGGCAACCGCAGGTGGGTGCCCAGGAAACTATCCCAGGCAGACCCTGCAGTCCCTTCTCCCGGTGACGCCACCGCCCAGCTTGGCCGTGGAGAGAAGGCAGGTGTGTGCAATGCCTGCCCCGCAAGGATGGAAACAGGGTACCAGGATCGGCTGGCATGAGCTGAGGCTGACTGGAGAAGCAATGAGGAAGAGGGTCGCGGCCCTGAGCAGGGAAGGGTCGGAAGGATGATGAGGTGGATGGATGGAGCCTGAGACAGAACTAAGAGGCAGGGCTGAGGCCGGGGGTGGGGGGCACAGAGCCCGTTTTGGATGTCTGGGGGGAGAGAACAGAAAAACGTTTGGCCCGTTCACAACTTCTTGACCTTGGAAGTCACACATGCTGCAAGCTGGGCGGGGAAGAGCGTGGCCACAGAGGGCCCTTGGCGCAGTGGGGAAGGGTCTCGGGAAGGGTGGCGGGGGACCCTGGCCTTCGAGGAGAAGCCCTGCTCACCCCTGATGCCGGGGTGGGGAGCCGTGGGCAGGGAGACTCCGGGCCCTCGGCACCCACACCCTGTCTCTCCACAGAGTCTCCCTCTGTGTCGGTCACCGGGCACGCGGCTCCGGGGCACAAGAGGACACTCAAGTGCCTGGCCTACGACTTCTACCCACGAAGCATCGGGCTGCACTGGACTCGGGCAGGCGACGCCAAGGAGGCTGAGTTAGGGGGCGACGTGCTCCCCAGCGGCAACGGCACTTACCAGTCCTGGGTGGTGGTGGAGGTCCCCTCTGAGGACCAAGCCCCCTACTCCTGCCACGTGGAGCACAGAAGCCTGGCCCAGCCCCTCCCTGTCCTGTGGGACCCACGGCAGCAAGCCAAATAGTCACCCTTTCTGCGCCATGAGAGAGGTGGGCGCTACGAGCCGCTGTCAACATCGTGGGCCAAGCCCAGGGGACGGACGGCACTGGATTCCGGGTGGTGGATTTGAGAGGGAAGACTTGAATGTGGAGCGCTGAGCCAACTCACGGCCAACCATCCTTGCAAATACCCCATTATGTAATCTGCAAAATCAAATCAGCATCATCGCCTTATAGAATGATTATTTTTAAACTGCAAAGTGCTCTAGAAATGTGAGAGTTTGTCATTAGTCCTGCCTCTCCGAGCACTGGATTCATCTGATATTCTTAGTGTTTACTGGGTGTCTCACCACCATAGCATGGCCTGGACCACTGGTCCCAGGGGCACTGTTCACGCATGCCCACTGCGGATGTCGCCAGTGGTCACAAGGCCGTGGAACTCTACAGTCTCTTTAATACAAATCCAAGCCTCTTCCGTACCTGTTTCCCCAGCAGTCCAGCTCCCGGACCTTCCCCACACCTTGTTGGCCTGGGACCACATACTCCATCCAGGACACAGAATCGGCCCTCTTGCTCTTGGACTCCCTCCCTCCTTTTATTTTTTTTAACTGTGTCACCCACCCCCACCCACAGGTTTAAGACCCAAAGACAGAGCAGAACTCACCTGATCTTATTACCAGGCCTCCCCTGCCCAGGCAGGACCTTCCCTCACAGCCCCGCCTCAGCCTCCCACTTCCTACTGAGTCAGTCCTCCAAGCTGAGCTCCTTAGACAGATCCTTCCCTGCCTGCAGAATTCTGAGCCCACTTGCTTACCTCTCCTTCTTGACCTAACCTAAAATTAAGGACCATTCTCCTTTTTTTTTTTTTCTTAATTCTTTGATCCAATTTGAAAATCAATGCCAAGAAGTAGCTTTTTTAGTCTATGTGATACCACACACCCCCACACACACCCCCCCCCCACACACCCCCCCCCCCCCCCCCCCCCCCCACCCCTGTGCAAAAAAAAAAAAAGGCCAGTCTGACCAATAGGAGGGCTACAAAGAAAATCCAACTAGTCAAAAGGGTAAAAATGTAGCAATTGATATTGCAACACATTATGAGACTGGAACAAAGCATAACATGTGATAGGAAGAAATATTTAGATCAAGGAGGAGACCCAGGGTCCACTGAACAGCCCAGGGCTGAGGCCAACTGGAATGTGAGACCCACCCCACCTATGGCAGGACCAATGGGCCAGGCTGGACAAGGGGGAGGAAACCTCAGAAGACTTGAGTCCTGGCCAAGTGTGGGGACAAGAAGAGGGCACAGAGCTGCTGATAAACCCAGAGAAACCTGCTGGAGGGGTTCAGATTTCAGGGGAAATCTAAGACAGCTTACCAAGAAGAGGCAAAAGATTGTCTCATACCAGTTGGGTATGAGACAGCCAAGATATAAGGGTGGCAAGATCCTGACAAAGGGAAGCAACCCAAGGGCAGGGCATGGCCATTGGCAGCGACTGGGCACTGCAGGGAGGAAGGAGGGGTCCAGAGAGCCAAGCGTGGTCCTGCCACAGCCACCTCCTGCCCACCCAGCAAAGACCTACCAACGGATTCTCCAGCAGGTGGGACCATCTTCAAGTGCAGTTTGAGGATGTCCCACCCCAGGAGGGGCTCGTTGCCACAAGCTATCTCCTTCTCAGCAGTTCCTCAGTCCCTAAGTACCACTTTACCCCTCTCTGGAGGACTCTTCTGGGGCTAGCTCCTCCGCTGGAGTGAAGGGATGGCATGCTCCGAGTTAGGCAGGAGACACCAACTGGATATAGGGCTGAAATACCTTCTCTGCTAATGCCCTTTTCCATCTGGCTGAACAAGGCTAGAACTTGCAGTTCCAGCCAATCAGACTTTATGGCTTATCATCAGACATATCGAAGCTATTTCCTTTTAGTATCCTCTCCTTACCCGCCCTGACCCAGCCTGCAAACCCTCTGACAAGATCAGGAGGTTGAGTTCTGAGTGCAAGTTGGTACCCGCGTGGCTGGAGCAATGGGGCAGAGGATGCTGTGTCCCAGGAGAACGGAGGGAGGAGAGGAAGGAGGAAAGGCTGCTTGGGCTCCATCTGTGCAGAGGACTCAGCCGGAGACCCGGAGCTCTGAGAACCAGGCCACCGTTTACTCAAAGCCATGGGAGGCCCCTCCCCATCAGGAAAAGATGGTGGTTTGTTGTGCCTAACAGGACAGGGGAGAGTGCTGAGGATTCATGAGCAAAGCTCAGTGGAGCCCACCTCCCTGGGTTCTGTTGTGCTGCCTTCTTCCCCTTCTTTCCTCTGCTCCGCATCCCCAGGCTGTGCAGCCAGCTCTGGGCACCTCAGAACTCACATACCAGAGATCAGGATGGACACAGCACTTTTCCTAATTGGTGGAGGAGGGCGGGGGTGGGGAGGGAATCAGAGCTCCTGGGAGTGCTGCTCAGATTTCCCACACTCATAAGAGGCCAGGCCTGCTCAGTGTTAAATCCCAGGCCTCAAAAATGGGTGTGATTGGGAGGCAGGGGTCTCAGAAAGAGCCGGGGCTATGGAAGGGGCCTGGCGGAGAAAGATAATAGAATCACGATGTTGGCCTTGCCACCCTCAAGGGACCACAGGGATAAAGGAACCCTCACTGCCTTGTGTTTAGGAGGCTCCCTCTATGTGAATGCTTTCCAATAAACAATAATATTTATACCAAAAGCATAGGACTCCTCTAAGTTAGATGTGAACCTCCCATTATTGGTCTCCTCTGCTGTCCCACACTGCCTCCTAGGCTCACGGCACATGTTGAGGGGGCAGTTAGCTTCTCTGGACCTTTGAGTACCCAGTCCTTACGTGCAGGATCTTAAAATCCATCATGAGGGTCAGAGTTCCTTCTTAGGCTAATGGGCCACAACTGCAGCTTTCAGGATGTGCAGGCTCAGTTGCAGCTGCATGTAATGGCCACGAGAGGGCACTATATGTCCAGCTAAGAGGCTGGGAGAGGTTCTCCCAGCAGCTTTAAGAACCTGCGGGGCTTGGCAGAGAGTTCTGGGTGAGAGGAGAAAGGAGGACATTTCTCTTCCACCGTATCTGTTGGTCCCTTTTATAATTATGAGGTCACCTTACTCCATTTTCACTCCTATCCTCAAACATTGCACCCTGGATGTCTCAATTTCAGCATTATCTTCCCTGCTCCCAATTCCAGCATTATCTTCCCTGCTCCACCCTATCCCCAAAGAAAAGCAAAACCGCTTCCCTTCACCATCCTTCTCTCCTCCTTCTGCTCCTTCTTCTCTGAGTGTCTCCTCCCAACTTCCCAAACTAAGACCCTGGGCTCCTGTCCCCTCTCTTTCATTCCAATGGATGAAAGGTTGTCACCTGTGCGGAGTCCAGCCCTTTCCTCCCCACAGACTGTACCTGTCTTGCTGCACCTCCGTCGGGAACTCACAGTCCTCCCAAGTCTGCCTCCTTTCTGACCATCCTCAGTGCTCTGACCACACAGCAAGATCATGTCATTTCCCTCTTAAAGATGAGGTGGAAAGAACCCAAAGGTCCATCACAGGATGAACAGATCAACAAAATGTGATCTACCCAGTGGAATATTACTCAACTTTAAAAAGGAAGGAAATCCTTACTCAAGATGAACGAACCTGAGGACAGCAGCTGAGCTGAGCTTAATCCAGGACTGGCTGTTGACTCCAGAAACTTCTGCCTTACTTCACTTAGCATAATATCCTCAAGGCCCATCTGTATGGTCAAAAATAGCAGGATGTCTTTTCTCGTGGCTGAATGATCCCACGTCTTAGAAGAAGATGCGTTTTTATCGTTTTTATCCATATTCATCCCTAAGTGGACACTTAGGCTGCTTCCATACTTGGCTGTTGCAAATAATCCGGCAACGAACAGGAACTCAGGTGTCTCTTCAAGACCCTGATTTCATTTCGACTGGATATCTACCCAGAAGTGGGATTATTGGATCATATTGTAGTTTTAATTTTTAAAAAAACACCTCCATACTGCTCTACATGGTCACCATGCCAATTTACAGCTTCCCTGGTGGCCCCAACAGTAAAGCGTCTGCCTGCAATGCAGGAGACACAGGTTCAATCCCTGGATCGGGAAGATCCCTGGAGAAGTAAACGGCTACCTACCGCAGGATTCCTGCCTGGGAAATCCCATGGACACAGAAGCCTGGACTGCTACAGTCCATGGGGCCCCAAAGAGTAGGACACGACTAACACACCAACAGTGCGCCAGGGTTACCTTTCCTCTGCTTCCTCACCAGCATTTGTTATCTCTTGTCTTTTATATATATTCCTAATATATATAATATATAATTAATATATATTATATATAATATTTATAATATATTAAATATATGTATATATAATAGCCATTATAACAAATGTGAGGCGATATCTCATTGTGGTTTTGATCTGCATTTTCCTGACGATTGGTGATGCTGAGCATCTCTTCACGTACCTGTTGGCGATTTGTCTGTCTTCCTTAGGAAAATATCTATTCAGGTCCTCTGTCCAATATACAGTAAACAGGTTACTAGGTTTTTTGCTCTTAAGTTGTATGAGTTTCTTACAAATGCTTTTCTCCCATTCCCTAAGTTGCCTTTTCATTTTGTAGACTCTGTTTTCCCCTGAGCAGAAGTTCTCTCATTTAATTCAGTCCTACTTGTTTATTTTTGCTTTTGTTGCTTGTGCTTTTGGTATCATCCTCAAAAAATCATTGCCAAGACCAGTGTTGTCTTGTGTATTCTTCATTAGGTTTATGGTTTCGGGTCCTATATTTAAGTCTTTAAACCATTTCGAGTTATTGATAGTTTTGTGAGTGGTGTAAGACAGGGGTCCAGTTTCATTCTTCTGCGGGTGGAAACTCAGTTTCCCAGCACCATTTACTGGGGAGACTTCTGTTCCCATTGACCCTTCCTGGCAACCGTGTTGCAGATCAATTGATTTTATCTGTGGGCTCTTGATTCTGTTCCATTGGATTATGGGTCTCTGTAGGATTTTTTCTATTTCTGTGAAAAAATGCCTCTTGGAATCTTGGTAGGGAATGCATTGATTCAAAGATGCTTTTTGTGTAATAGGGACATTTTAATGTTAATTCTCCCAGTTCATGAGCACAGGATATCTTTCCATTTATTTGTGACTTCTTCAGTTTCTTTCATCAGTCTTATAGTTTTCAGCGTACAGATCTTTCATCTCTTCAATAAATCTATCCCTAATATTTTATTGTTTTTGATGCTATTGTGAATGTGATTGTTTTTTCTCTTTCTTTTTCAGATATTTTGTTGTTCGTGTATACAGTCTTCCGCAGGGGCTGCACCATTGCACAAAGGCACACCAGCCATGCACAAGGGTTCCAATTTCTCCACATGCTTGCTAACATTTGTTCTTTTGTGTTGGGGGAGAGGGGTGGTTTATAGGAGCCATCGTATTGGGGTATGTCTTCTCTGAGTTCTCACACACGCCATCAACAGCTTTGAAACTGTTCCGTGTTTCCTACCATGTTGAAAGCAGTAAGTTTTTGTTTTAATAGGAGTCATTTCTGTTAAGAGGCAGATCCTGGCAGCAGAAAGTGCACCAACCGTGTGGCACACACAAGTCCGCGTTATGACCCATTCAGTCACTGAAAGACCCTGAGCTCTGCTCCGCTTTCTGCAGGCCTGTTTATCCTCGTCCTTTGAGGGAGCTAGGATATTAATCCTCTGTGCTCAAAGCCCTTAGCTGAAACAAGCCGGGATACATTTAAGTGGAGTTTCTCTTCCACACGTAAATTGTGGATTCGATTTCCGAACGTGTTCCTGCGAGCCACTTTGCCGTCCCTGGGGGCACACACCCTGGGTATCCCCAGGTCAGATCCCTCCGCCCACCAGCTTCGGGTCTGGAGAACCACTGAGCTGTGGGACCTCCACGGTCCTAGAGAGGGCGCCAGGCCAGGCTGACGCTGACGTACTTCCGGTCTTTGTGTTTCGCAGTCGACGGCAGCCCCAGGGGGTCAGTTCTCCTTGCACGCCTCTGCGGCCGAGCGCGGTGAGGTGCGGTGTCCCTGCGCCCGGGAGGATGAAGGTGTGGGTTTCCCGGTCCCACAGGGCGAGTCTCGGCCTGTGGGGCTCAAGAAACCCCGGCGGCCAGTCGCAGTCGCCACATCTCCCCTCCCACTCCGGCATTTTGGGTCCTGCGCTCCTTTTGTGCCCCTCGCTGGCATTAACTTACAAAGACTGCGTCGGGGAGAGGGAGGTCCGCGCTGTGACGCCCTCATTCAAGCCTCCTTGGAACCTGCCTAGTTGCGGGGTTCAGGCCGACTCCGCCAGCTCTTAAGTCCTTGGCACTGTCCATGGGAGCTCGTTTTGAAAAGACCTTGTGGAAAGTCGGGTTGTTGAACCAAAGAACGCACGCTGGATCCCTCGACTTTCCGTGTTCTTTTTTTCCACTACACTTAATCAGCCGGGCATTGAGCTGAGTGTGCTACTGCTAAGTCACTTTAGTCGTGTCCGACTCTGTGTGACCCCATAGACGACAGCCCACCAGGCTCCCCCGTCCCTGGGATTCTCCAGGCAAGAACACTGGAGTGGGTTGCCATTTCCTTCTCCAATGCGTGAAAGTGAAAAGTGAAGGGAAGTCGCTCAGTCGTGTCCGACTCTTCGCGACCCCATGGACTGCAGCCTACCAGGCTCCTCCGTCTATGGGATTTTCCAGGCATGAGTACTGGAGTGGGGTGCCCTCGCCTTCTCCTGTGTAGGGGAAATAAAAATCAGGCTAGAGTCTTGCGTTTCTCGACCTGGGATGCTCCTGGCAAGGGAACTGACGTGTTGTTGATACAAGGTGAGATCATAACCCAGAGATGGAGAGGGACAGAGCTTGGGGGCAGAGATCAAATCCGAAGGACTTTGCAGAGGGGGTGGTATTCGAAGGAGGAGCTGTGGAAATGCCCCACCAGCCAAGAGCATTCCAGATAGAGCTGGTGCAAAAGCACAAAGGTGGAAGGGTGGGGAGAGTGGCAGAGAGACTGGTAAATATTTCCACACCCGTTCTTGTAAATGTTTGTTCTGTGCTAGGTAGTGGAGATTAAAGAATGTGTGGCCAGAAATCCTGTTCTAGAGATTTCTAAAAATAGTGAAAGTGGTCCAAAGGTACAAACTTTGGGTTATAAGGTAACAAATTCTGGGCATATAATGTATAGCATGGTGACTATAGTTAATACTATACTGTATATTTGAAAATTGCTAGGAGAGTGGGTCTTAAAAGTTTGCATCGCAAGAAAAAAAAATTAACTGAGGTGAGAGGTGTTAATTAAACTAATTGTAGTAATTTCACAATATGTACCTAAATCATTATGTTGTACACCTGAAACTAATATAACACTGATAATTATATCTCAGTCAAACTAGGGGAAATTTTTTAAATAAAAGGGAAAGGTAGCCTGATGGAAGGGCTATGAGGAAAGATGAGGCTATAGCGTTAGGCTGACACGGGCAGATACACAAAGACAGGGACAAGTGTGCATAAGCCTTAAACCAAAGCGTGTGGCCTCAGGAGCTGACGGGAGGGAGGAAGGGCCGCGCCCTGTTCCTGGCTGGCCCTTAGCTGCCGAGTTCAGCTTCCTCAGAGTGCTTTGTTTGCAGGTGCTGGTGCTTTAGCAACTCAAAGCAGCAACATGCTGAGAAAACTTGGATTTGAAACAATAGGGCTTCACCTTATACTAACATATTAATAGTTCCACTGTTTACCAAGCGCACATAAGCAAATTCGCAGTCCAGAAACACGTAGTCTAGCTAAAGCTGTCTGTCATGGTCTAGCTAAGACTATCGGGTCACTGTTCCCCTCTGGTCCTTTTGTAATGTCTCAAGCTACGTTTTGCTGAATTTCTCAGGAGAGGATATGATGGATGATAGTTGTGGTTCTGTTGCAGAGATGAACAAGTATCAGAAACTAGGCTGCCGTATGGATGAGATCAAAGTATACACAAATCGGGTCGCTCTCAGGTTACCAGGGTTCAGTTTCCAGATGTTGTGTATGGACAATGGCTGGACGCACCCTGCCGCCTCCTCTCTTCACCCTCCACCACCCAGCCCCACCCCCGGAATCCACCCTCCCTGTGGATTGTGTAGCAACTAAGAGTTAAGGCTGCAGGGCACGTCTGATGAGGCTTCACCATCTCAGGGAACTGTGCGCTCACTGTCTTTGCCTGCCATCACTGTTTCCCATTAAATTATGCCACATTAGACCCTTTCACAAGGGTGCACAAGCTCCCACTTTATGTCCTTGCTACAGGTCCCTATCTTTCATCACTAGCCTTTTACCTTAAAATGGCATTCTTGACACGATCCTTCCCATTCACCACTTTAAAGACATGGTTTGGTACAAATATTTATTTACTTAGTTATGTTTGAAGAGGAACTTGAAGCTTGCTTAAAAAGAAAAACTACATTTACTACATCAGTCAGTTCATTTCAGTCGCTGAGTCATCTCGACTCTTTGTGACCCCATGGTCTACAGCACATCAGGCCTCTCTGTCCATCACCAACTCCCAGAGCTTGCTCAAACTCATGTCCATCGAGTCGGTGATGTCATCCAACCATCTCATCCTCTGTCACCCCCTTCTCCTCCTGCCTTCAGTCTTTCCCAACATCAGGGTCTTTTCCAGTGAGTCAGTTCTTTGCATCAAGTGGTGCTGGCGACGGAATGAAACACCAACACTGCAGAGTGGTTTGAATCTTTTTACTTTAACTCTTTGCTTCTTACAGCTGCTTTACTTTATATCTTTTGCACAACAGTCTACAGGGCAAGTTGCCAAACACCATAATTCAGCGACTATACAGTGCGCAGGCGCAGGGCGAGATAACCTTTACCTTAACTTATTTACTGCAGCTAAGACTTTGTTTGGGGGAACTTCCTTATCAACTTAGAATCCGTTTTGTCCCTGGGTCTGTTCCTTTTGAGGAATCAGAGAAACATCCTTGTGTGCAAGAATTGTTCTTTTCCCACAGGAACAAACAGAGGATTCTTAGCTGAACAGCTCGTTTGCAAGAATGTTCAGCCCTGGTTGAGAGTCTCGTTTGCAAGCACTTCTCAACCTTCCTTATACCTTGTTCCCTACATCTCCCCCTTTCTTTTCTTGCAGGTGCTGAATAAGCGCTTGAATACGCAAAGCTTCTTCTTTCAATTGTTTCCCTTTTCGCCAGTGCCGGTAGACTATAAAAGCAATAAAACATGAAGCAACAATTAACAAAGTATTTACAAAGGATGTTGTTAACAATGTAGATATATGCCCTAAAGGATTAAGGTTATCTAATCCTTCTTGAAGACTCTTCAGTATATCAGAACCAAGAATATCAGGCAGCATCTTACTAAAACTTGACAACATAGTTTGTTCCAATTCCATAATTTCAGCAGTTAAATTCTGATGTCCCACCAAAGACCTTTTCATTTTTTCCCAACCCTCACTCATATTAAAAGGAACAGGGGTTACACATAGGTGAGATGAGTTCCAACCACATTTTAACACACTCTTTGTAGCTAACACAGTCACTTGATCTCCTAACCAGGAAACAGTATGTTGTAAATTCAATACATCAGTAGCCAATTGAGCATCCAAATCATGCTGTTGTTGCCACAATAAATGAGCATCCTTATGCCATTCCCTGACAAAATCAGCAGTCTGTATGCCCTGATGCAAAGCAAGACCTGCTACAGTTGCTGTTGCTGTTACTGAAGCCACGGCGAGAATTGATTCGATGACAATGCCAAGCATTCTTCGAGATCGATGGAGAAGAGTTTGCACAGCATTCACAAGATGAGTGACAGCAAAAGAGTCCGACCAAGGTCGAGTAAGATTAACAGGCAACCAGAGTTCAGTCCGTGCTTTCACAATGACCAAAGAGTAATTACTTGTTTTCAACATTTTCCCACCAGGGACGGTTCATACATTGAGTCAAGTTACAGTCAGAACATGATATAACTCCCAAAATTTCATTCCAAATCCATTGCCCATACAGTAAAGAATAAGGAAATTTTACACATGCTATAGCAGAGTAAGATTTATTAATATGCAAATGAACTTGAAATGGCCCTTTAGGATTATTAATATTCAAAGTAAAATTTCCCGTCCATATAGTAAGGTTACCCGACACTGCCCATGATTATACACTGGAATAGTAAAAGCAAATTTATTTCTAACTTTTATTTGCAAAGGAATAGTAAAAAAGCAATCCTTTAAATCTAAAACCATCAAAGACCAATACTGTGGAATCAAAGCAGAAGGGAGACCTAATTGCAAAGCCCCCATAGGTTTTATACATTTGTTAACTTCCCTTAAATCAGTTGACATTCTCCATTTACCAGATTTTTTCTTAATGACAAAAACAGAATTCCAAGGAGACGTGGAAGGTTTGATATGGCCAGATTGAAGCTGTTCTACTAATTGTTCTAAAGCCTCACGCTTCACTTTTGGAAGCGGCCACTGCTCAACACATTTAGGGACATCAGTTAACCATTTCAATGGGAGAGCTCGAGGAATCTGAGCAGTGGCTACAAGTTTTCCAACGAGATGGTGAGCGTTGTTCCTAAAGAAAATAAAAGATCTCTTCCCCAGATATTAATAGGTATATTAACAATGTAAAAAGAAATAAATACTTTCTTTCCATTAGACAATTGGCATGACAAAGGTTGAGCGCTTCTCCACACATCTGCTATAGATCCTAAGCCTGTTAAAACAAGAGGACTTTTTTCTTTTTTTTTAGTCATTAGGCCACTGCTGGGGAGAAATAACCGAAACATCTGCTCCTGTATCCACTAATCCTTCAAACTGTCTATCTTCAATAATCAGTGACATTAAAGAACGAGAGTCATTAATAAGCATTTCCCAAAATATACTTTGTCCCGTACTTCCAAAACCACCGACTGTCTCATTTGAATATGAAGAAAATGGGTGATAAGGTAGCAAGAGAAGTTGTGCAATCCGTTCCCCTGCCAGTAAAGAAAGAGTTTGTGATGTAGAGACCATAATTAAAATTTCCCCGACATGGTCAGAATCAATTACTCCTGGGAATACAATCAATCCTCTTAATGTTGTACTGCTTCGTCCCAAAATTAACCCAAAATTTCCTCTTGGCAATGGGCCAAAAACATTAGTCCGTAATTTATAAACACCTCCTCCTGGGGATAAAATAACATTTTCAGCTAATGGAAGATCTGCAGCTGCGCTACCTAATGTAGCAGCCTTCAAATCTGAAATCATCATTTGAGCACCATTCGAGGAAATTGGCTGTCGAGATTGGCATTGACCTGTTGCAGGAAACTGGTAAGGAGCTCCCGGTACTGTTCCTGGGCCCCCGGAGCTCAGGCCCACTGGGAAGTTTCCCGACGAAGGGGCACTTAAGGGATTCCCTTCCCGATCAGTTTGGGATCTACACTCCTGAGTCCAGTGCTTTCCCTTGCCACATCTCCTACAAAGACCTGGGGGCTGTCGCTTTTCTGGCAATCGCTCATTTTTGGGCTCATCTTTTCGTTTCTTGCAATCTTTTCGAAAATGTCCTGGCTTCCCGCAATTAAAACAGTTTCCTCCCCTCTGAGGTTTCACAACCTTTGCCAAAGCTGCTGCAAAAACAGAGGCTTGATGTTCAGCTCCTCCAACCCCAGAGCATGCTCTTATGAACTCAGCCACAGAAGCCCCTTGTCCTTTTAAAGGTCCCAAAATCCTTTTACATTCTGGATTAGCATTTTCATATGCCAATGTATCAAGTAAAATTTTTGAGATCTCATCTCGACCGACTGTCCGTTCAACAGCCACCCGAAGGCGGGCCAAAAAATCTGTATAAGGCTCATTGGGACCTTGTATAGTTTTCACAAAAGACGGTTGAGCCTGTCCAGTAGGTACCACTCTACGCCACGCCCTTAAGAAAACCTGACGCACCTGTTGTAATTCCTGATCGGTGTACTGAGCTTGTTCCCTCAAGGCTCGATACTGCCCTTCTCCCATCAACTTATCTTCTAAGGGACCGTGTGGATTTTGTCCCTCATTAATCCTAGCTTGTTTTCGGGCTTCTTCTTCCCACCAACTACGAAGCTGTAACCATTGAGATCCTTCTAAAACATCTTGAGCTATGGATTCCCAATCAAGAGGAAGAATTAATTTAGAAGTTCCCACATTCTCTAACATTGATAACACAAAAGGAGACTGGGGACCATATTGAGAAACAGCGGCCTTAAGATCCTTGAAAAATTTATACTCCAAAGGCATATATTGAACATTAATCATTCCCGCCGGTGCATCTTGCTGACGTGTAATGGGAAAGAGGCGAGGTGGATCCACAAAACCTCCAGGGGGCGCTGGAAGATCATCATCATCATCATAGAACACAGTAGCAGGAACTGTAAATCGCTGCTTCTCTCTCCCTACCTCAGCCTTGTCGGCAGCCACCGGAAACAGGGATTCGTAAGGTGGTGCAGAAGATTTAACAGCCTTGGAAGTTCGTTTTTTATTTGATAAAACCTTCCGAAAGGCAGTAGTCATTGCCTCTACAGAATCTGAATCCTCCCCAGAACTCACATCTCTATCTGTCTCGATGGATGAATCTTTACTATTATCCGGAGGTTTGGGCAGAGGCCGAGATGAAGCCCCCCCTTCACCTTCGCCTTCCTTCTCCTCACTCACAGGCACATCTTCATACAGGAGATCTTCCTTCTTAAGAGAACATGAGACGGCCTCACTATCAGCAGCCATTAATTTTAGAGCCTGCGTTACAGCGCTACATAGAGTCCACAGCCTTAAAGGAATCACGTTTCCTTTTTGATGCTGCCTTCTTAACTCTTTCTGCACCACTTTCCATTCCTTCAAATTCAGCTGTACTTCTGTTTGATATTGAAACCAATAGCAATGCTGCTCTATAAGACACAACAACTCACTCAAGCGGCGAGGAGACGTTTTAATTCCTACAGAATGCAGGAGCCCCTTAACCAGCTCCATATATTGTGACTTTAAAGATGGGGAATTCCCCATAGTTTTTTCTTTTTCTTTTCTCTTTTTTCTGTTCTTTTTCTCTTATTTTTCTTTTTCTCGGAAGTTCCCCTTTCAGCGTTTCGCCCCGGGGTGCTTACCCTTTCGGTTCCGTCGTGCCCCGCGCTGGGCGCCAGATGCTAGCGACAGAATGAAACACCAACACTGCAGAGTGGTTTGAATCTTTTTACTTTAACTCTTTGCTTCTTACAGCTGCTTTACTTTATATCTTTTGCACAACAATCTACAGGGCAAGTTGCCAAACACCATAACTCAGCGACTATCCAGTGCGCAGGCGCAGGGCGAGATAACCTTTACCTTAACTTATTTACTGCAGCTAAGACTTTGTTTTGGGGAACTTCCTTATCAACTTAGAATCCGTTTTGTCCCTGGGTCTGTTCCTTTTGAGGAATCAGAGAAACATCCTTGTGTGCAAGAATTGTTCTTTTCCCACGGGAACAAATAGAGGATTCTTAGCTGAACAGCTCGTTTGCAAGAATGTTCAGCCCTGGTTGAGAGTCTCGTTTGCAAGCACTTCTCAACCTTCCTTATACCTTGTTCCCTACAAGTGGCCAAAGTATTGGAGTTTCAGATTCAGCATCAGTCCTTCCAATGAACACTCGGGACTGATTTCCTTTAGGATAGACTGGTTGTATCTCCTTGCAGTCCAAGGGACACTCAAGAGTCTTCAACACCACAGTTCAAAAGCATCAATTCTTCTGCACTCAGCTTTCTTCACAGTCCAACTCTCATATCCCCACATGACTACTGGAAAAACCATGGCTTTGACTAGATGGGCTTTTGTCAGCAAAGTAATGTCTCTGCTTTTTAATATGCTGTCTAGGTTGGTCATAACTTTTCTTCCAAGGAGTAAACATCTTTTAATTTCATGGCTGCAGTCACCATCTACAGTGATTTTGGAGCCCAAGAAAATAAAGTCTGTCACTGTTTCCCCATCTATTTGCCATGAAGTGATGGGACCGGATGCCATGATCTTCGTTTTCTGAAGGTTGAGTTTTAAGCCAGATTTTTCACTCTCCTCTTTCACTTTCATCAAGAGGTTCTTCAGTTCCTCTTCACTTTCTGCCATAAGGGTGGTGTCATCTGTGTATCCGAGGTTATTGATATTTCTCCTGGCAATCTTGCACATAGATGGGATAAAAAATATCACAGCAGTCTGCAGTAATAATAAGGACAAAGCCCCAAGCAAAGGATGATGTTTTTATTTCTATGCAGGCTTCAAGTTCCTCTTCGAACATAACTAAAGTTTCATCAAACTTTGTCTTTAAAGGGGCTTCCCTGGTGGCTCAGTGGTAAAGAATCTGCCTGCCAAGCAGGAGATGGGTTCAATCCCTGGGTCAGGAAGATTCCCTGGAGGAGGAAATGGCAACCATCTCCAGCATTCTTGCTTGGGAAATCCCATGGACAGAGGAACCTGGTGGGCTACAGTCCATGGGGTCGCAAAAGAGTCAAACACCACTTAGCAACTAAACAACCACAATATGTCTTTAAAATGACGAATGGGAAGGATTGTGCCAAGAATGCCATTTTTAAAACTCTATCCTTTGCTTGGGATTTTGTCCTTACTGTAGACTGCCCTGATATTTCTTACCCCATCTATGGAATAAACGTATTTACAAGAGTGAAGTGATTCATACACGCTGTTTTCCAATTTCCTTTGAGGCAATGGATAGAGAAACATTATTTCCTGGATCTGCTCTGTCCTGCTATCACTTATCTCTCCTGGTCCGACTGGAACATGAAAACACCCTCTTTCTGGAAGCAGCTCTGTAATCACGGTCTGTTCTTGACCACGTGGTCCTTCTGTTGGACGGGTAAGACCGGAAGTAAAACTAAGGCGGGAATGGTTGCTCTTTCAAGTAAGTTCCCTTCCCAACGGCTCTATCTGTGGTACAGCATTGTCCAGGGACCAGAAATGCCCCGCCCCCAAGGGCGTCCATCCTAGAGGACTAAGCTGTGCTCAGTGTCAGTTTTATCTGTTTTTAAATAGAGGCATCAAACTTGCCCTCCCACCTCATTGAAGATTCAATGAGAAAAGACAGATGAAAGCACCGTGGAAACTGCCAAACATTAACACCTGTCACAGCCCCTAGGCGTTAAGCATCTCCAAGGAAACATGCATGGTACCAGATGCTTTGCAGCCACGATAGGATCATTTTTAAAACTCAGAACTTTTGCCAAAATTCATCAGCTATAGAGTGGGGGAGGCAAGTAATTTCAGGTTCAAAGCTCAGGCTGTCTTCACTAAAATCCTCCAGATATAGGCTCGTATTTTCAGCCATACCCACGATGAAGAGCTGTTTAAAGTTCTTAACAACGGCAGATGGGACTACAGTGACTAACCACAACTTCAGAACAGCTGGCTGAGAAGCACAAGGCTCTGTGCTCCATTTTAGAACAGGCCCCAAGCTGCCTGGAAAATCCACGGGCCCCTTCATTAGGAGGAATGTTGCTACATAATATAAAAGAGGAAGACGGAAGCGTTTAAGACGACAGAGCAGTATCTCACATTCCGGACACAGCCAGAGATGCTGCAATATTCTTTACCTAAAATTCTGTCTTCATATTATTGCATAAATGCACAAATGACAAACAATGTGGAAAAATAGGACTTGATTGTTTGTTGAAAACTGCTAAACAGCAACAGAAGAAAAAAAATGTAAGAAATGCAAAGAATTCTTTTTTCCATTGGGGCTAAAAAGTTTTCTTTAGATTTTGAAAACAGTTCTATTTATCACCTGAGTACAGTCATGTGTCTGACTCTTTAGAAAAATTCTGAAACTCTTGCTTCCTGCCCAAGAAAGGTCCGGCTGCTTCTCAGCTCTCGCACTGCAGTCATCCTGGGATCTCCTTTCTGCAGCCCCCTGGGGAGCCCTTAATCCCGTCCCCTCCCATCTGTTGGGTTTCCTGCTTCTGGGTCCTAGTTCTATCTTGATTACTCCTCCTTTGCGTACGTACTAAGTTGCTTCAGTCCTGTCTGACTCTTTGTGACCCCATGGACTGCAGCACACCAGGCTTCCCTGTCCATCCCCAACTCCCCCGAAGCTTGCTCAAACTTGTGTCCATTGAGTCGGTGATGCCAACCAGCCATCTCATCCTCCATCGTCCCCTCTTCCTCCTGCCTTAAATCTTTCCCAGCATCAGGGCCTTTACCAAAGAGTCAGTTCTTCACGTCAAGTGGCCAGAGTATTGGAGTTTCAGCTTCAGCATCAGTCCTTCCAATGAATATTCAGGACTGATTTCCTTTAAGATTGACAAAGCTCCTCCTTTGGGTGATGCATATACTTCTGTAAGCATCCTGAGATAACATGCATGTTGGAGTAAATATTTTGAGACCTTGCTTATCTAAAAATGTCTTGCACACCACTCTAGTACTCTTGCCTGGCAAATCCCATGGATGGAGGAGCCTGGTGGGCTGTAGTCCATGGGGTCGCTAAAAGTCAGGCACGACTGAGCGACTTCACTTTCACTTTTCACTTTCATGCATTGGAAAAGGAAATGGCAACACACTCCAGTGTTCTTGCCTGGAGAATCCCAGGGATGGGGGAGCCTGGTGGGCTGCCATCTATGGGGTCACACAGAGTCGGACACGACTGAAGCGACTTAGCAGCAGCTCCCCTTTAAAAATAACTTTTTATAGTTTGGGTGTAAAATTCTAGTTTGGAAACTATATTCCTTTGGAATTTTGTTTCCTGGCTTCCAATATTGCTATTAAGCCACCCAGGAGCATTCTGATTCTTCATCCTTTACATGAGACCGCTTTTTTATTTCTGGTTTCTGGAAATCTTTAGGCTCAAAATTTTCTCATCCATGTGTCGATTTTGTTTCTTTCACATTCGTTTTGCTAAGCATTCAGTGGGCTGTGAATGTCCTACATTTCTGAGAAACTACCTTCAATTGTCTTACTCATAATTCCCTCCCCCCTTCATTTCCTCTGTTCTTGCCTCCCCAAACTCTTAAAATTCAGATGTGGGACCTCCTGGGTTGATATTCTAATTTTCGTGGTTTTTACTCATTTTTGAAAATGTGTTTGTCTTTTCTGCTCTGTTTGCTATCATACTTCCTTAACCTTCCCTGCTATTGAGTGTCTCATTTTTGCTCCAGTACTTCCCATTCCAAAGATACTCCTCGTGTCTCCTGAGCGTTCCATTTGTAGGGCGCCCTGCAGTTCCTTCTGTCGCTGAGGCTGTTACCAGCAGAGACTTCTGGTCACTGTTTCCTTCCGCTCCCTGCATTATCATGGTTTCTCTTGTTGTAGCCACAGTCATTTCATGAGCTAGAGATGACCTCGGTGTGATTTACTTCTTCACAGGCGGCTCCAAGCCCACCAGCCCTTAACACAAATCCTCACAAATCCCATTGCTTTAAATATAGCCCCAAGAAGGATATATTTAGCCACCTGAGCCTGCCTGCTTTGCAAAAGAGCACTCGACATCAGCTCCCAGTAGATAAGACAAAGCCCAGGGCAATAAAAACCCCAAGCCTGCTGCTGCCCTTAAGGGTTCTCTGACCCCGAAACTCCCCACTGGACTCCTGAGTGACATCACCGAGACACACCAGTCCCTCTCTCCTGGAAGCTCCCCCGCCCTGTTCCCTCTCTGTGTGCTGCAGCTGTCCCTGCAAGGTCTCCTGCTAGGCCTTCAGCTGTCTGTAAGGTCCTTTTCAAGCAGTCGTGACCAAGCCCTTCCCAGTAAAGCCTGTTCTGTGATCCTGTCTCATCTTGGTCCTGTCTCTTCCTTGATCAGCCCCGAAGTTCTCGGCCTCACCAGACCTAAAGATGGGGCTTTCCTCACGCATCCCAGCGGTCCACTCACAGGCCTCGTGGGCTCTGGGTGTGGGCAGGCCTCGTCCACCTTGAGCGTCCCTTAGAAGATCTGGGGGGAGCTAGACTCCCATGGTCAGCATCGAGATCACACCTCTTGGTCAGTTTCTCCAGGGAAAACTCCTCCGGCCTCCCCTCTGAGGAGTCCAAGCCTGGCTGCCAGTACTCTGCATGCCAGGGGAGGAAAGGACTTGACCCTTGAAGGGTGGAGGGTGAAGGGCAAGGCCACTCTCATCCACCGGTGGGTCTGAGAGCCCGCACCCCTCAGCTACCAACTAGACCGAACCGAACTGAGGCCACCAGGCACAGCTGAGGCGTGAGTACTGTACAGAAACCAAGGGGTTAAACAAATATCTACTTCCCCAATGATGAGACCCTCCCCACAAGCCTGTGTCACAGACACACGGGTTTTTCATAGGACAGGAGATCACGAACTTCTCTAAAGGGCCAGACAGCAAATATTTGAGGCTTTGCAGCCCGCGTGGTTGATGTCACAACTATTCAGCTCTGTCATCATAGAGCAAAAGCAACTCTGTAAACCGAGAAGCGTGGTTTCTTTCCAAAATCACTTGATTTATGGACACCAAAATTTGAATTTAATATAATTTCACATCATGAACAATAATCTTTCTTTTGATTTTTTTCCCCAGCCATTTAGAAACGTAAAATTCTTCAATACATAAAATAGACAGCCAACAAGAACCTACTATATAGCACAAGGAACTCTACTCAAAATTCTGTAATAACCTATATGGGAAAAGAATCTGAGAAAGAGTGAATATATGTATAACTGAATCACTTTCCTGTACACTTGAAACTAATACAACATTGCAGAGCAACTATACAACAACAAAATTTTTAAAAATAAAACCCCAAAATAAAATAAAAGCCATAAAATTCTTAGATTGCTAACTCTACCAAAAAGCGGCAAGCCGCACTTGGCCCAGTGGCAGAAGCTTTCCATCCCTGTCCTAGAACATCGTGGTCGAGAGTTTACTGTCAAAGGCCTCGGAACCTTTCTTCCTCCTCCCCCTAGAATGCTCCCAGGGCTGACTTTCCTCTAGAGAAGAGTTACCGTTCTCTCTCCCTCTCCTCTCCCTCTTGCAGCATCTAAGACACGCCATGGAAATGTAGACACTTCTGAATTGCCCTGGAGTGGAAAAGGTGGTGACAGCAATTCCAGGAGTTCCTGCCAAGTTCTACCCTGAGTGGAACAAGTTGTTGATTGTTCTCTGTCCCTGGATTTTACCCAAGGTGATATAGGAGTGCAGCGAGAGGAGAGGAGATGGCTGGGGGAGGTGGGGGCCCTGAGGCAGAGCTTATGAGTCAGAACCTCTGTCTCCAGCAAGAAAGGTGGTTTTCAGTAGGCCAGAACTTTCTAATCTCAATTTTCAAATCAGCAAGGAATCCTCCATTGAAGGGGCAGAATGGGGGTTTGGCAGAGAAAAGAGCTGCTTCTGCCACTCCTTTTTTAAAAATTAATTTTTATTGGAATATGTTGATTTACAACGTCATGTTAATTTCTGCTGTACAGCAAAATGAATCAGTTATACATGCATCCACTCTTACATCACAGAGTATTACAGAGTTCCTTGTGCTATACAGTGGGTTCTTATTAGTTATCTATTTTATTTATAGGCTTATGTATACGTCAGTCCCAATCTGCTGATTCTTAATGTGCATGTCGGGGGTAAATCAGGTCTATTTGCTGAGCCTCAATTCCTCTGTCTCTAAAATGAAGATAAGCATTCCCTACCTCATTGGGTTGTCCTGTGGTTTACTTCCTAAAATTCCCATCACATCAAGGGAGCTCAGTGGTAGAGAGTATAGTTCCAATTTATCTAGACAAGGAAACTCAGAGAGGTTAAGGCACCATCCCAAAGGCACACAGCTCACTTAAAGGGTGGAGGCAGGAATACAATTTATTTTCTCAACTCTCCACTGATATTCTTTCTTCAACCCTGCACTGCGGGAAGAGGAGGCCTTAGTCCTTTTTCTTACCACACCTGAAATTCTACAGTAGGGAAGGCATCAGGGCTGAGGACATCAGGTCTGCTCCACCCCCCTTTCTCCCAGCCCCCCTACCCACCCACCTTGGTTTCTGCTGCAGGGGACAGACCCTCTCTGCCCTCTGTCAGACAGTGGGCAAGGCGCCTCTCTGCACCACACAGCTCAGTATGGATGGGCCTCACCTCTCTGCCACCTCCGCTCTCCCAGCATCTCATCCCCACTGCCTTCCTGAGGCAGGCTCCCTTCCCCTGAACAGCTACAACGATTCTTTGTAACCTATTTACACACGGAGGAGTGAAGGAGTGAGAGCCGGGGCCTGGCTGCACTCAAACCACCGGGGCCCCCAGCCCTGTTTACATAAAGACAGAAGCCAAGACAGGTGACCCCGTTGCCCTGGGGGGGGCCGGGAGAGAGGGCAGGCAACTGAAAACTGAACCCAAGTCCAGACCCCGAGGCTCGGGCTCCTGGTTTCTGGGCTACGTCCCACAGGAGCAGCGCCTCCGCGCCCTTACCCAGGGAGGCCTGTTTACTCTGCTGGGTGAGAGCTGTTTGCACAAGGAGGGAGTCATAGTGCCATCTGGTTGTTCTCTGGCTGAGTGGGGGCTGGGGTCCTTTGCAGGTCAGGCCCCATCTGCGTTCCAGGGCCTCTGAGCAGGCAGCCCCCTGACCAGTCTTTTGGAGACGCTTGTTGCTGTGGCCAGCACAGCGGGTAGGGATTGAAAGTGGTCGACACACTGTTTGGGAAAAAGAAACTAGAGACAGAATTAAAGTTTTAAAGATGGGACCAGGGGACTCAAGACCTCTTGGGGTCAAGAGCCCTGTTCCTCAGAGCCACATCACTTCTGTTCAGTGTCTTGGCAAGTAGAAAGATCTGTTGTGCTACCATGAAGTCAGCCTCCTGCGTCCCTGAACACCTCTCCCGTTTCATTGATTACTTTAAACTATCTGTTATTTTCTTGTACAAGGGCTATCGCATAGCTGGAGGTCATAGACCCTCATATCTTGGCGTGTGCACAAGCAGCGTTCTGAACTTGCGCAGACCCAGCGTTCCAAGGTCCGCACTGTTTTTCCTTAGCTTAGCAGGGCATGACAACCCCAACTGATCAACCCGATGTACTTTTATTTGGGTTATGCTGTATTGCTGTATTTTGTTTTTATTCTTTTCCCATGGTGATTTTCTCATGGCTTAGCCAGAGCAACAGGTGGCTGACTGTTAACCCCTGCATATCCCCCTTTTTGTTTTTGTAGCAGAAGATATGTTCTTGCAACTTCTTTCTTCATTAGTTTTTGGAGCGTTTTTTGCATGCATCTGAGAACTGTTGTTAGTCTCCTCATCTGTATGAGTTTGGGCTGCCCAGTATACTCTGAGATTTTTGTGTATGTCTGGAGACAGTCTTTTTTGGACCTTGGTGAGGCTGTTCAGAACCCAAATGTCTCCAATTCCTGGAAGGATGAGACAGAAAAGAAAAATGTTTTAATTTTACCCTCAGGTATAAATCACAAAATTGTTTTAAACCATCAGTGACTTGAGGAGAAGAGTTTTTTAATATCTGAAAACAAAGATTAGAAGCCAGTAACATGTCAGACAAAAAGTCATGAAAATTGTAGTCATATTTAGCAGTCTGTTCAATCTCATATAACCAAGAGGTCCTTGCCTGATGGCAGAGGACATCCATGAAGGTGATAGTCTCTAAGAAGCTCATGAAATTTTTGCCAGTGTCTGTGCAACCTGTCCAGCAAAGTGGGTACCCTGATCACTGGAGACTGCAGAAAATGTATTTTAGCCATTTTTTTCCATTGTGAGATATTAACCCTACAGCCAGGAAAGGCTTTATCCTACCAAATAAAAGTGAGGTTTGTCAGGGGGCCAGGAAAAGCCAAGTGGCCGTCTTGGACTTCCCATAGCCCTGACTGGTTTATAGCCATTGTTTATCCATTTCAAATTTTCTGATGAGGGGTTAATTTTATAGAAGCAGAATGAGCTTTGTCTATGTGTGCCATAGTTTCCCTAGATCATTGCGAAATAACACTCATTGATTTTATCAAAGTAACAAAAGATTTTAAAAGCAAGTATGAATCACTTAAAGATAAATTTACATAGTCTGTTATCAAAAGCCATATTTCAAGAAAACTTAGTTTTTTAACAGGAAGAGAAAATCAAATTCCAGATTTGTACCAGCTTATATTCACTGTGAAACAATAGTTATTCACTCAGTCAAAGTAACAATAAAAGATTTCAAAGGCAGTTTAATGTCTTAAGAAATGTGTATCATGCACAAAACTCTCTTGCACTTGCCGCAAACCTTTTTTATACTTCTGTATTCACCACTCTATTTGCCACCTGTAAGTTCAGATGTACTTCCCTTTTCTTTAATAGAATGTAATTCCATTCCTTATAGCTTTTTATTAAAAACACACATCCTACTTTCTTTCAGCAACCATGAACTGTACTTCATATCATCATTTTGTAGATTGGTAAATATAACTCACCCAAAGCTATGTCATTTGCAAAAGTATCTTCACAAAGTCAATAAATAAACATTAATACCAGGTATCAATTCAATAGTGAATATTTCCCAGTTCACAAACGCCTGAAATTCATTTTAATTTTTTGAATTTAGAATTGTTTGATTTGGAAGCACTTACTTCTCTTTAGGCCAATTAAATAGAGCTCATTGACCAATCAGCCTTTAGCAATTTTGTCCAAAGATGAAGACACACACTGAGACACACATAAATTTAGACAGAGATCTCATACTTTTCTGTTTGATATTTAAAACATCTCTCTCTCTCTTTTTTTTTTTTTTGCTTGATATTTCAAATGTCTCTTTGCCCCTTCTTTTTTTCTTGGTTTGAGTTCTACCAATTTGTTTATGGCTGGAGTCCCAGATAGAGTGGGTTGTGTATCCCAAGGATATGATAAGAGTTAACTTTAGGTTTTTTCCCAGGTCTGTTTTTGTTTCTCAGGCAGAATTGGAGCTCCAAAAAAGTATTTTAACAAGCCAACTTTGTTTTTTTTTTTTTTTACTTGCTCATGCAAGAAGAACTGCTTTTTCAACTTCAAAAAAAGATTTTATTTTAACCATTTTTTCCCCGAAGTCTAAAGAAGATCATGGCCATTCGGTGTCAAAAATGTCATCTCTCTTTTTTGTAGTCATAGTTTCATAGCTAAACTTTAAACCAGAAAGTGTTCTAGTTGGCTCTGATGACAGGGGTAGACTGATAAGGTGCTGTCCCAGCAAGGATTGTCTCTCTGGGGAGGTGAGGTCTTCTTTTAAAGTAAAGAAAGCCTGTCCTTTAACCTCTATTTTCTCCCAGGCTCTTATCCAATATTGCCTCACCTGTTCTATAGCCTGATCTTCCATAAGCTCTTGATCTTGACTTCTCCCCCAGTTTCCACTGCCTATCAATTGATCTAAAGAGATGGGGATCTGTCTGGCTTGGTCATGAGCCGCCATAATCAAATGGGAACCCTCAGCTAGTCCCTGCACTATTTCCCAGGTAAAAGGAGAATTGACTTCATAATTTTCAACAGCTTGCTTAAGTTCCATTAGTATTTTGGAGGGAATCTGTTTGGACACAGCCTCAGACACCCCGTTAGGATTATTAGGATCTTTCCAGGAGCTACTAGTTCCTGCGCTGTCATTGGAAATGTCATGGTCATAGCTTCCAAGTCACCCTCCTGTTGAGCCCACCAAATACTTTTCTGGAGGGGTGGCAGAACTGCGGCCTGTGGCAAGGAAGGAAAAGCTTGAGTCACTTGACAAAGAGGAAGAGGAAGTAAAGGAAATTTGTCCTCCCCAAACAAAGGTGCAGTTTCGCTCTCAGCGATTTTTTTCGGCTCCAAAATCACTGCAGATGGTGACTGCAGCCATGAAATTAAAAGACGCTTGCTCCTTGGAAGAAAAGCTATGACCAACCTAGACAGCATATTCAAAAGCAGAGACATTGCTTTGCCAACAAAGGTCCGTCTAGTCAAAGCTATGGTTTTTCCAGTGGTCATGTACGGATGTGAGAGTTGGACTATAAAGAAAGCTGAGCGCCAAAGAATTGATGCTTTTGAACTGTGCTGTTGGAGAAGATTCTTGAGAGTCCCTTGGACTGCAAGAAGATCCAACCAGTCCATCCTAAAGGAAATCAGTCCTGAATATTCATTGGAAGGGCTGATGCTGAAGCTGAAACTCCAATACTTTGGCCACCTGATGCGAATAACTGGCTCATTGGAAAAGACCCTGATGCTGGGAAAGATTGAAGGCGGGAGGAGAAGGGGACAACAGAGGATGAGATGGTTGGGTGGCATCACTGACTTAATGGACATGAGTTTGAATAAACTCTGGGAATTGGCGATGGACAGGGAGGCCTGGCGTGCTGCAGTCCATGGGGTCACAAAGAGTCAGACACGACTGAGTGACTGAACTGAACTAAAACAAAGGTGCAGTTTCGCCCTCGGTGATCCTTCACTTTCGAGCCCCACATTGGGGGCCACTTGCTGCAGCCAGCACAGCAGGTAGGGATCGAAAGTGGTCGACACACAGTTTGGGAAAAAGAAAAAGGGACAGAATTAAAGTTTTAAAGATGGGACCGGGGGACTCAAGACCTCTTGGGTCAACAGCCCTGTTCGTTGGGGCCACATCACTTCTATTTAGTGTCTTGGCAAGCAGAAAGGATCTGTTGTGCTACCATGAAGTCAGCCTCCTGTGTCCCTGGACACCTCTCCCATTCTATTGATTAAACTACCTTTGTTATTTGCTTGTACAAAGGCTATTGCCTAGCTGGAGGTCGTAGACCCACATATGCCTTGGAAAACATCTTGGCGTGTGCACAAGCAGATTTCTGAACTTGCGCTGACCCGGCGTTCCAAGGTCCGCACTGATTTTCCTTAGCTTAGCAGGGCATGACAACCCCAACTGATCAACCCGATGTACTTTTATTTGGGTTATGCTGTATTGCTATATTTTGCTTTTATTCTTTTCCCATTGTGATTTTCTCATGGCTTAGCCAGAGCAACATGTGGCTGACTATTAACCCCTGAAGCTTGTCATTCCTTTGAGAGCAAATATGGGAAATGTGGGGAAAATTCTCAAAATAGGGCTAACTTTTTCCCCTGTAATTCATACCCACACCAAATAAATCATCTTGGACTTTTCAAGGTGGGAAGAAATGCAGTTTTCAGCACTCAAGGAATGGTGATGTTTAGCACCATAAGGTACTTTGCAGTCAGCAAGGTATTGTCATTTCCCCATTTGACATGACCTTCAAGACAGCACGGAGGTGGGAAGCAGTGATCAACGTCATCCTGTTTCACAGATGAGGAGCTGACAAGAAGAGTCAAGTTACTGCCATGAAAGCACGCAGGCAACAGCATGTACAGGTGATACTCCTTTTCTACTGTCTCTGCCTCCCACTTGGCTGTTAAGCAAGGTGTGCAGAGAGCTTGTTCCTATATGTAACAGCCTTGCAGGTGGCTCCCAGGAGAGCTGCAGGGCACTGTGTCCAGACCATGGGCTCTGTCCATGAGTACCACCAGGGGGTGTTCCCTGGGCACCAGATGAAGCTTTATGTGGACCAGTCACATGAAGCCACATGTAACATGCACACTCTTGTTCAGTTCAGTTCAGTTGCTCAGTTATGTCCAACTCTTTGACTCCATGAAGTGCAGCACACCAGGCCTCCCTGTCTATTACCACCTACCGGAGCTTACTCAAACTCATGTCCATTGAGTTGGTGATGTCATCCAACCATCTCATCCTCTGCTGTCCCCTTCTCCTCTCGCCTTCAATCATTCCTAGCATCAGGGTCTTTTCTAATGAGTCATCTCTTCGTATCAGGTGGCCAAAGTATTGGAGTTTCAGCTTCAACATCAGTCCTTCAATTAATATTTAGGACTAATTTCCTTTAGGATGGACTGGTTGGATCTTCTTGCAGTCCAAGGGACTCTCAAGAATCTTCTCCAACACACAGTTCAAAAGCATCAATTCTTTGGTGCTCAGCTTTCTTTATAGTCCAACTCTCACATCCATACATGACTACTGGAAAAATCATAGCCTTGACTAGACGGACCTTTGTTGGCAAAGTAATGTCTCTGCTTTTGAATATGCTGTCTAGGTTGGTCATAGCTTTTCTTCCAAGGAGCAAGCGTCTTAATTTCATGGCTGCAGTCACCATCTGCAGTGATTCTGGAACCCCCCAAAATAAAATCAGCCACTGTTTCCACTGTTTCCCCATCTATTTGCCATGAAGTGATGGGACCGGATGCCATGATCTTAGTTTTCTGAATGTTGAATTTTAAGCCAAACTTTGCACTCTCCTCTTTCACTCTCATCAAGAGACTCTTCAGTTCTTCTTCGCTTTCTGCCATAAGGGTGGTGTCATCTGCATATCTGAGGTTATTGATATTTCTCCCGACAATCTTGATTCCAGTTAGTGCTTCATCCAGCCCGGCATTTCACATGACATACTTGGCATATAAATTAAATAAGCAGGGTGACACTATACAGCCTTGACATACTCCTTTCCTGATTTGGAACTAGTCTGTTGTTCCATGTCCAGTTCTAACTGTTGCTTCTTGACCTGCACACAGATTTCTCAGGAGGCGAGTCAGATGATCTGGTATTCCCATCTCTTGAAGAGGTTTCCGCAGTTTATTGTAATCCACACAAAGGCTTTGGCATAGTCAATAAATGCAAAGTCAAGTGGGCCTTAGGAATCATCACTATGAACAAAGCTAGTGGAGGTGATGGAATTCCAGTCAAGCTATTTCGAATCCTAAAAGATGATGCTGTGAAAGTGCTGCAGTCAATATGCCAGCAAATTTGGAAAACTCAGCAGTTACCACAGGACTGGAAAAGGTCAGTTTTCATTCCAATTTCAAAGAAAGGCAATGCCAAAGGATGTTCAGACTACCACACAATTGCACTCATCTCACATGCTAGCAAAGTAATGCTCACAATTCTCCAAGGCAGGCTTCAATAGTTTGTGAACCGTGAATTTCCAGATGTTCAAGCTGAATTTAGAGAAGGCCGAGGAACCAGAGATCAAATTGCCGACATCTG
The DNA here is from genome assembly GCF_016772045.2 of Ovis aries. NCBI lineage: Eukaryota > Metazoa > Chordata > Mammalia > Artiodactyla > Bovidae > Ovis > Ovis aries. The sequence continues at coordinate 36,862,501 of NC_056077.1, read as the reverse complement.
TCGGATCGTTGAAAAAGCAAGAGAGTTCCAGAAAAACATCTGTTTCTTTTTTATTGACTACGCCAAAACCTTTGACTGTGTGGATCACACAGTCTTGTACCACCAGCGAAATGGTGGTGAGGGAACATGTTATGGGACCGCTAAAGTTTCCTCCAAGTTCATTTGCCCCTGCTTCCTCTCTGCCTTCTCTGCCTGCATTAAAACTGTGGGTTTCTACCTGAAGCCATGACCTAAGTTCCAAGAACAGTCCCAGCTCCTTCTTCCCAGTTCTTTATCTTCCCTTTTTAACCCCAAACACCAAACCCACCCAATAGGCATCACTCCCAGCTGCCTCCCCTTTCTTTCTCCACCTCTGTCCCTTAAGCCCAGCTGCCCTGCTCCATCCAAATTGCTTTGACCTGTGAAGTCGATTGGAACTTCTCAGCTCTCCTTCCGCCCCCGTTAGCCCAGCCCCAGCACCTGACTCTGCACCTGACCAGCCTCACCTCCTGGTCTTTCCCCTCCCTGTCAAATCCTGTCTCCCCCTCTTCTCACCAATCCATCCTTCAGTGACTACTTTTCTGCCAACTAATGTGCAACTCTGTTTTTACAGCTTGCAAAGTACAGTTGCCTTTGTGCATATACAAACATTCTTACCAAGTCTCATTTAGAAGTTAGTTTTTCCTCCCTGCTGGATATCTCTTCATCTCCTGCCTAAACTACTACTGGTTTGGGATGGTGTTGGGGGGAGTGGATGTGGGAGTTTTGCTTCTATGTTTTGAGTTTTTTTTCCTTGTTTGTCTTTGCCTTCAGTACGCCTGAGTTCTGCCTGCCTTAAAAAAAAAAAAAATTGGCCACACTGTGTGGCATGCAGTATCTTAGTTCCCCAATCAGGGATCGGACCCTGGCCCTCTGCAGTGGAAGCATGGAGTCTTAACCACTGGATTGCCAGGAAGTCCCCTGCCATTGTTCCTTTAACCAACGTACATTAAGATCTTTCCCTGCCTTCCTGACAAACTGCTCTTTATAAGCTTTCAAGTATTCTTCCTAACATGAAGACCTCACTTCCTTTCCTCCAAAAATCCTAATTAACCCTCTCCAGTCTCTTCTTTCTCAACATTCAGAGCCTGTCAACAATCATTAGAATGTGACTCCTGGATGGGCTTCCCTGGTGGTGCAGTGGTTAAGAATCCACTTGCCAATGCAGGGAACATGGGTTCAGTCTCTGGCTGGGGAAGATCCCACATGCTTCAGAGCAACTAAGCCCACGCACCCCAACTGCTGAGGCTGTGAGGCACAACTAGTGAGCCCCACGCCATGACTAATGAAGCCCGTGCCTGCAGCTGGTGCACTGCAGCAAAGAGCAGCCCCTGCTCGCCGCAGCTGGAGAAGGCCCATATTGTAGCCATGATGACCCAGCACAGCTCCAAACAAGTAAGTAAAGGAAGGAAGAAAGATAAATGTTAAAGGAAGTGACTCCTGGAACCAGCAGCTCTAAGGATCGGCCGGCCATGAAGGACAGTTCTCCCCATGACCAGTCACCCCGTGCCGCCTGGGTGTGTCTACACATCCACACTTTGTCTCCTTACCCTGCAAGCTCCTTGCGGCAGCGAAGAGATCCTTTTCCTTTGTTTAGAGGAAGCTCTGGATTCGTTTGGGTGCTTTCCAGTTTCTAGCCCAACTCAGACGTGTCCTGTATCCTGTGCCCTGTTAACCTGTAGGTTTGGAGTTACATCAAAGGCAGTTTGCAGGGTGTGGGGGAGGAGGCACTGTGTAAAAATTGAGACTCTTCAGCTGAATATCCCATTTCTCATTTCTCCTTGGAAGAATTAGCCTCTCCGGAAATTCTGAATCCACACCCGGCTTGGCAGCAACAGCCTGAAGGGTGAATGCTTTCCTTGGCCAGAGTGTGTGCTCAACAGATGGGCAACTCCCCACAGCCTCACTTCGAGCTCAGGTAACAGTTACATTTACCCCAGCCATTGGCTAGCCTGGCCCCTGTGGGCACTTGTGGGTGGGATGGCTGGACATGCATAAAGAAAAATCGGTGTTCAGTAGAATAAAAGTTGGGACTTAGGGGCAACAAGAAGAAAAGCTGCATGCATCACAGCTGACTGTGGGGCAGGCTTACACAGCCCCTGTTTCCTTTTTTTCTAAGTAATTTTTTATTTGAGTATAGTTGTTAGTTTCTGCTGTATAGCAAAATGAATCAGTTATACATGTACATACATCTTTTTTTAGGTTCTATTCCGTTATAGGTCATAACAGAATATTGAGTAGAGTTCCCTGTGCCTGACAGAGACAATCCTTTTTTCTACTACCAGAGAGTTACCTTGGAAAGAGGCACCCCACAGAACCCTTAATTCTGTCCTGGGTATTTTGGTGACTCATACATTGGTTTCGGAGAAGGCAATGGCACCCCACTCCAGTACTCTTGCCTGGAAAATCCCAGGGACAGGGGAGCCTGGTGGACACGACTGAGCAACTTGACTTTCACTTTTCACTTTCATGCATTGGAGAAGGAAATGGCAACCCACTCCAGTGTTCTTGCCTGGAGAATCCCAGGGATGGGGGAGACTGGTGGGCTGCCGTCTATGGGGTCGCACAGAGTCGGACACAACTGAAGTGACTTAGCAGCATACATTGGTTTAATGTCCCCACCAGATTGTAAACTTCTAGAATACCAGTGCAATGTCACTATCATATCCTCCAAAACAAGCATAATCCCTGATACATAATATATCATGATCAATGGCTATGAATAAATAAGTTCTGCCATAATACTGATGTGACTCAATAAATTAAGCAAGGTCAATGGAAGGACATTTGTTACCCTTCTGGTGTAAATAACTTTGCTACAGCACAAAGATAAGAATTAAGCCTCTTTGGAGAAGAAATATGGTTGTACATTTATTTTTTATTGAAGTATATAGTTGATATACAATTTAAGTTACAGATCTATAGTGATTCACAATTTTTAAAGGTTCTACTCCATTTATAGTTATGAAATATTGGCTATATTCCCTGGGTTCTGCAATGTAACTTTGTAGCTTATTTCATACATAATCGTTTGTACCTTTTACTCCCCACCACTGTATTCCCTCTTTCCTTCCCTCTCCCCACTGTAACAGTTTGTTCTTTGTATCCGTGAGTTTGTTTCTTTCATGTTACATTCACCAGTTTGTTGTAGTTTTTAGATTCCACATATAAATGTTGCATTTTTTAAATTCCATATACAAATATCATACAGTATTTGTATTTCTCTGTCCAATTTATTTTACTTAGCATAATGCTCTCCAAGTCCATGCATGTGGTTGCAGATGGCAAAATTCTATTCTTTTTTATGGCTGAGTAGTTTCCCATCCTGTATATCTACAAACACACACACACCACATCTTCTTAACCCATTCACCTGTTAACGTACACTTAGATTGCTTCCATATCTTGGCAATTATAAGTGATTTTTTTTAATATATGTATGTATGTATATCGGAGAAGGCAATGGCAACCCACTCCAGTACTCTTGCCTGGAAAATTCCATGGACAAAGGAGCCTGGTGGGCTGCAGTCCATGGGGTTGCTAGGAGTCAGGCACGTATATATATATATATATATATATATATATATATATATATATATACATATTAATTCACTTGTCAGAATCTGTCCTAATTAAACAATCCAAAAGACATTTGCACAAGAATCTTCATTTAACTATTTCTTAACATAGCAAAACTTTCAAAGTATTCAGCATGTCTAGAAATATAGGAATTACTAAATAATTAATGGTACACTGCTTGATGGAATACTATATAGCTATTAAAATGATGCTTATCCATTCTGTGTAGCAAAATTTTAAATGCCAGTGCTATGATAATCAAGCTTTTTAAAGTAGTACACATAATTTCACATCAACCACATCCGGCTTTTCTAGGTGACAAGGAACCAAGTAAGACTCTTTGATTGGCAAGGAATTTATTGTAAGGACACACAGGGAAATAGGGAGACAGGAAACAATAACATCTGCAGCAAAGCCAAGAAGTGCACAGAATAGGGGCCTGAAGGTTACTCAGACGGCCGCCTCCCCACGCTGTGGGTTCTCAGTAGTGGGTGGCTGGGCTCCCCTCGTGTACCCTGCCGTGCAGTGCCTCGGCCCTGAAGCCACTGCTAGCCTTGACACCCACAACTTCCCGGCTTCTGTCACCTAGTGCCTTCTGCTGATCAATTTCTGCTTGGCCCTGGTTTTCTGTTTGTCTCACATTTGAAACCCCCAAGAAAGGAGATCTAGATGCTTTAGTTCCCTACTGTTCCATTCTTCAGAGCTCTCACACCAGACCACCTCTGTGATTCCAGTGGTCAGCATATAAGCTGTGCTTCCAAAAAGTGCCTAAACCTGATTCCATCTATTCGGTCCAAAAAGTGGTCACACAGTATGAATGTGGCAGGTACTTCAAACATATCAGCCACCTATCCAATACAATCTATATTTTTGAACCATGTTTAAAACAATAAATAAAAGCATATACATATGAAAGGGCTTCCCAAGTGGTGTTAGGGGTAAGGAACTCATATGCTAATGCAGGAGATGTAAGAGACACTGGTTCTATTCCTGGGTTGGGAAGATCCCCTGAAGGAGGGCATGGCAATCCACTCTAGTATTCTTGCCTGGAGAATCTCATGGACAGAAGAGCCTGGTGGGCTACAGTCCATAGGGTCAAAAAGAGTTGGATATGACTGGAGTGACTTAGCACATACACACACAGAGACATATGAAAACAGATAGGAAAGAGATAAATCCATCATAGTTGGGTTAGGGTGGAAGGATTATAGGTGATTACTTTTCTCCATTTTGCACTTTTCATTTAATGATACTGTAATTGACTCTGAGTTTTCAAATAGTTTTTCAAAGTACTCTTCAAACTATAGGAGTCATGCAGCCAACCTACTAAGTTCAGTCTCTCCCCAGAACTTGCCTTGGAATATAGAGCAAAGTCACAATCATTAAAGTCTGTGGGTGCTCTTGCTCAGCAGGTAGAGTATTACTTCTGTCTTATCTTGCCAGGTGAAGGCCATAATTGTTGTAGGTTGTGAAAGCACCTTGAAGGCAAAAGTACCTGTTATTATTCTGAAAACTTCTTTTAAATTGCTATAATAGCATATGTCACATGAGCAGAACATAAAACCTTATGACTAGCTTGGGCATAGAAAGACGTTCTTTATCCACAAGCCAAGTATTTGAAAATACCACCCACTCAATTGGCAGACACCTTCAGGGCTGGAGAGGAACTACCACCATAGTTTTGTGAAACTGAGCCACCCATGGCTTAACTTTGATCTCCTCTGTGTACATCGTTCTTTCAGCTCCTCTGCCACAAACATACAGTTACTAAGTATTATTGCTTGATAATAACTCTAATTACTACAAGGACTGCCTGAGGTGAAAAAGGAGAAATCGAATTATCAGATGGACTGGTGTCAAAGTTAGACAGTCTGTTTATGCTTTCGTCCCCAGCCCTAACTTGGGGGCGCACAGGCTGTGGGAGGGGACCCCCAAAGCGGGAGGCTGCACCTGTGCAGGGCTCTGGACACGTCCAGCATTGAGGAAACCGAGATGTCGAATCCTCCCGCCCTCCTAGAGAGGACCCGGAAGCGCGGCGCAGTCCCGGAAGGCGAGGTGCTGACACACTTCCGGCCTTTGTGACTCATTGTGTCTGTGTCGAGGCGTCAGGAGGGCCCGGAGCTGAGCGCGGCGCCCTTCGGCCGGCCTGAGCCCCAGAGTCAACTCCCTTTGCTCGCCCAGCGCCCCCAGCCGCTCCCGGGGCTCACGGTGAGATTTGGGGCCGGCCTCTGAGGGAGCGGGCGGGGCCGCAGGGGTGTGTGCGTGGGGGTGGGCTCTGCAGCTGCGAACCCGGGGTCCTCTCCTGGCGGCCGGGGCGCCGCGAGCAGCGAGTCCCTGCCCCTGTCCCCTCCTCAGGCCGGGCCGTAGGCAGCGCCGTCCCCCGGGGCAGCCGACCCCGCCCCATCGGGGGCCCAGGCAGGGAGGGGGCCTCTGTCCTTGGCAGGAGGACCTGGGAGACCCGGGGGAATGGCTGTCTGCGGGCCCCTTCCGGGCCCTCAACTGCAATGTCGTCGTCTTCGCTTGACGTTTTTGAAAACCGGGTCTCGAGCGAACCGATCCCTGTTCGGTTTTTTTTCTTCTCTGCCTTAGTCGCCATTTGCTTTGATTCCAGTGAGAGGTTTTTTAAATTTTCGGGGTCCTTGAAGTACCTCCAGGTGAAAAATGCGGAAGGCTGAGAAACGGACACGTTTCAAGATGCCGAGTACGTGTTTCCAGATCACCTGCTTCTCCCCACCCCGTTCCTCGAGCGGTGATTAAAGAGCGTCTGAAGCCTAGTCTGAGTGGATGAAGTGATTCTAGTCTAATAGAGATGATACGTACGTCCCACTCTCAGCTTTAGGGCATATTTCGAAGGCTTTTGAAAACGAGCTGTCCGGAAGATTAGGTGCATTTTTTATTTCTGGGTAGTACTTTGGCCACCTCATGCGAAGAGTTGACTCATTGGAAAAGACTTTGATGCTGGGAGGGATTGGGGGCAGGAGAAGAAGGGGACGACCGAGGATGAGATGGCTGGATGGCATCACGGACTCAATGGGCGCGAGTCTGAGTGAACTCCGGGAGTTGGTGATGGACAGGGAGGCCTGGCGTGCTGCGATTCATGGGGTCGCAAAGAGTCGGACACGACTGAGCGACTGAACTGAAGTGAACTGAGTAGTTACTCTGCCTGACTTGGAAGGGTGAAGAGTGAAAGGAATTTGTGCAAATTGCACGGGACCATTAGGAGACTGATTAACTGAGTGACCTTGGATAAGACAGGACACTTCTGCCAACTCTCAGTGCTGTCATCCATCAGATTAGGTTTTCTCCAAAGGCCCCTCCAACTTTGAGATTATTTGCTTTAGTCAGTGTAATTGAAAAATTCAGCTACAGTTCAGCCTGACACTGCCCCCTGCCCTCCCCTTCCTACAGTGCCTCCAGTACACAATAAGATACTTTCACTATAGAGAGTGGCAGTTACATGGCCTGGGACCAAAGAAAGCATTTATTGTACAGGCCATTGCTAGGCGGATTGGAGGTGGTCAATAAATACTTGTTGAATTTAATTGTGGAGGATTCATTGTAACCAGTCAACAAAGCCCTGTTACTGTATTTGCCAGCCACATGTGGAGAAATAGTTTTATTACTTAGGGAACCATGATAATTTGCCCCAGAATGTGTCTCCAAGTTTGTATTGTCTCTGAATTAATATGCACAATTCTTGTTCATTATTTCAGGCTGTTTTCACCAATCTTAAAATACAAACGGGGAGGCTCACTAATTAATACCTTAGGCTTTTGCTGATTCTCCGCTTGATCTAAGCATTTAAATTTTTGCTAACTTTATACTGTATCTGAATACAGATGAGTGTTATGTTAAATCTTTCCTTTTTATTCTGAGTATCAGTATTATTTTGGAATTCTCAGGATACCTAGTTATCTTTTAAAGGTTTTTTCATGTTTTTAAACATTTCATAGCGCTTCTCAAAAATGAGAGGAGGGGGGCCAGTTTGTTTAAAATGTCAAAACTATACCCTGGAAAAGATACTGGCCTGTTTAGAAAATAGCCTCTGAAATAAACTGAGCTTGTAACTCCAGGCCTTTTTTGTAAGAAAATCTTTTGTATTTACCTTCAGTGAGACCCAGTTACTGGGGGTAATCTTATCTATATCGGATAGTGTGCCAGAATGGTTTGCAACTCAAAGGGACCCCAGAGGTAGGTTTCTGCTCCTCTGATCCTACCCTGCCCCCCGTTTGACAGATAAAGATACTGGGTGTCAGAGAGGTTAAATAACTCACCCAGGGACACGTAACTTACTCATCACAGGAGACTAGGGTTCAGGTGTTCCAGCTTGTGCTGCTTTCACTGTAACAGGGTTAATCCCATTGCTTAAGTGTTTGGTGTGATTGGTGGAACCTGAACTGAGTCTCAGAGAACTCATTTCAAATCCTGACTTAACCATTTAATTGCTCTGTGACCTTGGGTATTACTTAACATCTGTCAACCTTAGTTTCATTGTTATACATTGTGACCACAATTGTACCTACCTCCTAAAAGTGTCCTGTGAAATGCCTGGTCCATAGACCAGTTAACATTGGTTCTTACTATTATGTCTGCTAGAGGTTTCTTGAATTGAACAGATGAGGGGCAAGTGGCATTTCAGCTTAGCTCTAAAGGATAAGGAGGATTTGAAAAGGCAGGGAAGACTGGGAGGGAAATCCCAGGCATTATGATGTGAGAAAAGGACGACAGTCAAAATATAAGACAGTTAAGAAATACTGAGTAAAGTCATTTTGCTGGATGGAAAAGGTTCATGCAGGGAAGGGGAAGAAACTGATGGGAAATGAAGCTTGATGGGGAAGCTGGGACCAGGTGCTGGGGGCTATTGGATTGCACGGCTCTATGGAGTTTTAGGAAGAAGAATCTGAGAGCAAGGTGGGAGATGAATTGTGAAGGGGAGGCAGAAAGTGAAGGCAGGGCACCAAAGAGAAGCAGCCATTCTTCACAGAACTAGATAGAAAAATAAGTATGAGCAAAGAATTGCATGTCCCTGGGCTTGGAGATGAGTGTACTTACATAAGGGGAGAGGAATCAGAGATGAAAGCTGATCCCTAGTTGCCACTGAAGGCAGTAAGATGACAAAGGGAGCTGAAATAGTTTAAGTTCTTATTTCTTCTCTTCAATTAAACAGAATTAAGGTCTGCCCAATTCTTTAGAAGAAAAGGGAACAAAAGTCCTTGTCCTCGAGGGGCCTAATGTTTAGTTGGGTCGTGGTGATAGAAACTCAGGTAATGGTAAGACAAGGAGAGTAGACATACCTGACAAAGTCCCAAGAGTATTCAGAGGAGGAAGAGATCTTCTTTCATCTGGAATGTCAGGAAACGGTGTACATCTTGAAGGTAAGTGAAAATTTGACCAGTTGAGGTGGATAAAGGTGGGAGATTTGTCCTAGCAAAGGAGTAAAGATGCAAAGTCACACCCCAAGTTAATGGGTATTACGTTAATGGGCCGAATAGGCTGAAAGAGGGGATCACTACTACTACGAGAAAAGTGATGAAAGTGGAGAGTCCAGTGGAGTGTGTTGTTTGAATGCTAAGTCAGTAGATTCAAGGATTCCCTGAGAGTAACTGGGGAAGGAGGGAATGACCAGCAGCAGACTTTGGCAATACTAAGTTGACCTTGGTATGTTGTTCATGTTGGAACAGGGAGAAATGGAAGCAAGACAGACTGGGTGGGGCTGAGGCCCTAGTGTCTGCACGAGATGTGGAGCCTGGATATTGGGATGGTGGAAGACGGTTCTGGGAGGCGTGGCTGGAAAAGATACTCTTTTTTTCCCACTTTTCCGAATGAAATGAAGGAGACCCAGCCTTACAGGAGTTAGTTAGCCTCCCAGCTGAGAGAAAGCCAGCCAAAAGAGTGGTCTCTTGGAGTCCCTGCCTGCTGCCTCTTCCTGTTCAGGTCCTGGCTCTTCCGATGCTCCAGCTCCACGGGGCCATTTTCCTGGAAGCTGCCTTGTCAGCTGTCAGGTACCCCTCGGGGCTGCCCCAGCACGTGGAACCTCCTTAGAACTGTTGGAACATCTGTTCTGTACTGTAATGATTTGTGTAAAAACTGGAATCCCACTTCTCATGTTTTTATTCCCCTCAGTCTAGGGTGACACCATGTGTATTTGTGTTGTTTAGCCACTAAGTCATGTCTGACTCTTTTGCGACCTTGTGGACTGTAGCCCTCCAGGCTCCTCTGTCCATAGGATTTCCCAGGCAAGAATTTTGGAGTGGGTTGCCAGTTCTTTTCCGAGGGATCTTCCTGACCCAGGGATCAAACCTGAATCTCCTGCATAAACAGGTGGATTCTCTACCACAATGCCACCTGGGAAGCCCTTGTGTATAAATCTTCAGAAATGCTTAAGAAATTGAATACTTGTAATGAAGGATTTTTCTAGGTAAAGTTGCTCTGAAGTTCAAAAACAAAATTTTTTATTTCCCCAGCAAGGGGGTGGAGTGCAAAACAAGTCGGAAGGAATGGATCAGTTCAGTTCAGTCTCTCAATTGTGTCTGACTTTTGTGACCCCATGGACTGCAGCATGCCAGGCTTCCCTGTCCATCAGCAACTCCCGGAGCTTGCTCAGACTCGTGTCCATTGAGTCGGTGATGCCATCCAGCCATCTCATCCTCTGTTGTCCCCTTCTGCTCCTGCCTTCAATCTTTCCCAGCATCAGGGTCTTTTCAAATGAGTCAGTTCTTCGCATCAGGTGGCCAGGGTATTGGAGTTCCAGCTTCAGCATCAGTCCTTCCAGTGAATATTCAAAACTGATCTCCTTTAGATGGACTGGTTGGATCTCCTTGCTGTCCAAGGGATTCTCAAGAATCTTCTCCAACACCACAGTTCAAAAGCATCAATTCTTCAGCACTCAGCTTTCTTCACAGTCCAACTCTCACATCCATACATGACTACTGGAAAAACTGTATCTTTGACTAGATGGATTTTGTCAGTAAAGTAATGTCTCTGCTTTTTAATATACTGTCTAAGTTGGTGATGGCTTTCCTTCCAAGGACTTCCCTTGTGGCTCAGCTGGTAAAGAATCCGCCTGCAATGCGGGAGACCTGGGTTGGGAGGATCCCCTGGAGAAGGGAAAGTCTAACCACACCAGTATTCTAGCCTAGAGAATCCCATGGACTGTACAGTCCATGGGGTCACAAACAGTCAGACATGACTGAGCGACTTACACTTCACTTCCTTCCAGGGAGCAAGTGTCTTTTAATTTCATGGCTGCAATCACCATCTGCAGTGATTTTGGAGCCCAAGAAAATAACGTCTCTCACTGCTTCCATTGTTCCCAAGTGATGGGACTGGATTCCATGATCTTAGTTTTCTGAATGTTGAGTTTTAAACCAGCTTTTTCACTCTCTTTCACTTTCATCAAGAGGCTCTTTAGTTCCTCTTCACTTTCTGCCATAAGGGTGATGTCATCTGCATATCTGAGGTTGTTGATATTTCTCCCGGCAATCTTGATTCCAGCTTGTGCTTCATCCAGCCCAATGTTTCTCATGATGTACTCTGCATAGAAGTTAAATAAGCAGGGTGACAATATAAAGCCTTGATGTACTCCTTTCCCAGTTTGGAACCAGTTTGTTGTTCATGTCCAGTTCTAACTGTTGCTTCTTGGCCTGCGTTCAGATTTCTCAGAAGGCAGGTAAGATGGTCTGGTATTCCCATCTCTTTAAAAATTTTCCACAGTTTGTTGTGATCCACACAGTCAAAGGCTTTAGCACAGTCAGTGAAGCAGAAGTAGCTGTTCTTTTGGAATTCTCTTGCTTTTTAGAAGATGGTTTACAACAGGACTTATACCAGTTTAAAGTATTGGAGAAATGACTTAATTCCCACATTCTTTTAATATTTATGCAGCAGGCCTTTTTGAATGTAATGTTCTTTATTGTAATTATAAGCTGCTATTTTAATAACGATTTCTGTTTTTTATTAGGGACCAAAGAAGGAAAAATGAATCCTGTTATAAACCTCAGATTAAAATCATAATCTTTGTTTAGTACAGTCTTCTCCAAACTTTTCCAGTCACACGATCCTGTCAGTAAAAACTGTTTACAAAAGCTACATACATTAATTATTATACCAGCGTTTTATATAATTTAAAAAAATACAGTAAGTTGTGCTTTTCTCAAATAATCTTCTGCTTTAAATGTACGTGATCTGTTTTCCACCAAAATTACTAATAATTTTTTAGTGAAAGTCATGTAATTAAAAATGTTTTGTTAGTTTAAAACTATTGGCTTATCTCATTTTGATACAGTCGGATGCTGTCTCTAAAACTTGAAGTTGGTGCTTAATTTTGATGGCTGTAAGAGGTGAAAACGATGCCTCACAAAGGTTTGTCAATTCAGATGAAAGAAATACATTTTTGCGTCTGCTTAGTAACTCGTGATTGCTCCTGTCCACCAACCCTCTTCAGTTTTTGTTCTTGAAATTCAGCTTCTACATCTCCATTTTTCCATGCTCTTATATCACCTGTTCTTACAAACTAATCAAAAGATCTTTTATGATTTTAACAAACAGGCTCAAGACCCACTAAAAATCCTCATTTGGAAGTTCTTAAACAAATTAGGGAGTATTTCCAAGTTTTTAACATGTGTAGACAATAAGGAGTTTCAAGGATGCTGAGTATCAGTTTTAGTGGTTAAAATTATGTAACAACCCACTAACAATTCCTTCCTCATACTCTTTTTTTTTTTACTTTTTCACTTGTCGGTTGACTTCTTGTTAGATTTAGATCCACATTGGTTCTCACCTTCTGGCCTGGCTGAGTTAGAAATTGCTCTGGATAGAAGCTTCAGCCGCTCCATTTTCTTGTTTGTATGTGTTTGCCTTCTTAGGGTCTCCCCTTCTCGTAGTTTCTCTGCAAGAATCTCTAAAGCTGCTTGTTCTTTTCTAAGATGTAGTTGATATATAGCATAAGGTTAGTTTCAAGATACATAATGATTCAGTGTTTCTGTATATTGCCAAGTGATCCCAATAAGTCCGGATAACATCTGTCACCATAGTTACATTTTTTTCATTTGAAGAACATTTTTAAGAACTTCTTTCAGCAGCTTTCAAATATGCAGCACAGTGTTAACTAGAGTCACCACGCTGTGACTCCATCCCCAGGACTTACTTATTTTATAGCAGGAAGTTTGGGTCATTTGACCCATTTTGCCCCTGCACCGCCCCCCATGCTGTCTCTTGTGAACATGTTCAGCATTTAGACTGAGTGAGCTTGTTAGTATCCATTTGTACATTAAATGTAGTCTATTTTCTCTCTCTTTTAAAATATAAATAGATGTTCTGATATTTTCCTTATTCAAAGTGGATCATTTTGTACTGACCTAGGCACCCATGAAAGACATAAAAATATCTGAATGGTGGGTTACAAGTCCAGGCCTTCAGATCTGGCTTGAGTGTTGACTCCACTAGGTAGGTTGCTCCTGAGCGCACAGTGGAAGTCACCCACGCCGCAGTCACGTCATCTGTAAGAGGGTGCCCGAGTTGTCCTGGGAGCTTGTACGTGTGCCGCTGCAAGCCACCGCCTGGCACCCCTCTCCCAGCTCTCACCAGGCTGAGTGTGTAAACACATGACGTCATAACCTGCCTTCCCCCTGGAAGGAAAGTGCTTGGACTCCAGCAGACACCCTGAGGGTAGAATGCGCCATTTGGGGGTTTGCTTGCAAAACCTTAATATCTACAAAGTTACAGTGAAAACAGTTGGTACTGGGGGCTTTTTTTTCCTTTACTATTCAGAGGCGTTTTTAATGCTTGGTTGTGTAGCCTTGTATGAAGTATTAACGGCAAAGTATCACTTTCCATAAAGGTACCAGTAATTTTTTTTAACTCTTCAGAAATAGTACAGAAACAAATACCAGACATCTCACAGGACAGAAAGGAGAGCACAAGAGCACAAACCCTGTTCGGATTGAGTCAGGTCCCTGAGCCTGAATGATGACTGCTGAGTCGAGGGAAGCCACAGGTCTGTCCCCGCAGGCTGCCCAGGAGAAGGACGGTATCGTGATAGTGAAAGTGGAAGAGGAGGATGAGGAGGAGCACATGTGGGGGCAGGACGCCAGCCTGCAGGAGTCTCCCCCGCCCGACCCGGAGGTCTTCCGCCAGCGCTTCAGGCACTTCTGTTACCAGAACACTTTCGGGCCTCGAGAGGCCCTGAGTCGACTGAAGGAACTTTGCCACCAGTGGCTGCGGCCAGAGATCCACACCAAGGAGCAGATCCTGGAGCTGCTGGTGCTCGAGCAGTTCCTCTCCATCCTGCCCCGGGAGCTCCAGGCCTGGCTGCAGGAGTACCGTCCCGACAGCGGGGAGGAGGCCGTGACCCTGCTGGAGGATCTGGAGCTGGATTTGTCAGGACAGCAGGTGAGGCGAGGTGACGCCTGTGATGTGTGACCAGCACGTGGACTTTGAGACTGGAGCAAAGAGAGAGTTACTGATTTAAAGCTCGTATTTATAGTCTTTGTGGTACTTTGATCCCACTCCCCTTGGCTGTTAAAAAAGTATTCTGGCCCTGGCCCTCTCCCAGCCACTGGCATACTTACTGTCTTTTTGTTTGTCTAAATTCCTGTTTAAAAAGTAATTTACCCACAAGCCCAACCTGTTTGTCCTCAGGTCCCAGGTCAAGTTCATGGGCCTGAGATGCTCGCAAGGGGGATGGTACCTCTGGATCCAGTGCAGGAGTCCTCGAGCTTTGACCTTCCTCATGAGCCCACCCAGTCCCATTTCAAACATTCATCTCGGAAACCCCGTCTGTTACAACCTCGAGGTAAGAAGCCAGGTTTCACAGGGGGTGTGAAGCGGGGACACACCAGTCAGATGTGTCTGTGTTGTTGATGCCTGTAGTAGAGAAGCGTGTTTGTTTCTGTTGCCATTACTACTACAATTCAGAGGAAACATAACCTACAGACCAATTTCATGAGTTAAATAATGTTACTGAGGAGTTAAGTGGAATGTGCATAATAAACTTGAGTGGACATTATATTATTTATTGAATTGTTAGCATTCTGGATATCTAGCAGACTTTTTTTAAACAGGAAAGTCCTCAGAAGAGATGATATATATCCAGCACTCTGGTATGTCATAAATTATCTGTAAAAGTATCATTTTAAAATTGATTTTATTTGGGACTCCCTGGTGGTCCAGGGGTTGAGACTCCGTGTTTCCGCCGTAGTGCTTCCACTGTACTGCTCAGTGCATGCTGAGGGAGGCTGGACCCTCCATGCCGCACAGCACAGCCCAAGAATAAATGCACTCATTTTCTTTAAAATGTATGAATACTGTATAATATCACTCTTTTTCTAGGTTATTTTCAGAAATTCCAAAGAATGGGAAAAGGATGGAAAAAATGTTTTGGTTGAGGAACATGAGGCAAAAAAAATCATTTCAGAGTCATATAAGTAAAAATTAGTTTTTTTCCCTTAAGGGAAATATTAATGTATTTTATCCACTTTAAAAACCAAAGTAGGTACATAGACTATCAGTAAATAATAATATCATGCTAAAAGAATGATTGTTCAAGAGCTGATAAATGCATAATCCTTACCCAGCGTGTCTGTCTGTGGTGACGTGCAGGGTGGGCGTATAATGCTGAGGGAGCATTCTCTTCGGCCTGCTCTGGAGGACAGCCAGCTCATAAGCTGGAGAAACCCCCGCGAACCAGCCAGTACGCTGTGATGTTTAGTCCATCACTGTCCACCCCAGCCCATTATTTCCTCCTAGGGGTTGAAATCAGGAAATGGAAAAGGATATTCATGGTTTTAAATGCCAGATTAGGGCTTCAGATCACCAGAGTAACAGCTTTAGAAATCCTGGAATGTGTAGTTGTTACATAGTAAATATGTGTTTATTTTTAGTTTCCTCTCTGTGCTGATCATCTTCCACAGGTGTTTCCTCACTCTTGTAAGGTTGGAGTGCTAAGTACTTGATCTTTTTGCACACTTTGCTCTAGCTTTTAGTAATTTTGTTTCAGAATGGTTTTTCTAATATCTTTGCAATACAGTAACATCATCTGTTTAACAGTAACATTTCCAAATCTAACATTACTTGGCAAGGGAAGGTTTTGATTTTGCAGTCTCCTAAGAATTTTCCAGTTTTTCTTATACATTACAGTTAGTGTGATCCTATATTGAATATGTCTTTTATTAGAAGAGTATCATCAACCCATGCCTTTATACACTTGGAAATATCTCATCAGCATTCAGACCCTGTGTACGTTTTATCCAAAAACTGGTCAGGTGAGGGAGAAAAGTAGAGGGACAAAAGTCAGCAGAAACTTGAAACTAAGAAGAGCCCATTCTCTGTTTCAAGACGTTACTGCTAAAGATTTTTCAAACTTAATTTTTCACAACTGGATGGGAATCTGAAGTCCTAGTACACGTTCCTTGGACTGGAGAAGGTTCAATTATGAGCCAGACCTGACTCAAGAGCTGAGTGTCGCCCGCTTCTGTGGCTGGGAACAAGAGCCTGGCTCTGGTTCTGGTTCTGGCTCTGCCCTCTCAGCAGGGGACGTTAGGCAAGTCGCTTACACTCTTGGGGCCTCTATTTCACTTTCTGTGACTCCTTGTTCCTCCTGCTCAAGAATAGAGGTCTTGGGAAGACACAGCTTATGCTGGCCTTCTTACAGTCCCTGTAATTATCTGTTCTGTAGTTCCTCGTTGAACATCAGGCACAGTAGTGCAGGAAAGAGGGTGCCCTGGGCCCTTCTTCGAGGGGGACCCAGAGCAGAGCTGGCTTCACTCACAGCTCCTTTCTCCTCCTTCAGCTCTCCCTGCCACCCATGTTCCTGCCCCTCATCCTGAGGGGGCTCCCAGAGACCAGGCGATGGCATCTGCATTGTTCTCGGCAGATTCCCAGGTGAGCTGTGGGCCCCTCTGCCCTCCTGAGTCCCTGCCATCTGCCTCTTGCTGGGGCTCTTCTGGCATTCTTCTCCCAAGACATTGGCTGTTGAAGCCTGGGCCCACAGAATAGCCCCACTCCCCAAGGGTCCACTGAAGCCTGGCGCGGCTGCCTTTTCTTCCCAGCATCCTGTAGGTTTACAGTCACCTCCGTCCCTGACTGCAGGTTCGGGCAGTGGGACTGTCCCTGGGCTTTGGGGGGACTGAGTGTGGGGATCTCGTGTTATTTCAGGCAATGGTGAAGATCGAGGACATGGCCGTGTCCCTCATCCTGGAGGAATGGGGATGTCAGAACCTGGCTCGGAGGAATCTCAATAGGGACGCCAGGCAGGAGAATTATGGGAACGTGATTTCCCAGGGTAAGATGGGTGCAGGATTACTTGTGATAAGAGTGTACTGCTTCTTTTTCCAGTAGCTGTGGGATCTCTGATGTGTTAGACTACCGAGCTCCTTTGTTCAGACCAGATGGAGAAGGAGAACACTGTTTAGTTCATCCCAAAGCCTGGCGCTGGGACTTCCTGACGCCATGTGGATTCCTTAGGTCTAGGTAGTTTTACCTCTAGGGAGTCTTTTGAAAACAGAAGTAACTCTTGTGTTCTGATTCCCTACCTCTTCAACTACTCAGTCACCAGTGAGGATTCTGCTTCATTTCCTGTAGTTAAAATTGAGGTGCTTTTGTTGGGGTTGGGGAGTGTCTATATTTTTTAGTGTAGAGGGCCAGGTGAACACTGACCATCAGTTTCATCCTAACCTGGGACCTGTTCCTGAACCCACCAGGCATCCTTCCACGGGTTTTTGGTCTTGCATCCTATGAGCACTGCTCCACCAAAACTCTGTATGTGTAATTCCATGACCTTATGCCTGTCCCTCCCTCAGGGTCAGGTTTCCTAGGTTCCAAACCTAATGGTGATCTTCTGTGAAGAGCTCTGGCTCCTGAGTGTGTAGTAAGAACAATGAAGGTCTCAGAGGCATCAACCGGATAAGACAAGGTGACGCAGCTGACAATCTCATTTGTCTCTGTTAGGTCTCAACCCCTGGGAGACTTCACTGTAGGAAACTGTCAAATCAGTCCTGTCACAGGGAAAGCCCACTTCCTGAGACTTCTGCCTGGGGAGAGCAAGGGGAGTGTGAATGAAGGGAAACTAGGAAGAGAGGATGTTACTAGAGAAACTTCAAGTTTTGTTTTGAACCATAGGGTTAGCTGGGGTTTATTTCTTAATACTTGCTCTTTGGACAAGGTGAAAATTAAGCCAAAATACTGATCTGTGTTTGTGAGCTGGGTAGTACCCACCTGTTGCTAACTTAAAACATAGGGAACCATCCAGATCATCAAGGACCCAGGCTTGGAATTCAAAAGAATAGACTAATTTCATTTTCCTTATGATTGGGTCAGTATTTATGGCAGTTTCGTCACTAAAGTCAGGGGCTAGATACTCAGCTCCTTCGGTGGTTGTGTTGAGGTAGTACACACCCACTTGGAAAGGTTTCTTAATGCCAAATAAATGAAGAAGATTTAGATTAGTTTGGTTTTTTTCCCCACTCAAATATAAACATATAAAATAGTGTTTCTGTGCTGAACAGTTTTTAGTCTCTGCTTAAAAACAGTGCCACACAGAATACAGCAGTCCGCAATAAAAATATATTCCAGTTTTTGTAGGTTGCCAAAATCAGAGATCAGCTCTGTATTTGTAAAATCTTGTTTTCTTATATTACATCCTTTGTGAGCCATCTCCAGACATCTTTTCACTTTCTTTGTTCTTAGGGATTCTCAATCATCTGTCAGTGAAAGTTTCAGTTACGTTTACTGATGCCCCAACCAGCTTCTCTCCCTCAGCCCTGTTACCTGAGCACATCACCTTTCTTCTCCCTGGTAGAGAAAAACTGTTTCATGTGTCCGAAGGTCCACATCACCTGCCAGATTCTTTTTAATTTCATAAATACCAAGTTAAAACTGAAACTTTTTTTAATGGTATTGATTCTTTCAAATTAATTATTGGGTGGCCAATTATAGAATGATGCTTTGTGGCCTCTTCTGTTCCTTAATGCCTCACCCTTTCCCTTCCTTTCTCGCCTGGTCTGTTCCTTTTGCTTGTTCCCAGCTTCTGCACACTCCCTGCATTGTCCTTCCCACTCTGCCTGCCCTCACATTTCCCACTTCTCCCTGTTGTCCCTATGTTTTTTTCCATTTTTCTACTATTCTGTCTACAATTGGTACTGTGAGGTCGTTTTACAGGTATGTAGAGGCTTCCTGGGAAAATGTCACTTGAGTAACCTATATATTCAAGAGAAGAAGGTGCTATTTGTATTTTTCTATTGTGTCAGGTTGTGAACACAGGAATGAGAATGAGGAGTCCACCTCAAAGGCTGAAAGTGCAGAAGACTCAGCATCACATGGGGAGACTGCGGGAAAATTCCAGAAAGATGTCGGAGAAAAGCGTGAACAGCAGAGCAGAGTGGTAGAAAGGCAGCAGAGAAACCCTGAGGAGAAAGCTGGAAAAGAAAAGAGAGACTCGGGGCCAGCTACAGTCAAGGAGAAAAAACCCAGCACAGGAGAGCGAGGCCCGAGGGAAAAGGGGAAGGGTCTGGGGAGAAGCTTCAGCCTGAGCTCCAACTTCACCACCACCGAGGAGGTTCCCACAGGAACCAAGTCCCACAGATGTGACGAATGTGGAAAATGCTTCACACGGAGTTCAAGCCTTATTCGCCATAAAATAATCCACACTGGAGAGAAGCCCTATGAATGTAGTGAGTGTGGGAAAGCCTTCAGTCTTAACTCAAACCTCGTCCTGCATCAGCGCATCCACACAGGAGAGAAGCCTCATGAATGTAACGAGTGTGGCAAAGCCTTCAGTCACAGTTCAAATCTCATTCTGCATCAGCGAATCCACTCTGGGGAGAAACCCTATGAATGTAACGAGTGTGGGAAGGCCTTCAGCCAGAGCTCAGACCTCACTAAGCATCAGAGAATCCACACGGGGGAAAAACCCTACGAATGTAGTGAGTGTGGAAAAGCTTTCAACCGAAACTCATACCTTATTTTGCACCGGAGAATTCACACCCGAGAAAAGCCCTATAAGTGCACAAAGTGTGGCAAGGCCTTCACCCGGAGCTCAACCCTCACCCTGCATCACAGAATTCACACCAGGGAGCGAGCCTCTGAGTACAGCCCGGCCTCCCTTGACGCGTTCGGAGCATTCCTGAAAAGCTGTGTGTAAAGTGTTTGTCAAGCCATTTCCCCCTTTCATTTCTAGAATGATTTCAGAGATTTGTGCCCATGGAGGGGAAAAAAAAAAAAAAAAGCCTAAATAGGTTATAAAGAAAATCACACTCAAGGATCCTTACAGCTACATCAGCAGTGTTCTGCCTTTGTCTAGTCTGTGGGCCGGTAGTTCTTCCAAAGCCCCTGTAGGGAAATACTCAACTCGGGATGTAATCCACATGCTACTTCCACACAGGACAGAAGCACACACACAGGAAAACATCAAGGCTTTCAGTAATGAGGGTACCTCTAAGGCACTCTTGGACTCTCCACAACCACACCATATAATTGAAAGACTGAGATCGTGTCTGTGAAAATAACACCAATGTCCAAAACCTGCTTGGCACAAGCAAACCCTACTTGGCCAGCATCTTGCTGAACCTTACTTCTCAAAAAAGAGGGACAGTTCGAACAAACTACATGGAGACCTGCTGCTCAAACTAATTACATAGATATGGTAAGTTCTGACCAGGTACTGGTAGCCTACCAAAGCTGTAGAAATCTAGGACTGCGCTCATCCATATCAAACCAAAGATTCCCATCTCTTCCTGAAAGGGAGAGTCCACGTGCACCAGGCAGCAGTTCCAAAGGTAGCTGGTTCTGTCCTCCTCACTGAGAGAGATCCTGCTGAAACGGCAACTGTGATTGAAAACTCTTCTCTCCCTTTGTGAGATCCCTGAATCCCTAAAGCGCTGTCGCGCTCCTCAGTGCATCTCTCCATGAGTTAGCACTTGATTGCATACTGTCTGTAATCCTTCATTGTTCCACGGGTGAAAGTTTTCATCACTCCCCAGAAGAGACACTTCTCCTGTCGGGTATATTTATATTTGTATCCTGGACAGCCCCGGACCTCGTGCTGAGCATATAAGAAGTACTCCTGAGGCCTGACTTCCAGCAGGACTTTCACATTCACCACAGGGCCCGTGAGTCAGGAGTACGTGAAATACGGTAGCCCGGGCCAGCTTGTGAGACCTTTCAGGGCCAAGGGCGTTGCTAGAGCTCCAGAGTCTCATGCCTGTTTTTGTCTTGAAGATAAACATGTCAGTCCACCACCGGCATAGACTATCTGGACCCAGATCGGAGAGAGAGTACCAGGGAATGTCAGAAGTGACTTTGTTGTCATCTTAAAAAAAAAAAAGACACTTAGGCTGTTGCTGGACGTCCGTTTATGGCAGAGATGTTCCCCAGAATCTGCTGGACGCCGTGATGATTGGAGCACTTTCTGAATCATGTGGAACGTTAAAGAATAAAGTTCAGAAGATGTGATTTCTGTTGCTTTTCAGAAAAAGGAACATTTTTTTCCCCACCCCTTCCAGAAACTTTGAAAAAACATATGACACCATTATCTGGCAGTTACTAAACAGGTCTGTTGCTCCAAGAAGCTCACCAGTCTACTGAAATGTAGGTGGTTGTGTCGCAGTCATTCTGCACAGGGTCTTTCTTTCCTGCTTCTCGTCGCTAAAGGCTGCGATGAGGCTGTGAACCTTGGATCTTTCCCACCGTCTGTGCAGGAGGTTGCACTCCCTTCTTTTAGAAGCTCGTAATAGACCATTTTTGGATACACACGCACACGCAAGCCCCAAGCAGCGTGGGCTACATAGGAAGTCATCAGGGCTTCAGGTAGGGGTGACTGCTCACGCAGGAACTTAGAAACAGACTAAGAGCTCACCTGAAGACTAGCCTCATGATGGGAGACTCCCCACCCCCCTGCCACGTAGAGCTTGAGATTTTCCGTCAAGAACTAAAACTGTCCTTCGTCACTTGTTCGTCAGCCAACAACCCAGGCTTGTGAAACAGTGTCAGCTTCATGGGGAGCCGTGGAGGTGGGGGCAGCTGTACCCTCCACTCCAGGCCAGACAGCACTAATCCTCTGGCCTCTGTAACTTGGACCCGCCCCAGCTTCCCTGCAGCTCCTGAGCAGTTGGGTCCGTGTGTTGCCCGGGGGAGTTTCACCGAGGTCAGCTGGTGACCTGAGTAGTCTATCCAACCAGGTGAAGAAAAGGAGCGATACTCCAGAAGGGCAAACCTGACTAACTTTTGATAGAAAAGGGAAGGTAGAAGAAACTGCTTTGAGGAATTTTATTCAGAGTAATACAAGGATGGTCAAGTAGAAAACTTGGTGCGTTTGAGCAAAGACTTCTACTGCCAGGGAACTACTGAAAGCAGTGAGGTGCTTAACTCCAGACACTGATCAAAGTACCACCTGTTCTGAAGAGGGAAAGAACGTTGGTTGGGTCCACGTTGGCCTTTTTGAGCCACAACTCCATGCCAACATAATGCTGCCATCATTTCTTCTTATGGAAATTATAACATTCCCCCATTATGTAATTCCCATCTTCCTGGGATATTGTACTGACTGGGACGGCTATGGGGATTGCTCCAGGTCTTCAGCAGATGGACTCCTTAAAATAGCTATTTGAAGACATCTTTTCTGAAGAAAACAGGGGCTACCGCTGTTTATTAAAACTATTCACATTGCATTCATTTATCAGCTGCTCAGCACAAAGTATAATTGGGTCATGGTCCGAAAGGCTCACAACATCTAAATTAGTGCTTGGAATCGTCATTTGAAAGTCCTCGACTGGCTGAAATCTGTTAACAGTTCAAGAACTCTAGTTAACTGTTGGCATGCTAGCTGACCCAGTGGAAATTTTCGAGAGGTTTTTAAAAAATATACCTTAACCTTGCCAGGAAGAGAAGTAAAATTCTTCAGGTTGCTGGGCATTTGTTTCTGCTTCATCCTGGCAGGCAAGGCTAAAGCCTAGGACTGCAGATGTATGAGGCATCTTGATATGTAGGGCACTTAGTATTTTATTAAAGGCATAAAAGTGAAACTGCTAAAGATACACAGACAGGTTGACCCTTTTGATAGGTAAGAATTTGCATCTTACCTGGCATCAGAAAATTCATTCCAGGAAGGAACCTCTTAAATGTGATAAATATGGCAAAGCCTTTAATCACATTTCAGCTTAGCATCAGAAAGCTCACTGTAAATAAACATTGTTATGTGAGGGAAAACTTTCCAGGTATAGCACTCATTGCTTTGGACAGAAAAGGAATTCCTTCAGTATGTTCCAGTCATGTAACAAATTTCAGAAACACTGTGGAGAAAGCTTGATCTTCACTGCAGTGGATCCACAGAAGAAGAAGAAAATGTGGGGAAATGCTAAAGAAACAGCAAAATGTACAATTTCTGACAAAAATTGTTGATGTTGGGTACTTCTGTATATTTTGTATGATCATAATGTCAGTGTCTGTTTTGTACCTTCAGCCCCTGTTCTGTATACTCCCTGTACCAGATAATGTATTTTTATTTTAATCTATTTGACAGAACACATCACTCCAAAAGAGCAATGTTTTGGAGTGAGTAGTGAAATTGACATAGACAAGTCAATTCACAGAACTGAGGAGAGGGAAAAATGAGGGGGGAAAAAAAAAAAAAGACTTCATAGTTTGGTGCTTATCAAGTCAAGAACTTAGGAATGAGTAGATCCGTTAGGAGGGACAGGTGAATAGGGAACTAAAATGGAACCGTTTGCTATAGACGCCTGCAGTTTCCACAGCCAGAAACTCGATGCTTAGCTGCCACATCACCGTTTCAAGCAAGGAGAATGGGTTATCTGAGCTTGTCGGGGGTGGAAGAAAGTCTGCTCCATGAATTGAGAGAAGGGAGTGGGCTGGGGAGGCCAGGGCGACCACTTGCTGTCTTGACCTGGACCAATGGTGTGAAGCATCATCCTGCTCCCCCCACTAACTCTTACCTCTGTGTTGAGAAAACGTGGGGTAGGAAAACACCAAGATGGACTTTTCCCTGGAAAATAGACACAGATGCACCTAGGCCTCGGCATTGCAGTGTTCCCTCTGTATACCTCCTGTGTACAGGGGTCCCCTGTATACCTCCCCTGATCGCACTCACCTCCCCTGGCCTGTGATTATTAAAAGAGGGCTTGAGAAGATTCACAGCTGAGAAAGAATTTTTTTCTGTTCTTTATCCTAGAGTTGATCACCTTTTATTGCAGGGTCCAGTTATCCTGATGTACTCATCTAAAGCTAGCTAACCAGGTTCATCCTACCACCCTCACGGAAGAATCGTCGTGTAAATTGGTGTAACAGAATTAACCTGTAGTCAGACAGTGACAGCAATACCTGCCAGAGAAGCCATGTGTTTGTGGTCCTGCTCTGTGCAACTGCTCAGAAATAGCGGTGAGGGGACCATGGTGCCTGAACTGGGAAACCAGATGCAGGTCTGCAGATTGCAAAGCAAAATGCAGAATCAGAGAAAAGGAAAGTAAGTGGTATAAATAGATGTTTTTGTAGAAGTTAGAGTAGATTTTTATTTCAGCTACTGCTGGAGAATATAATAGCATTGTTTAAAAAAACTTCTCTAACATTTGGGTTTCATTCCTGGGATGGACACTACTGTACATTGAAAAGTAGTCACTTATTTTGCTATTCAAATTAATTTTTTATTATATCTAAAACTGAAATTATCTGTTTTACTTTTCAGAGCTTTGTAAAAACAAACTTGAAGTTATAGGGAGGTAAGCCATCTCCGGTTCTGCAGGTCAAACAGAAGTTTGGGAAATATTTTAGACATCACATAAGAATGTCTTAACATGAGAACTTAATTTCATATTGTCTGGTTCTGTTTAATAGTGAATACCACAAACCTCATGTTTTTCTCTTATCCTGAAACCGTGGAAGGTAAAGAGTGAACATTAGATTGACTTCTAAACAATGGTCTGTTTAACAGGTTTTTCTTCTAATTGTTGAGTTTTTCACCTCCATTTACTAAAGAATCATGACTCACTTCAAATTGCACAGCAGTCAGCAAAGTTAATTGGTCCTAAATTAAATTTTCTCCCTTCAGCAAGCACTCATTAAACAGTCAGGCTGAGTGTGTTAAGATGCAAAGAGTAAGTTTGTGAGGTATTGAAAGGTGATGCTGAAACTGGGATTTCATTCCAGTATCAGATGTGGGTTTCAAGTTCCTTTGGTCCAGGGAGGGAACTGGGCAGCCGCAGGTGCCCCCAAGTTGCTTTCGGTTAGTCTCCCAACAAGGTCAGATGCACCATGCAGGAGAGTGGGGAGGAGGGTGGTAGAAGACAGACTAGCTGCTTAAGAGTGACAGGGGAGCCTGAGGGAGGGAGAGGAGAGACTGGCCATGAGCTGTGGACCAGTACTCGCCCGCCTTTCCACCTGGCCCCTGCCCTGCCCGAGCAAGGACAGAGCATATTAGAAACGCTTCTGCTGGTTGTAGGGGTTCTTATGTGAAAACAGATATGTGAGGGGGGTGGGTGGGAGGAAACAGGTTGTGATGATACAGGAAAATCTGAGTTTAGGGGCAAGGGGTGGGATATGCAGGCAAAATCAGCAATTATTTTAAAATGAACATATGTATTTTTATTAGCTTTTAGTTAAATAGAGATTATTACACCCAGGTCAACACGATAAGCCTAAATCTGTATAGAGAACTAACTCAGGCATTGTCTTGTTTATCTGTAGGCTGGATAAAATAAACCTTTCCTGTTTTGTCAGTTCCTGGTTTCTTCGTTTAGAATAAATTAGACCAAAAGAAGAAACTCACTTGTCTTTGTACACCCCCCAGAGTTAAGTTATTGCAGTTCAAGCCTGGCCTTTTCATTTCACTGGTCTTTGAAGAGTCCAGGTGTTTGATAGATGTTCAGTAAATGATTTTTTAAGTGAACTTGTCTATTTTAAATCCTCATTAACATTTCTGGAAAGATTTCTTCCGGTAAGTAATGGGATCTTAGAGGGAAAATGGTTTTTCTGTTGTTGCTGTTAAAGCTAAGAAACTCCTCCACTGAAAAGGCTTTTGAAACTTGCTCGAGAGCTAAAAGTTTCAATCATGAAAAATGGCAGCAAACTGAAACTGATATGCACTTACAGTCAATGGTCCATTTCAGGAGGCCGGTGCTGTCTGACAGAGAAATGTTAGAGTGGTGAGGCCGGAGAAGGAGATGGTGGGGATTTGTAATAAATATTCTCTTTATGTTTTCTTCCAAATCTTGGTAAAACAATAAATTATCATCTCTAGGTGGCAATAGTTGTGATGTTTGTGTTTTTTTGTCCTTGGTTGCATAAAATGTACATTTTGCATAAAGAAATAGAAGTATAATTTCAAAGTCAAAAACATACTGTGACCCACAAACAACCCTCATCCAAATGACATAAGTAATTTCTCAGGAGCTTAGGTAGCTTCTAAGAGGGCAACAGAATCGAAAGCCATGGAATAAAGATGCTTTTTAACGATCTCCTAAAGCATAATTTTCTCATAAAATGAAACCATTAAAATAATCTTTGACCACTTTATGAATCTTAGAAAACAGAACATCCTAATGGTAAGAACAGCATGTAAAACTGATAGTTTAGATCTTTATGACTTCTAATAACCTTATTAGAAACTTTTTTTTTGCTTTGTCTCATTTAAATTTTTTTTCACTCTGTTTAGAAACGAGAGTGAAGTGCAGAGTGTTCTGTTTTCCCCTGAGCTTCAGTTTCCATATCCTAAAGGGGTCCTAAAGGAACAGTATTTGCCCTGGAATAATGGACATTGCTGATACAGGTTTAAGAGGCCTTTCCAAACTGTTGTGTCCATCAGTAGTTGCCACCACCGCCTCCCAAGTCCCAGGTGTCTTCAGCACAGACTCCACTCCAGATGCCTGAACACGGGAGGTGCTGGTCTGAGTCTTCCTCTACCCGAGTTATCGGTCACTGCACCCTGCATTTGGTTCTGGACTCGCATTTTAAAAGACATCAACCATAGGGAAAAACAAAACCACCTCTGGTGTGCAACGAAGGCTTTTGTTTGGTAAGGAAAAAAGGCATAAGAACTTGGTCTCTACCCTCAAGTATCTAAAGGCTTGTCATGTCAGAAGAGAGATTTTGTCTGTTCTGCACAACTCCAGGAAATAGATTTAAATCCCTTTCAGTAAACAGTGTCAGACCATGTCCTGGGTGTCAGGAATAATAGGTTCTGCAATGAGTAAGGCAGACACATAAAACCAGCTCTGCCCAACCTCAGCCTCTAATTGTCCTGGCAGAGGCAAATTAGAAAAAGGCACCTCTTCCTCAAGACACTTGGCTGCCTTGTGCTGGTGAGTTGTGATAACCGCACAACTCCAGGGACTTCCCTGGGGGTCCAGTGGCTGAGACTCCACCCTCCCAATGCAGGGGGCAAGGCTTCCATCCCTGGTCAGGGAACTAGATCCCACAGGCTGCAACTGAGAGCCAGCACAGCGAGATAAATATTAAACTGTACAACTCCCTGATGAGATGAATGGTGGCCCCCCAGGGTTTTGTAGGGCCCAAGTTGCATAACCAGGAGGAGGGACCCCAGTGGAAGTCGCTGGGAGAAGGAACCTTGTTGCCAAGTCAGCCAGAGCAGGTTGCTGCGTCGAATCAGGTCAGCTGTGACACCTGGGGTCCTGGGCAGGAAGGGATTTTGCAAGTGGGAGGGTTGGGCCACATGCCCCTTGTGATCTCCATCTACTCAGAGAGAATGCAGTTTTTTCTGGGTTCTTCCACGACAACGGGCAATGAGCTGGCAATCTGCTCTCTTGTAAAAGTCTTGGCAGGAAACTTTATCTTCTCTTGTTAAGAAGACAGGTGGCCTTCTCCAGAGAAGGTAGGATAACAAAGGATCTGCGATGGGCAGAGCCACATCCATGGCGGTGGGGCGTGGGAGGCCGACATTAAAACACAAGAGATGAGAAAAATATTGTAGCCCAGAGTTTCGAAAATTAAAATGTCTTTAGTATTGGTATAGCTAATTACAAAGCTAGCTCACTCTCCTGTGATCCAGGCACTTTAAAGTTGTCAGAGGAGGTTGTTATTACGCCCCTTTTCCAGGTAATTAAATTGCATCTTCAAGTCTCCCAAGGCTGATTAGTACAGAGTTCCAGGTCTAAGCTATGGGGTTGTCTAACTACATCACCTTGATTCTCTTTTCATTTTCTTTAGCTGAATGATGTCTTTGCAACTTCCCAACAGGCTGTACAGGTGGACTCCTGGGGGTGGGGGTTAGTTTTAGAGCTGTGATAGGCAAGGAGCTTGCCTTGTTTTAAGAGAAATCAAGGTTTGATCACCCTCTACTGGCAAAGCATAGTTATAGCAGCAAAAATAAGTGAGTGAAACTTAAGGGACAAAGATCCTGAAAGCAGCTCTTTTGGAGAGAACCACAACCACCCTGTCCAAAACAGAGGAGGGAGCCGGGACTAACAGTAACCAGCGTAGCATTTCGCTTTCCAGATTTCTGCTACAAAGGGAAGGGGACCCCCCCTTTTTCTTTTCAAACCAAATAATCTTCCAAAACAAAACAGTAATGTAGAGAGTGAAGGGGGAAAATATGGCAGAGTATGGAGATTTGTTTAAATAAGAAACCGAGGGCCATCAGAGGGTCATGTTACACTTCACATTGCAATATTCAGAAACAACTTGCAGACAAGATTGTGAAACTGTTGGAGCTGATCTTTGGGACAATCATGTGGCAATTTCCAAATATTTTGAAGGGGCTGACAAGAAGAACTACTACATGCACTTTGTGAGAGGAAAAGCTCAGGCAAGACTAGGATCAACACGGGAATTCCCTGATGGTTCGGTGGTCAAGATTTGGTGGTTTCACTGCTGAGGGCCTGGGTTCCATCCGTGATTGGGGAACTAAGAGTCCACAAGACTTGTGGCACAGTTTAAAAGAAACAAAAAAGGCTAGGATCAATGAGTTGAAATTACAGGAAAGCAAATGTTTAATTGAACTTTTTGCAAGTAGAACTCTCCATAAGTTTCTTCCTGTGTGATTGTTGAATGAATTCATTGGGAAGAGTATGAGGTTCTTGGAAGCCAAAACAATTCTGAAATGCAGATGCCACATCCCAGCAAGCCACCAACCACACTGGTTAACTTTATTTGCTGTGTGGTCTTTTCTCTAGTTGCTGAGAGCAGGGGCTCCTCCCTAGGTGTTCCCCCGTTTTCATTGCAGTTGCTTCTCTTATTATGGAGCACAGCCTCAATAGTTGTGCATTGGCTGAGTTGCTCCGCAGTATGCGGGATTGTCCTAATTAGGGACAGAACCTGTGTCTCCTACATTGGCAGGCGGATTCTTTACCACTAAGCCACCAAGGAAGTCCCAACATGTGTGCCTTTTGAGGGATCAATCCCTTACTTACAATTAGTCCCTAACTGCAATTGAGCAAGAGCAAGAGGTGGAGGTGGGGGAGGGGGTTGACAAGGTAGGCAAGGACCTCTGTGCCAAGTGCTGCAACATCAGGTGCGCCTAGAAGGTGACATCAGAGATCTCTGTCCAGGAAGCTCAGAACCCACAAAGGCCCAAGGGCACAGCTACTTTAGCTGGATGCCGCCAGGAGAGAGATAACTGAATCTCCGGCTTAGAGGGCTAAGTGTGGAACTCCATGTTCATAAACGGGGACCGAGTTCCCAAGCGGTGACCAGCCTGAGGATCACAGGAGAACCGGCCTCAAGTCCAGGAGGAGGGACCGAGGTCACCGCGCGGAGCCCACGCCTCTCCCTGGCCCGTCGGGAAGCGGCGGGGTGCGAACACTGCCAAGACTTCGTCTAGTCGGCCCTTTCTTAGTTTTTTTAAAAAAAAAAAAAGAGTGCGGGGAAAAAAAAAAAAAACGGTGCGGACTAGGTCCCCGGCTGTTCATGTTGCGGGGGCTTCTCTCCACTAGTCCCTGCCGGGCAGGAACCTCCGGCGCACCCGAGACACCGAGATGCAGAGAGGACCTCCCGAGTTCCTAGAGGGGCCGCTGCGGCCCCTCGCAGCTCTCCGCGGGCGGAGCTATGACGTACTTCCGGCTGCGCCGGCCGCGGTGCGCGTTGAGGTGTCCCAGCGGCCCGAGCGGCTCTGACTCACGGTGAGCCTCCTGGTCCACGGTTCGCGTGGCGGGCGGAAGAGGGAGTTTCCGCCGAAAGGGTGCGGGGAGGGACGAGTGGATTAGGCAGCTGTGGCCTCTGGGGACTCCCCAGACCGGTCCGGGGAGGGACGTGGGAGGAGGCCTCTGTCCCTACCCAGGCCCAGATGGCGGAGGCCTTTGCTCTCCTGAAAGCATTTCCGCCCCTGCCCCCACCCCCGGGTTTAACAATTGAAAGTTGGTCTTTTTCGCGTTACAAAGCAGTTTTTTTCTGCCTTCGGTGAGCCCAGTCGCTGGTCAGCTAGAACAGGGATGTTTTCCGGGCCCTAAGTAGGCGGTCCAAATTCAAGGCTAATTGATTTAAGAATTCGCCCAAGGGTTGGGAGCCTCGTGTGAGAAACTGAGCCTCGGAAGTCTTGTGTATTGTCTGAGATAGGGGAGGGACCTAGTCCGTTGGGCATTGTTCAGGTTTGAAAGTAGGTAACAGGAATCTGCTCAAGTTTAGAAACCCATTTTAGAGGGCCGTTTACTTACAGTTTGTCTAGAGAAAGGTGATCTTGTGAGTGAGGTACTTAGAAACTCCTGTTATTAAAGGAACAGTTGGAAGAGTTTTGAAGAAAAGAGTTAAGCAAGACAACTGATTTCAGGTGTTGGAAGGCTACTACGGAGAAAGTAAATTTTGGACTAGGAGCGAACTAGGATCAGTGAAGAAAGAAGAGAAAAAGTGATGCAGAATTTGGTGCAGTCTAAAGAAGGAAGAAACGCAGAAAACTATCCAACAGTAGAAATCTGTGCCTTGAAATTACCAGATTTGCCTGCGTAGGAGTTTTCAGTTACAAAAGGGTAACATTTTTCAAGTTCTAGGGGGGAAAAAAAAGCATTCTAGCAGCAATAGGTAAATCCCATTTAATTTTAGAATTTATAATAATAACTTGGTTCATTTATGCCTGATCGTCTAGAATGGGATTTGGGGCCCTTTTGGGGGGCTTTGGGAAATTGGCCTAAAGGAGGAGGAAAAACTCGGAACAGAACAAACACCTCTGCTTGTAGACTATGAACTTTTGCTCTTTGGCCCTTTTGTGCTAAACAGTCTAGATAGCTTAAAGAAGATAGTTCATTGTGGTTGAAGACAATGTGAGTAATGAAACCTCTGTTTTCTATTCACGTGCTTTTTTATTGTATTAACTATTTATTGAAAAAAATTGAGAAGCCAAGATCTGGAGGGTATCCCTAAATGAACCTTTAGACAAACTCAGCATGACCAGATGTTTGGTCAAGACCAAATACTGGCTTTGACAGGGTAGGGGTGGGAATAAACCATTATCAGATTTAAAAAAAAATTATTTACCAGTCTGACAGGTGGAAGAAAGAGGAGAGACAAAGGACAAGGAAATCCAAGAGGCAACAGAGACAGAAATCCTTGAGGCCTTGTTTTTGGTCTTGTGATGATTTTGGCTTTTACTCCGTATGAGACACGAAGCCTTGAAAGGTGTGAACAGAGGAGTCATGTGATCTGACGTATAATATTTTATAGACAACCGAGACTTCCTTGGTGGTCCAGCAGTTAAGACTCTGTGCTTCCACTGCAAGGGGCTTGAGTTTGGTCCCTGGTGAGGGAACTAAGAGCCTGCATGCTGTGTGATGGGGCAGAAAAAAGAAAAAAAGGCACAGATGATGGGCTGGGACAGCAGTGTTGGAGGAAGTGAGATGTGGTTGAATTCTGAATCCCTTGGGTGTAGAGATAACAAGATTTAGTCCTGAATTGTGTGTAGAATGTGAAGGAGGAGTCAGGAGTGACCAGGGTTTTTTTGCTCCGGAAAACAGAACAGTAGAATTGCCATTCACTGAGATGAGTAGCTTTGGAGGAATGATGGGAAGTGCAGTTTTGGACACGTTAAGTTTGGGAAGCCGCTGGACATGCTGGTGGCAAGGTCAAGTGGGTAGTTGTTTGTAAGAGTTTGGCGCTCAGAAGAGAGGTCCAGGCTGGAGAGTGTGAATTCGAGAGTGTGAATGAATAGACGGTAACTAAAGCCATGCCACCGGATGATATCAAGGAGAGTGAGTGCAATTAGGAAGAAGGCTCCAGGCGCCCAGCCTGCCACATGTTGGTGGCCTTACTGAGGCATGAATTTGAATTGCGGGCGCTGCAAAACTGATGTGCTAGAATAAATCACAGCTACTTGGCTCAGTTACTACTGACGGTACTCAGCAGTAACATTTAGGGAAACTTTCTTCCTAAAGTGTTTTGCAAAGGCAATGGTTTGATGTAGTGGCATCTGTGTTTGGATTTGCTAAGTTCTGGGTAACAGATCCCATGTGAACGTGACGCAGGACACGCCCTGTTTAATGCCTCCTGTGCCGAGTTATAACCCCTAGTGTCTGAATTTTCCAGGCTGAATCCCAGAGGCTGAGCCGCCCAATGGAGAGTCCCCCTGTTCTTGGGGTGCCCTCCTCTGGCCAGAGTAGGGAATCCTGTAATAGTTACAGAGTTGTTCCTGTGTTGGAGACGAGACGGCAGTGGTTCCCTGCTCAGTCTTCAAGCAGCCCTCACCCTGGGGCTTCAGCGGCATGCCCAGAGCAGAGGGCGGCGTAAAGGAGTATCCAGTGCTGACTCTGCTCCTGTGCGGGAGCAGTGGTGCCTGGTAGGACGCTTCAGAGTTGGGGTTCCATAGAGGGGAGTTCAGCTATCCTCCCTAGAATTCTGCACGAATTAGCAGCTGATGATTACCAACTTTCTCGTAAAAGCAAGGTTGCGTATTGAGGTTTCATTCTTAGAACCCCATTTCCTGTATTTTTAATTACCCAAATTGATCACAAAAATAAAGGGGAAGAGTCATGTAAAATACATGTTTTAAATACATATTTACCAAATATGTGAAACTAAATACGTGATATAAAAGCTGTAACAAACGAGTACCTTTGTTGGAAGGTTCTGCATGGGCTGGAATTGGTGCTTTTTTGTTTTCCTGTTTTTTTTTTTTTTTTGAAGGCCATAGAATTTGGGCATTAGAAGTGAAATCTGTCTTGGTTTGTTAAAAACTGCTTATGATCCTTTAAAGATTTTATGATTTTTCTAGTTACAAAAGTAATATCCACTAAAGAAAATTTAGAAAATGAAAAAGACTTTTAAAAATTGAAATCATACATCGTTCTCTAATCCAGAAATATCACTGTTAGTGTTTTTCCCTTTTTCCTTCATGGTGATTATGTGTATATTTTGTGTGTGTGCAAGATATTTCAGGTGCAGTCAGACCAGATCCATGGAAGCTGACATGCACGTTAGAAATGAGCATACTTTGCTGTATGGCTCAGGAAACTCAAACAGGGGCTCTGTGTCAACCTAGAGGGGTGGGGCAGGGAGGGAGGTTCCAAAGGGAGGGGATATATGTATACCTATGGCTGATTCATGTTGAGGTTAAAAAAAAAAAAGAAATGCCCATACTCGGTTTATTAAATGCCTTAGATCTAGGTTATCGGCAACTCCTGTTCCCTCATCTTCAGCTTTTGTAAGCCGTTCGTACATTCTTTCTATGGTCTCTGCTGTTGTCAGTGTAATGTCATGTAATGAACACCCACATAGATTTTTATGTCTTTGGCTCCTTATTGAGACTGCTGGAATTTTCCTTACTCAGATCCAGTATAGGAACACCTATGTGACAGGAAAGATGCTGCTTAGAGTTTGAAAACATGCTCATGAGGAAGGCCAGTCATAAGCATGTAAGATTAACTAACTTACGGAGTTTTCTTTCAGAGAATATTTAATAATAGGGTGATTCTGTTGTCGGTTCACTTTCTACTTTTCCATCTCCCCCTTTCTCTGTCCCGTACTGGTAATCGCTAGTTTGCTCTCTGTATCTCTGAGTCTGTTTCTTTTTTGTTACATTCACTGGTTTTATTGTTCAGTTTACATGTAAGTGACAATGTACAGTATTTGTTTTTCTCTCTCTGACTTGCTGCACTAAGCATAGTACCCGCCACGTCCATCCATCCATGTTGTTGCAGCTAGTTCCCTTTTTTCTGGCTGAAGAGTATTCGCGCACTTGTGGGTGTGGGTGCATGTGCATGCGTGCACACCCCTTTCTAGCTGTTCATCTGTTGGTGGTCACTTAGGATGCTTCCATATCTTGGCAGTTGTAAATAATGCTGGTGTGAATATTGAGTGGTTGAGTCGCTAAGTCGTGTCCAACTCTTTGTGACTTCATGGACTGTAGCCCACCCACAGGCTCCTCTATCCGTGGGATTTCCCAGGCAAGAAGACTAGAGTGGGTTGCCA
Source organism: Ovis aries (assembly GCF_016772045.2). NCBI lineage: Eukaryota > Metazoa > Chordata > Mammalia > Artiodactyla > Bovidae > Ovis > Ovis aries. The sequence goes on along the minus strand of NC_056077.1, from coordinate 36,828,565 downwards.
CTTCTCCAGGGGGTCTTCCCCACCCAGGGATTGAACCTGGGTCCCCTGCATTGCAGAGAGAGTCTTTACCAACTGAGCCACCAGGGAAGGCCCGTGTATATTTTTGAATGAGTGTTTTCATTTTCTTCAGCCAGCTATGCAAAAGTAGAATTGAGCCACAGAGCACTCTTTCAGAGAATGAAGACAAAATCAGATCAAAACAGGATATCCTGAGCTGATGCTAGCAAGATTTTTGATAGTCATTGTTATATGGTATTTTTATAGTGGCTATAAGTTCCACAATTTCTTAAAGACCAAAAGCATACTTTTGCTTTAGATAATTTTATGGTAATCATATTTTCATAGGTTTAACGTGTAGTCCTAAAGAACCAGAAACCCACAGGAACCAATATTCCTGCTCCACGGAATCCTGTCTGTTGTGACAGCTGTTTCTAGAGTACCTCCGAGATGAAAGTGCTGGGCATGGCCACAGTTCTGGGCCCTAGGCCTCCACAGGAGCAGGGGCCTGTGATTGTGAAGATTGAGGAGGAGGAAGAGAAAGGGAAGCGCCTTCCCATGGAGATATTCCGCCAGCGCTTCAGGCAGTTTGGGTACCACGACACCCCTGGCCCCAGGGAGGCCCTCAGCCAGCTCCGGGTGCTCTGCTGCGAGTGGCTGCGGCCCGAGATCCACACCAAGGAGCAGATCCTGGAGCTGCTGGTGCTCGAGCAGTTCCTGACCATCCTGCCCCAGGAGCTCCAGGCCTGGGTGCAGGAGCACTGCCCGGAGAGTGCCGAAGAGGCTGTCACTCTCCTGGAGGATCTGGAACGGGAGCTGGATGAGCCAGCGCCGCAGGTAGGCCGGGACGCCCTCCTTCTCCGCAAGATTGAGAGCCCAGTGGACCAGGCAGGGGCGGGTGTGTCCACACGCTGAGAGCACCTCACAGGACCTTCCGCCGAGCTAGACCGTCTTTCCTCCTGGTTTTCTTCTGTTATCCTGTGTGGAATTGAGGGATTACCCTTGGGAGTTGAATAGAGGGTCTCTTTCCTAGAGGTTCTACATAGCTGTTCCGAGATTTTCTTTCATTCTGGTTCTTAAAGTGAGCTGTGCACAGACCCAGCCTTTCATAATTGTCTCTAGGCATCCCCACCTCCCCGTGAGCAGAAACGGTCGTGGGAGAAGATGTCACCCTCAGGAATGGCGGAGGAGTCCCTGAGCAGCCCGCAGCTAGAGTCTATGGAGACCAGTCACAGATACGAGTCCTGGGGGCCCCTCTACATCCAAGAGACTGGTGAAGAGGAGAAGTTCACCCCCGTGCTGAGGAAGGTTCGAGGTAGGACCATCTCTCAGGCCCCTGCTTGGTGCCCCAGGCCTTTGTGGTGGAAGAAGCAGTCATCCTCATTCCTGATTGTCAGGAGGTCCCCTGGGCGGACGAGGCAGAATGAGTTCCTTTCTTCCTTCAGGTGTGTCTCAGTCAGTCTTGGCATGGGAACAAATGGCACACTGTTGAGGGGAGAGCTGCAGTTTGGTAAGGGGACTGTTCACGGAGGTGAGGGCAGGTTGAATGAACTGATAAGAGATGGTGCTGGTTCATTTGTTCATGACTTAGTGGCCCTGCTATCATCAGTTTTCAGTGTGGTTTTCTCTTTCTCTCCTTTTTTGTGTGTGGATGGTTAGGTGGACTTTTAAGAAGTATGACTGCCTAGTGAAATGGTCTAAAAAAACTCAACAACTTCAGTCAGATTTCAACAGTTGCTTTATAACTGAGAGAATGACAGGAAACATGTATTGATAGTTTAAATGATGAGAGTTAGACCCTCATAGGAGTTACGTACTGTCATTCAAATTACCCAGGATCTGGGATTAGAATAATTATCAATGGACCAAACATTCTCTTTTATTGCTATTAAATACATTCAACTTCTGTGAGAATCTGGATTTTGTGAGTTTGCCACCAGCCTCTTCGCCCTTAATTATCCTGTTTATTTTCTGTTACCAACTTTGACCCTTCCACAATCTTTCTTGTTCCTTCCTGCCTGAACATGACCCAGCTTCTTTGCTGCTGTCTCAGTATGCTTAGTTTTGCCTGAAGTTTTGCCTAATTTCCCTCTATATCTGAAGTTCTCCTGGCAGACAGTGCTGTGTATTCCTCATACCATGATAGCTTCTGATAGGGGGTTGCGTGAAAGTCTGGCGTTGTAAACTAGATCTGATAATGACCTGTTTGTCTTAAACGTGATACTGTGACTTTATAGAGTTGTATTTGGTTACCCCTTACAATCCATCAGTGTCACCTGATGTGATGGTTCTGTTTCTCATTTACCAGTTTTTTTCTCATGACAGGAAGCAACTGACATGTCCTTATCCTGCTTACCGTTTCAGATCGTAAGTCGAAGACCCAGAATGAGGAATCAACAGATAAGGAGGGAAGTTCTGAAGAATCTCATGCAGAAGGATTCAGAAGGGATACACTTCCCATGATTGTCGCTGATAAATGTGAGGCCAGGTTAGAAAGGCAGTGGGTAAATCCAGAAAAGGAGAGAGGAACAAAAACCCCTCTCCAAGACAAAGGTTCTGCTAAAGGTAGAGAAGTAGTGACTAAACCTGCCCCAGGAGAGAGACGTTACATCTGTGCTGAGTGTGGGAAGGCCTTTAGTAATAGCTCCAACCTCACTAAACACCGGAGAACACACACTGGGGAGAAGCCATATGTGTGCACCAAATGTGGGAAGGCTTTCAGCCACAGCTCCAACCTGACCCTTCACTACCGGACACACCTGGTGGACCGGCCCTATGACTGTAAGTGCGGGAAAGCCTTCGGTCAGAGCTCAGACCTCCTTAAGCACCAGCGAATGCACACTGAAGAGGCCCCTTACCAGTGTAAAGATTGTGGCAAAGCCTTCAGTGGCAAAGGCAGCCTCATTCGCCACTACCGAATACACACCGGGGAGAAGCCGTATCAGTGTAACGAGTGTGGGAAGAGCTTTAGTCAGCACGCGGGTCTTAGTTCTCACCAGAGACTCCATACTGGAGAGAAGCCGTATAAATGTAAGGAGTGTGGGAAAGCCTTTAACCACAGCTCCAATTTTAATAAGCACCATAGAACCCACACTGGGGAAAAGCCCTATTGGTGTAGCGATTGTGGGAAAACCTTTTGTAGTAAGTCCAATCTTTCCAAACATCAGAAAGTCCACACTGCAGAGGGAGAAGGATCTTAACTGTCAGGTACCATCTTTTGGTGGTTTTTGTTTTTCTTTCTTTAGAACGTGAATGCTAGAGACAGCCCAGTAATTGCAAAGTTAACTATGGAGTAGATTTTGTTTGTTTGACTAAATGTCAAGGGGATGGAGTGAGAGCTCAGGCAGGGACAGGGTGGGTTACTCACCTGCCCACCAACTCACTGGGGCAGGGTCCCCTCACCACACTTCACGTCCCATACACCATGCCGGCATTGCCTTTTGTATAGTTACACTGCTGTGTATCCAGTATAATTAAAGAAGAAGCATTAAAACTGTTTAGCTGTTTTAACATATACTCAAGATTATGACTTGTAAAAAAATGAGCCATGTTGAACGCAGTTTAATCTGATTCAGAATAAACTTAAAAGTTCTTGTAATGCCTCAGGACTGTTACTGTAAAAAAATTGTTAACCCTATTCTAGAAAGAGGAAGCTTCCTATTGGTTTTGCTTTTGGAAAATTTGGATTTGAGGTAACTAGAGCTTTGAGGACTTGGAATGTGTGTTAGGAAGTTGCGGCCAGGTATGTAGAGCATCTGCAGCTTGGTCTTCGTTGTGCTTTTCCTACATACTGAACACGTTTTTTTTGTTTTTTTTGTTTTTTTGTCTTCGGGAACATTCTGTCAGCCTCACATGCTTTTTGGTCTTGTGTACTCTGTCTCTGCCAAAGTCTGAAAATCTTGACTCCTTGAGACACATCCTTCTAAGTTCCAGAAGCCAGTAATATAGAGTATGATTTTACCTTAAATCAGTCGACCTTGTCTTTTCCCTCTGACCGCAGACTCTGGTTTCAGGTGTGGCTTTTTGCCAGTTGGTCCTCCTGTTACTTGGAAATCCAACTTCACTCTTTGCTCCTGTTAGTTGCTTATCTTTGTGAGTTTTTTTCCAGTCCCTTGTTGGTAGTCACTGAAATATCTCTCTGCTGCTGTAGCTCTAGTGGTCATGCAAACCTGACATGCCAGGATTGAGGACAGCAAGAAAGTGTCATGTCTGGTACCAGTTCTGATCGCAGGAAACTGCCTCATGTGCCATCCTGGAGTCAGATTAAACTACAGGTAATGAGTCCCTGCACCAGCCAAATACGTTAGGGTGGGAGGTGAAGGAGTCATCATTGAGAAAGATTGAGCAGTGCTTGGATATGAACAGATCCTCACGGAGGCCCACAGAATTAAGTGATTAGGCGGCAGCTGGGTGTCTTTCCAGCCCCCACTGGAGCTGCTGGTCCAGATCAGGAACGGTAGGAACCTGCTAAGTCCAGAGACCTGCGTCTCGTCCTCTGGTGAGAAGGGCCTGGACCCCAGGTCTGTCCTGTCCCTTATCGTCCTGACTCTGCAGTGGTACTTTCTGATGGACGTTGAAGTGAGACAAAGGTCCAAACACTTCTTCAGCTCCCATGAGTCTATCAGCTGAAATCTTCTGATCTCTTTGTCCCAGACTTTCAGCCTTATTCTTCGCAGACCCGTTGTTTAGCCAAGCCACAACCCAGGAGACCCTTTCTCCTTCCACAAAAAGCTGATGCTCAGTACACGGCTCACAGCTCTGCCCACCAGTTTTCCCTCTCTGGCCTTTAGGGCCACTCCTGAGCAGGGCCTTGTGAATCATCACATTTTTGGTTCACACATCAAAGTACTGAGCTGAACCCTCTGTGAGACAGAAACCCTGCTTGTTTCTTCCACCACATCAAAGGGAGATGAAGCCATAGGTGTGAGCAGAGAGACATCAGTTCAACAAAGGTAAAAGATGGGGGTGTGTGGGTCTCCTGCTTACATGCCTTATGACTTACAGGCCTGCTCAGATTGTCTAGTGACTACACTCATTTGTCATAAGTCACAGTATTGCAGTCTGTGTATTGGGGAAGGTGGGGACAGATTTTAAGGAGAACGGGCTTTAATCTTGAGAGGCACCTGAGTCAGGTGGGATCTTTGCATGGTCTTCAGGCAAAATGAGGCTCTTCTCCTGCATCAAGGGGGAAGAGAGGTGCTTTTGTTAGGCCAGAGGGCTCGGGAATTTAGGATTCCAGGTGGTAAAGCATTGCTACTGAAATGTCTCAGATACCAGGACCCCAATCAGGGCCTGGAATCTTGGCCTCAGTAACTAGGTGAGGCTTTTCATTTAGCCCCCTTTGCAGCTCTGCCACCCTTACAACTAAATCCTGCACCTGATTTTCAGAGCAGCCTGCCTTCACTGCAGGAGGTGCACCCTTAAACTCTACCTGGAGGGCTTTGTGCCCTCAATAAATAGTTGACTGACCTGAGTCTGTTGTTTTCTTTCTGCAAAGCTTGAGAGAAGGAAACTCTGCAGCCCTTATAACTGCTCCTGTCCCAGTAACGTGCAGGTCACAGAACCAACCACCATTGAGTTTATCACCAGTCTCCTTTAAAAAAAAAAAAAAACAACACAAAAACCACCTGTTCCAGAATCCCATTCTGAGGACTCACTCTTAGGGCCACTTCCAGTACCAACTGTCAGAGTTTGGATTTCCCCTAAAACAGAGCCTAGGACAAGAACCTGGGGGCAGAGAGTTTATTTAGGGGATTAGAGGAAGCAGACGTAAGGAAGCAAGGAGAGAGAGGAAGGAAAGTCAGTACCGAATGCAGTATTGAGCTGGTGCTAATGTTGGCAACGAGTGCTCAGGTCTGCTGGGGACCTTCAGAAATGGGGAAAGACCACTGGTTTACCGGAGCTCTGCTCAGCCCCAGAGCAGAGCGGCTGAGGACCCCTGGTGGGCTGGGAAGGTCACTATCCCGGGGACTGTGAAGCCAGCTTGGTTTGAAGATGCTTGTGAGCGTCACCTCGTATGTCACGCAGGCACACATACATATGCACACATACACAGGACCCCTGGCCAGGCTGCCAGGTTTAGCAAATAAAAGCACATTTGGATTCCAGGTAAACAGTATACTTGGAACATACTTCTTATACTGGAAATACTATTCAATGTCTGAAATTAGGGTTAGAGTATCTGGGCATTTTATCTGGCAGTCCTACCCCCAGTATGTGTGAGCAGCAAAGCCTCCATCTCTCTGTCCAACCTACTCCAAGAGCATAAGGGAGCAAAGGAGAAAGAAAAACAGGACATCATCAAAGTGCTTTAAAGGACGCTGTCAAGAAAGTGAAAGGACCACCCACAGAATGATAGAACACTTTTGCAAATCATGTATACGTGATAAGGCACCTTTATATTGAATATATTAACATCTGAGTAATAAAAAGACAACCAGTTGAAGACAGGCAAAGGAAAAAGATAAACCTGTGGACAATAAGTTTATGGAAAGGAAAGGTGCTCAAGATAGCCATGAGAAAAAAGCAAATCAAAACCACAGTGAAACCACATCATACCCACTAGGATGGCTGTAATAAAAAAGATAACGTCAAGTGTTGAGGATGTAGAGAAGTCAGAAGCTCATACCCTGGCAGTGAGAGTGTAAAATGTGACAACCGCTTTGGAAGCCAGTCTGGCATTTCCTCATTAAATACAGCATTTGACTGAAATTCCTACCCTATACACGTACCCAAGAGAAATGAAGACATATCCACACAAAAACTTGTACCCAAATGTTCAAAGCAACATTATTCATAATAGCCAAAAAGAAGAAAAATCCCAAATGTTTCCATCAGTGGGTTAAAGAATAAACAAAATGGGATTATCCATAGAATAGAATATTATTTAGCCATAAAAAGATGATGTCTAGATTCCACACTGCAACATCCATAGGTGGAATGACATCATTGTACTAAGAAGCTTAGAAAAGAAAAGCCACATATTGTATGACTGTGATACCAGTTACCATGAAACGTCTAGAAGAGGCAAATCCATGGAGACAGAAAGTACACTGGTAGTCGTCTAGGGCTGGGGGAGTTGGGGGACAGTGAGGAGCGACTGTTAAAGGGTGCGGGGTTTCTTCTTAGGATGATATGTCAAATTGTGATGACTGGTTACACACTCTGGATACTAAAGACCGCTGGATATGGTGATGAATTACATCTCAATAAAGTTGCTTTTAAAACAACACAAGCTCAAGCAAAGGCTTTGCCAAGTGGCCAGCCTTGATGGAACAATGAAGGATTCATGCTGTGGAGACCAGTGGATGCCCGTGTAGGCTGCTGCTTGGAAGATGCACTGGGCCAGGGACTCAGATGTGAAAAGACAAGATTCACACGAGCAGTTAATCCTTGCATGTAATATCTAGGGAAATTTTCTGTCCATTTCAACTGGAATCGAGGATCAAGAATTCTGTGTGAGAAAACCCCCTTCCATCTGAGGGTCGACTTTCAGAGCACAACCCTTCCTAGATGGCAGTGCCCCTCACTAGTCTGAGAATGTAGCAAACACAGCCCTCTGCAAGAGCCCTTTGCATCTGCTGTCCTTGGGCTTGGAGTGCTTTCCCCCAGTTGTGAACATACTGAGAATTCAGCAACCTGGAAAGAAGGGCAGGACTCTGCAAACAGAATGGTACCAGCAAAGACACAGTGGTGGAAGTAAGTGGCAAGCGCATGAGGGAGGGGCTGGGGGTCCTGGGGAGACTGGTGAGCGGAGAGGCCTCTGATGGTGGGTTGTGGAGTCAGTGGTGAAATCTGACAGGACAGAGTGACAGTTCCTGAACAGGTGTGAGACATAAAGAAAAGGGGGTGGGGTTACCCCAGAGGATCATTCAGCTGGTGAAGTTCGGTGTATCTATGGTGTAATTAGAGCAGATAGGAATTACTGAGAACTTCTATGTTTAATTCAGGATACAAGACACGTAACATAAGTAGCTTTATGAGCAATTTTTTTTTTTTTTTTTTTTGGTCACTTGCTACTCCATGAGTCTGCATCAGCCTCTTCCTGCAAAAGAGACCATCTGAACTTCCTTTTCATTGGACCTTTTCGTCTGGAGTCCACACGGTGATAAGGCAGACCAGGAGGGAAGAGGGTGGCAGTGGTATTTCACAGTTCTGGACGGTTTTGTCTTGATGTCCTCCTGCCCCCAGCCTAAGTGTTGTACCACACAGAACGACACACAGCACAGAAGGTCCTGCATGTGGGCATGATGGCGACGGTGACTGTGATGTTGAGATGGTCTGGGGTGGTATCCAGGAGGACATGATGGAGTCTTGAGGGAAGGAGAAGTCACACCCTTGTTTCTAGAAAAGGAACAGTTGCCTGTATTACTGGTCCCTGTTCTCAATTCAGCTTTAATGCCATTTGCTCACTGAAGCTTTTTTGTGTCGACCACATGCTCTGTCCACGGGCAACACCAGCTGGCCTCCTGTGACTCCCCATTTCATTTGCAGAGTCAACACCGCGGTGTAATTAAGAGCCCAACCTCCAGAGCCAGACTGCCTGGGTTTGAACCCTTGTTCCACTGCTTACTGTCTCTATTGTGTATCGGGTTCTCATCCATAAAAAGAGGGGTGTTACTATGACTAACAGCACATATGATCGTGTGAAGATAATGCTGACTTTCCTGTTCATGCTGGCGCATAGATGGTCAGTAAAGATACCCTGTCATGATGGTTACCGACCTCTCCTGGGGTCTCTGGCTCCCATTAGGCTGGCGTCCCCTTCGTGCAGTGGGTAGTTCATCACCATATCCCCCACGGCACTCACTGAGCTGCTGGCGAAGAGCTTCAAGGATCAGTGGCAAGAGATCTGGGGAGGCTGATGAGTGCCTCTGAGTCTCCTTGCTCCGTGCAGTCTATTGTGCCTGGAGAACTCCCCTCCCTCCTCTGCTTCCTTTCTTTTTTCCTGAAGAAAAGGGAATAAAAACAGGGCAATAATAGTACCCACCTCGCAGGCTGGCTACAAAGATTAAATGAGTTATCAGGTAAAGCGCTTAGAACAATTCCTGATACACAGCATGTGCGCCACGCTGGTACTCCTTACTACCTTTATTTTCCCTTTTTCTAGATGTATGTTTTTCTTCTGATTATGAATGCCATACTTATTTGTGGTAGAAATGTGTGAAAATGTAGGGAAACCCCCCCTCCCCCAGAGTGAAGGAGACAGAGGTATGAACAAATGAAGAGGAGGAAGAGCAAAATCGAGCGTGGGTACAAGGTGCAGAGGCAGCTGGAGGAAAAGGTGGACCTGGTGGGGCCGGAAGGTGGCGTCCCCCAGGCCCTGGGAAGGCTCCACAGACTAGGGGAAGGTTACGGAGGAGGAGGTTTGCAGAGACGAATTAGGTGGATGGAACAGAGACGCTTGTTAGGTGGATGAAGGGGAGGGCAATTAGCATGTCCAAAGGCACAAGGCATTAAGTGACATCCAGGCGCTGTCACTGCCGTTCTGCATTGCCCCCGTGTGCTGGAGGGGAGGAGGGTCGGGAGAGTGGGTTAGGGCCAGGAAGTGAGAAGTCCTGTGTCGACAAGAAGAATTTAGACTATGACCTGGGGGATGAGAAGGGGGCCCTGGACGGCTTGGAGGTGCCATCATCCAATCAGCATTTAGGAGAGATGACTCCGGCACAGGCAGGACCAATGGGCTGGAGGAGACTTTGGGAGCAAAGAGACCTGCTGCCAAGGCTGGTGCCAAAGTCCGGAACAAGTTAAAGACAGCCGCTGCGGAAGCCTCCGGAATGGGCCATATAGGATGGGCTGGAAATGTGGAGGGAGAGGATGTGGGGAGGAAAAGTAGCGCAGCCAGAACGACGCCCAGGTCCGGGGCTTGACAGGGAGGTTGTCGTCAGCAGCCAAAGCAAGGGATCCACAAGGGAAGCCATGTTTGTGGAGGAAGGTGCTGAGAACCCTCTGTCATTCCCAAGAAACCACACTGGTGACCATATTTATCTGTGTGTGTAGATGGTAGTCCATGGGAATTTTTATTCACTAAAAAAACCCTTCAGTTTTTCATTATTGATATATTTTAAATAATGCACCTGACTGCTTTTATTTAAGTGGAAAAAGCCCTTAAACTCTATAAACAATTTGTTGTTCAGTCGCTAAATCATATCTGACTGTGACCCCGTGGACTGCAGCACACCAGGCTTCCCTGTCCTTCACTGTCACCCAGAGTGTGCTCAAATTCATGTCCATCCAGTCAGTGATACTATCTAACTATCTCATCCTTTGCTGCCCTCTTCTTTTGCTTTCAGTCTTCCCCAGCATCAGGGTCTTTTCCAATGAGTCAGTTCTTCACATCGGGTGGCCAAAGTATTGGAGCTTCAGCTTTAGCATCAGTCCTTGCAGTGAATGTTCAGGGTTGATTTCCTTTAGGATGGACTGGTTTGATTTCCTTGAAGAAGAAAAAAGAAATCTTTGGGGAGCTTTTAAAGACAATCTTTTAATCAGAGAGGAACAGTTTGCTAAGCTGTTCTTTTCCATCACCACCCTGTTGTTCACACTGCTGGCAACTGCCATGTTCGGGTAAAACCAGGCTTTTCCCCTGCTTGGAAACTGAAGACAGAATATTCTCTCTCAGAGTTATTTCAGTTGGAGCTCAAAAGACAGGTGTAACTTAGGGTGGGCAGGAGGCATCAGGGATAAATATGCTTTGCTATTTTTATGACTGATAATGTCCCTGTGAATCACTCACAGGTGAGAAGGCAGAGCTAAGGGTGGGAGGCAGGAGCGCACAAAGGGCTGGCACTCAGCACAACTTAACGTCCAGCGATTTTGCCTGGGGCAACAACCGGCCTCCCATCCCTGCACACAGCACCGTGGAGAGGAGAGCCATCTGCCGAGGGATACTGCCCCAAGTGTCTGCACTGAGCGGAGGTTGAAGATGCTTTCCAAGGCCCTCCTGGATTCTAATTCTCATTGGCTGGAGGTAGGGAGCTGGAGCAGGATGCAGGGGGAGTGAACATGGGGTGTGTTTGGGACTCATTCATCCTGCTACTCGATGCGACAGACTTTTTGCTTGAGCAAACCTTCGGCTTCCAAACATTTTCTTAGGCCCCTCTGTGCTCTTCCTTGCAAAATCTAGTTTTAGTGAGTCCCCGGCCCTTCACATCTGAACCCCCTTAATATCTTGTCATCCTGCACCAACCCCCTAGGGAGATGTCCAACCACCCTGCCCTTTCTCCAGAAGAATCCTGAGTCAGTTTAGCCAAACCCCTCTGACCCCTAAAGCTTCCCCTTAGAAAGTTCCCGTCCACTGACCCCCTCCCTGCTCCTTCACTATAAATCCCCACGTGGCCATACAAAAACCACCTGGGAAAGGGTCAGGAAGAATATGTGCCATGGGTCTGTTTCTATTATGACCTTCGCTTGGAAATCCCCCCGCCTCCATGACCTCAATTCTGAAACCTTCCCTGTGACAGCAATCCATCTTTCCCCCTCAGGACTTGATGCTGGTCAGATGTAGGAGGATGAGAATAATTAATCTTCTAAATTATTTATTTATTTTTTGGCTGCACTGGGTCTCTGTTGCTGCTCCGAGGCTTTCCTTGAGGTGAGCATGGGCTGCTCTCTAGCTTCCTGGTGCACAGGCTTCTCAGGGAGGTGGTTTCTCTTGTTGCAGAGCACGGGCTGTAGGGAGAGGGCTCAGTAGTTGGAGAGCACAGGCCGTTTCCCTGTGGCATGTGGTATCTTAGTTCCCAGGGATTGAACCTGTGTCCCCTGCATTGGCAGATGGATTCTTAACCACTGGACCACCACCTCAGACATTTTGACCTTGAGCGGTTTATAGAAATTCTGAGAGGGGCCAGTTTATGGGGGGCGGGGGGCTGGGGGGAATGTATCTGGTTTGAAAGAAACAATTGGAAACTTTCAAAAGGCCCAAATGTAAATGCCCCCCAGTCTGATGAGACCAGAGACTGGAGGTTGGGAGAGATCAGGACCACGTGTGCAGATGTAAAAATTAATTGAAGTTAATAATTGAGCTCATTGGAGTAAATGGGTTCCCAGGGTAACGGCGTAGGCATAGAAAGAGACCACTGATACCGTGACTGAACAGTGAGGAATGCACAGTTAGGGACGGAAAATAGTAATCAGGAGAGAAAGGGATGCATCATCACGACACTCAGGTGAATCAGATGTTACAGCTATTTCAAAGGTGTTTTTTTTTAATGTATTTTTCAGGCAGTGGCCCTGCTGAGTCTCAGGTCCCCCTGAGAAGTTCTGAGGAGTGACGGTCATGGTCTTTTTGGAGTGGAGGCGGTCAGCGCTGGGGCAGAGAAGGGACTGAGCCACCACCCCCACCCCCCCCGCGCCGTGCAGTGATGGGCCATCACCCAGCAGCTCCACGTGCTCAGTCTCTCCCAGAGCTTCACAACTGCAGCTGCACGGGAGGAGCCAGGCACCTCCTGCCTGCCGCTTCCTCTCCTTTACCACACAGAGCCTAGTGAGGCCCCACTCAACGTTTAGCTCCTAGAAATGTTCTCCATTTCACGACCAGTTCTTCTCTGTGTAAATGTTTAGGAGCTCTACCCTCAGGAATTATACTTCATGGATCTGACTCGAACTCCAACACCTGTGTGACTAGCAAGCAGCCTAGTGACCCTGCTGTGATGGTTCACGGTCTGCACTTGGAGAAACAGTCAGCCTCAAGTCTGTGGCGGGCGTCAAAGAGCCAAAAATGGTGAGTTTAAACAATTTAAAACATATTAGATGGCCAATCACAGTATATGATCCAGAATTTTTCAGAGGCTAGAGTTCCAGACATTTCCTCATCTTCTCCATCTCAGCCTTCTTCATGACTATAACCCTCCACCCCCTGCCAAGAGCCAAACCAAGAAATCTCAATGTGCCTATCGTTTTGTTTTGGGCTGTGTGGTATGGCTTGCAGGATCTTAGTTCCCCAACCACGGATTGAACCTTGCACCCAGACAGTGAGAGAACCGAGTCCCAACACTGGACCTCCAGGGAACTTCCTCGCTATGTCCATTGTGACCCAGCATCTAATGAGGCTCCTGTCAAGAACCCCACATTCAGAAGCGCCTTTCTAGTCCTGGTTGCTGGTGCTAAGTACTGCACCACAGAAAAGGACATGCAGCACATAAAACTCTAAAGGCAGGCGTTGAGCGTGTAAGCGGCCATGTGAATAAGACTGCCCGTGTGTGGCGTGAAGTATGCCGTGTGCAGAGGACAGGCTGGGGTCAAGGGAGGGAGGTTCCAGGTCTGAGATTAGAGGAGAAATAAATGGTCGTTTATAAAAAGTTTTAAAGATTAATTTTTAAAGATTCCATTCATAGTCACTAATGTTTGCTTAAACTGAAATAAATTTGGCCCCTGCACAAAGACACACTCAAGCCATCCTTCTGAAAAACTATTCTGTTTAATAGTGCATTTCATTTATGCTACAGATGAGCAGGACTGGGAAAACAGAATGAAAGGTCATCCCTTCTGCTGGGAAAACTTGGGGAGCTCCATCCTAACCCAGCAAGGAGCCCTCTGCTATGCTCAGGCCCGAGCTTCCTCCTTGGGGCTTTGCTCTCTGCATTCACACTTGGCTGCTGAAGTCAGAGGTGAGGTCGGGAGAGGTCTAGCGGCTGGGGCCAGAGGTCATATGTCTCAGAAAGCAGGGCAAGCTGGCTGAGCGAGCTCCTTAAAAGCATCCTTGGTAGCTAGGGGTTTAGCTTAAATCACTTCCCATCACAGGAGTGGCTGGAGGAAGAGGAGAGGAGGGAAGGAAAATGGAGGCCAGTGCTAAGGGCTTTGGATCATTCCCCTCAGGTTATGCTCAAGGAGGAGCTGGGCTTTGCAACTGGTCCTGTCATAAAAGGGATGAGCGAGTTCTCCACCAAACGAGTGGAGGTTTGGTCTTGCTGCTCCAAGAGCCTTGGAGGATACACTGTCACTACAGAAAACCTCTCTCGGTGTTCTCCCACACCTGCCCAACGAAATAACAAATCCCTCAGCACCAGATTTCCATAACTAATGAAGTCAGGAAACAAAATAGCACATTCCTTATCAAAAGGAAGAAATTCCTCATCAAAGTTTAAAGCTGGATTAGAAGCAATGGCTTTGAAATGCAGCCTCCATTTCCCCTTTCTGGCACGAAACGCAACCGAGGACGTTCTTTCCACTTTCTTCTGTGCTGACTATGCCAACTCCAACTAGAGGAACCCCTGGAATTTTATTCCTACTGTGCTTCCATCCCCACTGTGGAAAGGCTCTTCTGGTGTGAGAAAAATGATCTAGTGCAAACTCCCCTCCCAAATGGAAGGAGACTGGTCCCAGAGATTCCTCTGCTCCCAGCGCTCTGTCTGTTGCTGGCAGCCTAATTCTTCAAGGCTGGAATCATTCCTGGGAAAAATGACTAGGTTGCTAATCACTGGGCCAGGATGATTTGCCCAACAGGTCCCGTTCTCTAAGGTGAAAGGCTGGAGTTGGAAGGGACACATCCTAAGTTCATACTCAGGTAGTAAGGCAGGAGCTCTGGAGACTCAGAAAGTGAGGAAAACCGGCGTGTGGCTCTCTTTCACGTAGATTCTCTGATATTTACTTCAGCAGTAACTTGGAGGGAACTTTTACTCACTCCCATTACATTCAAAGGCTTCTCTCCAGTGTGAATTCTCTGGTGGCGAACCAGAGCGGAGCTGTACCTAAAGGCTTTCCCACACTCACTACATTCATAGGGATTCTCCCCAGTGTGGATTCTTTGATGCTGAATAAGGCCTGAGCTATAGGTAAACTTCCCTCCACATTCCATACATTCATAGGGCTTCTCTCCAGTGTGGATCCTCTGGTGCTGATAGAGGTGTGAGCTCTGGCTGAAGGCCTTCCCACACTCGTTACATTCATAGGGCTTCTCTCCAGTGTGGATCCTCTGGTGGTGAATGAGGGTGGAGCTCCTGCTGAAGGCTTTCCCACATTCGTTACAAGCGTATGGTTTCTCTCCAGTGTGGATCCTCTGGTGGTGAGTGAGGGTGGAGCTCCAGCTGAAGGTTTTCCCGCACTCGTTACATTCATAGGGCTTCTCTCCCGTGTGGATCCTCCGGTGGAGAATGAGAGCTGAGCTGCAGCTGAAGGTCTTCCCGCAGTCATTGCACTCGTAAGGTTTCTCCCCAGTGTGGATCCTCTGATGCTGAATAAGGTGTGAGCTCTGGCTGAAGGCCTTCCCACACTCACTACATTCATAGGGTTTCTCCCCGGTGTGGATTCTCTGATGCTGAATAAGGTCTGAAGTTCGATTAAAGCTCTTGCTACATTCATCACATTTATGGGGCCTGTCCCCCACAGGGAGTCTCTGATGGGAAATGAGGTTGGCGCCCACCGTGAAGCTGTCCCTCAGATCGCCGCACTTCTCACTTCTCCCTCCTGTGGGGGCTCGCTGCTCCTCAGCTGCCACCTGACCAAACTCCTGCATCTTCCTATTCAGTCTCTCTCCAGAGGAGCTCCCCAGCTGCCTCTTCAGACTGACTTCTTGTTCATAGGCTTCTTCAAACTTAAGACCCTGAGAAATATCCTTCTGGAATCTTCCCAACAGCACCCCGTGTGATCCTCTATCTTCAGAGATTTCAGAATCAGGCTCAGTTCTGGTCTCACCATCTGGCATAATATAGAACACAAATATCACTTGTTCCTTGTGGAAAAAAGGCAAAACCAGAGACAGGCTCATCACATCATGTTCACAGGCTAAAAGCACATGCCACTTATCAATGTGCAAAAAGGCCTGCCCAGGCTGTATGCAGCTGATGCAGAATAAGAGAACTGGGCCAAAGAAATGGAAGGAGAAAAGAAGGAAAATCAAGAAATAAGCTGGAAGTGAAGAGAAAACTGGATCAGGCAGAGGTAGGGAACCAAAAAATAGGAGAGGCAGGACAAACTGTTTAATGAAGAGACAAAGTCCTAGAGGTCAGAGGCTCAAGATAAACTGGGAGACAGTGACAGCCGGGCCAGTGAGAGGATGAAGGGGAGTGGGTAGAAGAAACACAACACGGACCAGTCTGTCTCCCACAGGAAGACACAGCTGGGTGTGGAGAAGCAGCAGCAGATCAGGAAGCCACAACAAGGGTGCAGCCCTGCAGCCCCAGGGAAACAGGACACTCTGGTCTGCAGTCATGTCACCTTCACCATGTCCATGGGAACAGGCAAGAGACAAAGGTCAGTCCACCTCCAGCCCTGGGCCTAGAACGCTGTGCTAACTGAGCGGATTTGTAAACAGTTTCTATGTTTGACTTTGCCATTCTCAGCGCTCTAGGGTTTCTAAGGGAACTTCAGGCATAGAGGACAAGTGGAAGGGGTCCAGATGGTTAGCATGTTTAGTCTGTCAGTAACTGAAGGAGTCAAGGCAGGGCAGTGAGCGTTAGGGACAGAAAGAGCTGTTCCTCCCTCACCCGAACAGGTGCCTCTCAGGACCTCTCTGCTCTCAGTTCCCTTCCAAGCCAGGCCCCTCAGCAATTCCTCTCACTCCAGCCCAGAGATCACGTCAAAATTCAGAAAAGGGAATCCTGCTCATGGGGAAAGACAGGACAAGGTTTATCCTGTTCATACCAAACGGCCCAGAGCTCAATCCCAGACCCAGGACCTGCAGGGGACAGAGAAGACACACAGGGGGAGGCCTCACGTGGGAGCAGGGAAGACCCTGGCCTTGCCCAGGAAAACGTCCTGACAGTGGGTGACGGGGAAGGAAGGAACAGTCCACAGGTTTAAAGGTTAAGAAGCTGACTGCTCCCTGACACAAGGTGAAATTTCTACAAGGGCAGCAGTTACCCGAGGTCCATCCACAAAGCAACAGGTCCCTAGAGGAAGTCCAACAGAGAAGGGGAAGAGCCTGACAGAGTTCCAGAATCTTCACTTGGGCACAGAGCAGTGCCTCACATGTTCAGGGATCCCAATGTGTGAATCTTTTGAGAAAATCTCTAGGTTATACATTAATGTTAAGTCCTAAGAATAACATGAGAAAAAGTAACAGATTTGAGAGTTTAAAGGCCAGGGCTCGGGTCCAGCCAGTCACTAGCAATATGAATGTATGCAAAGCATTTAAGACTCCTGAGCTCTCTTTCCTCACCTATAAAATGAGGATAATTCTGGCTGCCTCAACAGCTGCAACATTGTGAGGACTGAAGGAAAGACCATCTGTAAACACTCTTAAGGAGCTACAAACTGCAAATGGGAGTCACTATCATTGTTGTCAGAACTTTCTGAGACGAAGTCAGCCCTTAGATAATGATTTTCAGTGACTCAACTGTTACTAGCAAAGGAGGAAGCCAAGGAAGGCCAAAAGGGAGTTTCACTGAGGAAGCATCCTTCCTACCCAGCGAGAACACGTTGCCGTAATTCTCCAGCATCACGTCCCTGTAGAGGTCCCTCTGGGCAGGCTCCAAACGCTTCCACTCCTTCCGGATGAAGTACACAGCCACATCCTCAAAGGTCACCAGCTCCTGAAACGACACATTCTCGTGTGCAATTTCTGGTTCAGGGATGAGGCTGGTAGAGCCAAAAGCTAATTCGGGATGGGGTTGAATAACACTTCCTAATATTTGGGAAGTGGGAATGGCGGTCAGGGTGGAGGAAGACAGAGGAGAGGCTGAGACTAAGTGGAGTCCATGATTCCACAGGGCAGTCCTGAGGTCCTGACAGGGGAAGCACAGAACGGGATGTTGCACAAGAGATTTCTGCACAGCGGGAAGGGAAAGAAGGGTAAAGCACGGCTCACCTGGGCCTTGGCCTTCAGGAGCGCAGCTGCCAGCATCTCATCCCCCAGACCGCCCTTGTCAGAAAACGCGGGGCCTTTTGAGGAAGGAAGAGCTGAGGACGAGAGGGTCCATGAGAGCCGCTCTGCACTTGAGCCGCTCCACCTGTTATGGAAACTGCTGGGTCCAGGCCCACGTAGTGCCCCCACTCCTACACCTCTAGGTTCACTCCCTCTGCCACTGGAAGAGGTGCTCACGGCCAGCGTGGGCCTCATGGCCTGAGCAGAGACGCCCACAGCCCTGCTGACCCTGGCTCTCTGGTCTGTCCCAGGAGGCACCAGCTATCCCGTTAGTGTCTCTTCCATCGTTCTCCACATTTCAAGTCAATCTCCTGGACTTCTTACCCAGAGGAAAGCTAGTTTCACTCGAACTCTGAAGCAAATCATAATGCCCACGATTCTTATTTTCTCAATCCCCAGATCAAATCTACACACCGTAAGTGTTTCCCATTTCTGTGCTTGATTATGTATCTTTTCCTGTAATTCTTAAGTTAACATATTGGTCCCTGGAAGACTAACTCTCTGGAGATACTAGATTCTGCAGAATCATGCAGATAAAAATGTTTTTAAATGCGTTTTCCTGATAAGCATGGGAATAATACTTCCTTGGACGCAAACTGGCTCCAAAGTTAGTGGCAGTCTATGAGAACAAAATATAAATACTTTACACGCCCTTCCTCTTCCTTCTACCCTTTTTGCCTGTGATCTGCAAAATAACTCCCCAGAGCTCCCCTAAGCACATGCTCCAGAAGAGCACAAACCAGGGCTCTTACAAAGCGCCTGGAAAATGGGAGTTTGGTGATTGTCACAGTTTTCTAAATGCTGCATGAGGAACCCACAGCCCTTAAAAATATCTCAGCTATAAAACCTATCAAGCTGTACTTAATGAATGGCTTCAGTCAGCATCCCCCACTAGGCTGGGAGTTAGTGAAAGGCAAGGACTATGTTCTCTCCAGTCAGGATTCCAGCAGTTAGCCCAGCCCCTGGTGAATGAGCGATTTCAATGGGCGTCTGCTGAATAAGTGAATAAAAGAATAAATTCCTTACTGCTCTCAAGCAAAGCCTGAGGTTCCTGAGATACTCGATCAGCCTGAGTTTCCATGGGTCGTGCTAGAAGCTCGGATCTCTGGTCTCCTATTTTCAGAGTCAGCAGGAAGCAGGTTTTCTATGAGAAGGTGGAAGCACTGCAGAAGCAAAAGTTCAAGGTTCAAAGATAATTTTTTAAAAACCCTCCTGCATACAGAAAGAGGGGACCTAGCATTTTAGTAGTGCCAAAACAGCAAGAGGAAATGTAGTAACTGGGACCAGTCTTTTGGGTCAAAGGCCCAAGTTCCTGGACAACATCCCACTTTAGGCTCCCCAACTCACACTGGGTGGAATTTCTAACAACAAAAATGGAGAACACAGGTGCCAAATGATGCCATTAACGAAGTTAAATACTAAGCAATTACTCAAATGAAGGACAGTGAAAAAGAGTGTTACAGGCTGCAAAATGTATAAGTATCAAGTTTTAAGTATACTTGGAATAATGGATAAACTAACGTATACAGATTTTTTTTTTTAATCCTCATAAACATTTTTCTTCTACCAAAAAGAAAAAAAAAATTTTTTACTGTGGTACATTTCTAGCTGTTATAGTAAATGTAGATGCTCTCTTTAGAAGAAAAGGGGCCAAGAAAGAGCCCCCAAATAACAGATATTACAGAATACTTCCAGAACTTCCAGAAGTTCTCTGTCTCATTTTACAAACCCTGTCTCACAGAACAAGGACAGATAGCTCAGATCTATTAAGATAAATTCGGGAGTTCCCCAGTGGTCCAGTGGTTAGGATTCAGTGCTTTCACTGCAGTGGCCCAGGTTTCAATTCCTGGTCAGGGAACAGAGATCCTGTAAACCATGCAGCATGGCCAGAAAAAAAAAAAAAAAAAAAGATAAATTCTTCCTCCATTTCTCCCTGAGACAGTTTTCCGTTTTTAGTCTCAGTCAATGGTGGGATGTTACTGACGGGTCTGGGCCTTTCTGTGGTCCTTGTATAGTCTCATCACAGGGTGTGGGTGGGCATATTCGCCAGGTTCTGGGAGACTCGTCCTAGGTGCTGTGTCTCCTTGCCCGGAGAAGCAGCAGCCAGCCTGCCTTTTTAATCTCCCTTCTCTCATAACAGATTTCCTTGGATCAGAATGTAAGTCCCTGAAGCAAGAACCAATGCTTTTAAAAAAGCCGAATATCATTTATTGCTGCGTTTTTATCCCTACAAAGTTCCCTGCTCCCTGGTTGCCATGGCAATCAAAAGAGGTCTGTTCTCTGTTGCTCCAGTGAATAACAGTGAATGTCAAATTAGTACCTAGACTAAGATTTGAATCTCAAGTACAAGTCTGTCCTCAAGAATCAACAGGTTGAGAAGAGTGCAGCAGTCCCCAGAGCAGCCTGACACTTAGGCAAGAACCTAAGGGAAAACCCCTGGATTTTGGCCGCCTCCCTCTCTTTATTCATCTACTCATATAACAAACATCTGTTGAGTGCCAAGTACATTGCAGGGTACTCCTGAAAGGAGTGAAAAATCAAGAGTGACTGTCGCATTCACGTAAGATATACAAGGAGAAGGGCCCCCTAGAGTCACTCAGAGTTTAGAGAACTCTAGTCTTTGGGCAGCAAGGGGCTATAGAAGGCCCATCACAGTGCCAGGATATGGTGGAAAGCAATGCATCAGGCATGAGCCAGGTGTCACCCAATCAAGGTGACACACCCTCTTGCTATCATCACCCTCCTAGCTGGGGCCCTCGGCTTTTTCTCAGAGTCAGCCATCTTATTCTTCCTACTGCCCAACTTAACAATCTCCAGGACTGGTTATAAGCAGACACTCCCAATAAATCCACTCTCAGTCTAAACTCTCCTTAGAAAGTCAGAGGCTCAGACTCCAGAGAAAGAAGTAGCACTCCCTCCTCGCAGCTGGGTTAACCAAAGCTGGAGCTCAAAGGCATGCTGTTGAGAACAAGTCCCCAGTGTCTGGATCACTGAACAATGTTTCTCACAGAAAGAAAAACCTCCATTGTGCCTTAGAGTTTCAGGTCCAGGCAGGGCCCTTCCCCTGCTCCACTGCCCATGTGACCCCCTGCAGTGCTCCTGGGGACTAGGAAAGATGACCGGGCAGTGAGAAGTCTTTACCTGCTGGACTCTTTCCTTCCTTCTCTGGAGTCAGTCTCTAGAAGGCCAGAGTAGCAATTATTGGGAAATTGGCAGCCTCTGTTCAAATCCCTGGGAGTTCAGACTTTAGTTGTTATCAGTGCTGTAGGACTAAGGAAAAGAAAAAGAAAAAGGAATTTCAAATGTTTATGTAAACTTCACTTCTAATCTAGATATTTGGAGTTAAGAGGAAAAGACAAAGGACCTGTGCTAATAAATGCTGATTAAGACCACAGCTGGCATTTGTGTTGCACCTTTAGAACTGGAAGGAAACCACGGTTCTCCAGGTCAGCCTCCCACCCAAGACAAGAAACACCTTCTCAAGTTCCTAAGGTTCTGGCCGCTAACTTGCTACTAGACACTCCCAGCTACTTCAGGGAGTCTCTCCCACTGCCGTACAGGTAAGCCATTAGAAAGGGCTTTGGATGCTTAACTGAAAAAAAATCTACCCCTTGGACTTTCACCTCTCAGAGTCCTAGTGTCCGGTGTGATAGAACCTTCTCCTTCCGCAGGGCTTTCCACAAACAGGTGAGACCAGATGAGGCCCACTCTCCACAACTTCTCTTCTTGGGGATAATAAATAGGTTTAGTTCCTCTAAGTGCCCCACAGATTTCAAGTTCAGGGTCCTGCTTCTCCTCTCCATGAGTTTCAGAAAGGAAACACCCGGTCTGTGTTCAATCCCAGTTGAAAAGCGAATCAAATCAGGGACCTAATACAGCTGAAATGGGACCGAGTTGTACACCTCTCCGAAAAAGACGGGATTCTTCTGTCATCTGAATGGTTCTAACTGCGCTTCCTGCTGCTGCTGCTAAGTCGCCTCAGTCATGTCCGACTCTGTGCGACCCCAGAGACGGCAGCCCACCAGGCTCTCCCGTCCCTGGGATTCTCCACGCAAGAACTGCGCTTCCTAGAACCCCTCATTCTCTGGTCCGGTCCCAGCTGATTAAACCCTCCCTCCCGCCGGGAGCGCGGATAACTGTTAACATCATATGGAAACGTCTCCGGGAAGGACCAAGTTAGTTAGGGTCGCTGTCATCGGCCGTTTAAAGAGAGGGATGCCTCTCCAGCCAT
Organism: Ovis aries; assembly: GCF_016772045.2. Lineage (NCBI taxonomy): Eukaryota > Metazoa > Chordata > Mammalia > Artiodactyla > Bovidae > Ovis > Ovis aries. Next base: position 36,806,540 of record NC_056077.1, on the reverse strand, counting down.
ACTGGAACTTTGAAAGGCTGGAGCCGGGCGCTGTCGCAGAACCAGAACCACAGCCCCTTTCCTCCCCCGACGCAGGGCCGGCCGTGAGGGGCGGGGTGCCGGGGTGCGCAGAGTTGGCACCGGCGCCCCCCCGGCACCCTGCTCCAGGTGGTCCTGGGGACCCCGCGGGCCGCGGCGGCAGGGACACCACCCCTTCTCCGGCGATCACTGCCTCCGTCCCACCTCGAGCCCTGGGGGCGGCCGGACTCACCCTGGGGGCAGGGACGGTAGATTTAGGGGACCGGACACCAAACAGGCCCTGTTGGACACTGTCACGGACCCACACACCGGGGACAGAACAAAGAACGGAAGTTCCCTCCGTTTCGCTTCCGGGTCGGCCTTAGTCACCCCCTCCACCATCCTGGATGTCCCCCCTCCATGTCCACTTGTTCCCTCTAGGAAGCTGGGAGGTCTTCGCCTCTCGGTGGTTTGCTGACTGGGCGCGGGGCCCCAGCGCTGAAGCGACACGGCGGGCCTGCCGTCTCCGCCCTTCGCGCCCCCTGCTGGCCAGGCAGGGAGGGCGCCACCGCGCACCTGGTCTGCGGCGCGCCTGCCCGGCTGGGGAGCGGAAGGCGGGGCGCAGGGAGCCCAGAGGGTGCCGGCTGTGTGCCCGTGTGGTCTCCCCTGGGGCTGCCGAGGGCCAAGCCAAACGCCCTGGGTCCAAGCGATCCGAGTCCCCAGCTGACCCGCGGCCAACAGGAGGACGCCTGAAGGCTTCGATATAGAAAACTCACCCATATTTGAAGTTTATGCTTATGCTTCCAAACAGACCAAGTTCATGTAAAAGTGCCTCCTTTAAATGACTAAAATCTGAAGAAAACCTTCTGGCCCATCAGAGTTCATGTGAGGACAAAAACCTGTACAAGTGATGCGAGCAGAAAAGACTTGAGAAAGTTACCGATCCAGATCCACCCAGATCCGAAGAAAACTGGTGAGGCCAGTATTCTGAGAAGAAAGTGAAATACGCGAAACGCTTGAGGGAAGGAGGGGCAACGCTTCGTGGTTCACTCACGCTTATTCCCTTCCAGGAGGAATCCTGGAAGTGTCGGAATCAAATCCTTCAGATTATAAACAAAATGAAATCTTGTGATCTTCTTGATTCCCCTATGGCCCTGTCTCGCATTTGATCTCAATTTTCACTGCCTTCAATATTTGTAGCGCACCCATTCAGCTTTGCAGCACAACCGAACTTACTCTCTGGCAACTTCAGTCTAAGGACAGTAATCTAACCAATTCCAGTAAAATATGGTGGTGGTGCTCAGTTGCTAAGTGACATCTGACTCTTTGCAATTGTAGCCTGTCAGGCTCCTCTATCCATGTGATTCTCCACCCAAGAATACTGAAGTAGGTTGGATCTTCCCAACCCAGGGATTGAACCGGCGTCTCTGGTGTCTCCTGCATCGACAGGCAAGTTCTTTACCACTAGGGCCACCTGGGAAGCCCTCACCTACTGACAGTCCTCAGGAAACAGCTCTTAGATTCCCAGTACCCTCGACACAATCAAACCTATTACTGTGGAGCCTAGAAGTCAATTTGCAGTTCACTTTTTTGGTGTTTGCCCCAGAATCCAGCCATCTGGTTAATTCCCAGCAAATTCTCAAAAGCCCTACTATTACTTTTTCTTGAGTCTGTGGACTCTGAAATGCCTTGAATCACAGAGAGGATTCCCAAGGTAGGCCATCAAGGTGGAGAAGAAAACATTTAAACTTCTATATAACTTTTATCTAAAAGAAAATTTTAAAAAAATAGAGTAAAAAATGTAGGCCTTGGTAAGCACAGCTGCCAGAGGCTCTTTTGCCTGCCTCGGCTCTGGCTCTGAGTAGGGGGCTCCTGATCTGGCTGGAGCTCAGGCCCCTCTCCCCTCTCCAGCCCTCCCCTGTCCCCTCCTGTCACCCGGGGCCAACAGAATGACCGTTAAGAGTGGATGCCAGATGCAAACGTGATGAAACAGTCAATTTGTCCTAAAGATGCAGCTGTGGCTTTTCAAACAGATTAGAGCAGAATTGTAACTGTTTTGTTCTCTATCTCAGAAGAGACTTTCATAAGAATTCATCTTTGAAGTCATCTGGGCCTAAAATTTCTTTATGGAAAGACTTTTTAAATTCTTGATTGAATTTTTTAAGATTGTAAGACTATTTTTCCCCCCTTTTTCTTTCTTTCTTTTTTGGCCACAGCAGGCAGCATGTAAGATCTTAGTTCCTCAACCAGGGATTGAACCGGTGCCCCTTGCCGTGGAAGCTGAGTCCTAACCATTGGGCTGCCAGGGAAGTCCCTATAAGACTATTCATATTTTTATTTCTTCTTGAATCATATTGGGTTTGTTAAGTTCTTTCAATGAATTTATCTGTTTCACCTAAAATCTCTAATCTTCTTGTGTGATGTTGGTACTATTATCTTATTATTGAAATAGCTGATTTTGAGCAGTTTTCAAACAATGTTCTGTGAACCTGTGTGGATCCCTGAGACCAGGTGCTCTGGGAGGTCAAAACTGTTTTCATAAGACAGATTGTTGTTGTTGTTGTTTTCACGGTATTGACATTTGAAATGATATGAAAGTGTGAAAATGCTAACGCCTTAGCATAAATTCAGGTAGTGGCCCCAAAACTGAACTGTTATATTCTTCATTGCTATATGCTCATAGCTTTTTTAAAAATCCAGTTTCAAAAAAAAAATCTGGTTTCACTTAAGAATGTCCTCGATGAAGCAGTAAAAATATTAATTTCATTTTAAAAATAGTAAGCCTTATCAGAGGTCAATAGAAGGAAGGGTACTGGTGGCCTTATGTGGGTCTCACATCAGACAATAGCCGTCTTCAGAGAAGGATGTCAGGACTTGGTTTAGCGTGGAAGGGTGGGGGTGGGGGTAAAAACAGAAATCTTCTCGAAAAGTGTGTAAAGAGAGCCAGTTCTCTCTTTTTTTTTAATATTTTATTTTTATTTATTTACTTACTTGGCTGTGCCAGGTCTTAGATGGGGCATATGGGATCTTTAGTTGTGGCATGTGGAATCTAGTTTCTTGACCAGGGGTTGAACCTGGGCCCAGGTTGAGAGTGTTCAGTCTTAGCCACTGGACCACTAGGGAAGTCCCTGCTAAGGAACAATTAACAAGGAAGCTGCCCCATCTTTACTGCTCCAGGGCATCTTATCTCCCAGAATGCAGAAAAAATTCTTAGCTTATTTGTCTGGGAGCTGCCTTTATGAAGTGACACACTGTGGAAAGAGCTGGCCTGCAAAAGCTGCTGCTTTGAGGGCAAGACCTTTCGCCAGCCCCAACGCCAGCCCAGGAGTAAGGACCACCACTCCACCCTGGTTCTGGATGACCATCGCCACCAGGCCAGTTTCTTCCCATCACTTGGCCCCTCTTGTCCAACATCTCAATATAGGACCCCAGAGGACTGAGACAGGCCTCTAAGTACTCGGGAATTCTGGACAGCGGGAGGAAGCAGGCTTGGAGCTATGGAGAGGGACAGACAGGACATCTGGATGTCCTCTATTCCAGCTCTCTGGGTGTGAGCGTTCTTAGGGGATCCACTTGAACCCCAGGCTGAATGCGAAGGGCATCCCAGTTAGTTTTTAGCAGTTATTGGAAATTGATGTGTAATTCTGTGGTTCTTTATTCACCTTTCTACCCAATGCCCTAAGATTTTTGCAGGGTGATCGCATTCTCTGCACCCCTGAAATCAGAGAGGCCCCTTACTCCTTGTCTTTTGGTCGATACCTCAGTGCTGATCCCTCTGGGTCACCCCTTTATACCACATAGCCCGCAGCAGCAGCGGCTCTGGGGCATCCCAGCTGTGAGCGCCTCCTGCTCAGTGATTGGAAGTTCCTGGCCTTAGGGAGGTGTCAGTGCTAAGATCCAGCGCTTCATCACACAAGTGACTCAGCCTCTTCAGACTCACTCGCAGGTGGCTCAGTGGTGAAAGAATCCTCCTGCAATGCAGGAGACACAGGAGATGAGTGTTCAATTCCTGGGTTGGGTAGACCCCCTGGAGGAGGGGATGGCAACCCACTCCAGTGTTCTTGCCTTGGGAAATCCCATGGACAGAGGAGCCTGGTGAGTTAACCATCCTATGGGGTCGCAAAGAGTCAGACACGACTGAGCACTCTTGCTCACTCAGACTAACTCGTGTGAAGTAGGGGAAGGAGAGTGATGAAGGGCCCCAGACCGTGCGCAGACTCCGAAGGCGGGATCCAGCTCAGAGCCGGGACCGTGAGGGAAGCAGCCACTCCCCGCAACAGCGCCACCTGCTGAAACCCCCATGCTGGGGTAATGCAACTCGAACCTGAGTTACCTAGACAGGAAGAGCCTAAACGGCCTCACCAGTCAAATAGAAATGATATATTTAAAAGTGTAGTCAGCCTGGCTCAAGAACGGTTTTACATGAAAAAGTGGCAGCTACCGCCTCGGGGGAAACCACCTGAAGCAAAGTCAAGGATCGATGGGGCCCTTAGGGTCAGAGTGCACCCTAAATGCCTGGCTTCGGTTCACCTCCTGCTGGTCCACACACGCTTAGCTTAGTAAGCAGCCTGGCCACTGACTGTGGCCATCGCCCCTTGGTCAGCCTTCTCTTGGGTAATGATCAGGATGGAAGGGATGGAGAGCTCTCTAGACTTATTTTGAAAAATTAAAGTTTCTGCCCTGAGCATTTGTTGGCCTGACACTTCTTTTCTTTCCCTTAATCACTACCCCAGGCTAGCCTGGCCAGTAGACTCTCTGAGTGCAGCCCAGTCAAAAGGAAGCCTAGGGAATTCCAGCTTCATTCTGGCCCAGCCGTCAAGATCCCTTGTTGGGTTGATGTGGTTCCTGGTCACTTGATTGAGGATGCTGCTCTCTCCAGCTCCCCTCCAGTGGCTCATACATGCTGTGGCAGGCTGAACAGTGGCCCCCAAGATTTCTGGGTCCTAATGCTTAGCACCTGTGAATATGGCAAAAGGGGTTTTGCAGATATGATCAAGAATCTTCAGATGGGGAGATTATCCCAGTGGGCCCTGAAGGTCATCCCAAATGTCCTTATAAGAGGGAGGCAGAGAGAGTACTGTAGAGGGCAAAGCGGTAACGAGACAAAGAGAGACGTTTGAAGACACCGCTAAAATACTGGATTTGAAGCTGAGGAAGAGGCCGTGAAACAAGAAATGCAAGGAATGCAGTTCTAGAACCTGGAAAAGACATCAAAAGGGATTCTCCCCTAGAAGGAATGTGGCCCTACAGACACTTTAGTATCAGATCAGTGGAAACTATTTCAGACCTCTGACCGCCAGAATCAGTGTGTGATGTTTTAAGTCATGAAGTCTGTGGTCATTTATTATAGCAAGAATAGGGAACAAAGACATGTGCCAAGGTGGAGGGCGTTATGGGTCTTTGTAAGTTTTTAAAAATGCCTCGTTGCTCACACCTGACTCTTCTGAACAGAAGGTCTGGAAATAAGGGATAATTGGAGAAAAGGAGTAGTCACAGTTACTGAAGTGTGACATCCATCACCATCTGTAGTTACTTTTTCTTGTGATGAGAACTTTTAAGATGTACTCTCTTAGTAGCTTTCATATATGCAATACAATATTAACTGTGGTCCCCAGGTCCCCAAGCTGTCCCTCAGAATCTCTTCTTTGCAGGCTGTCCGAGCAGACCCTCTGCTGTCTTTCCAGCCAGCCCAGTCACCTCCACTCTGTGGAAGGAAAAGTTAACAAAACAACTAAATAATACATTATGTTTAGTTTTGTTGGGAGAAAAAAGAACCATGGGATGTTTGCTTTACCCTGAGGTTTTGAGGTGTTTTATTTTTTTTCTCTAATACAATGCACTTAAAAAAATTTTTTTAACAAAGATTTACTTATGTAATTTTTTGGTCATGGTGGATATTTGTTGCTGCACTTGGGCTTTCTCTAGTGATTGCAGCCATGAAATTAAAAGACACTCCTTGGAAGGAAAGTTATGACCAACCTAGATAGCATATTAAAAAGCAGAGACATTACTTTGCCAACAAAGATCTGTCTAGTCAAGGCTATGGTTTTCCAGTAGTCATATATGGATGTGAGAGTTGGACTGTGAAGAAAGCTGAGCACCAAAGAACTGATGCTTTTGAACTGTGGTGTTGGAGAAGACTCTTGAGAGTCCCTTGCACTGCAAGGAGATCCAACCAGTCCATTCTAAAGGAGATCAGCCCTGGTTGTTCTTTGGAAGGAATGATGCTAAAGCTGAAGCTCCAGTACTTTGGCCACCTCATGCGAAGAGCTGACTCATTGGAAAAGACTCTGATGTCGGGAGGGATTGGGGGCAGGCGGAGAAGGGGACGATCAAGGATGAGATGGCTGGATGGCATCACTGACTCGAGGGACGTGAGTCTGAGTGAATTCTGGGAGTTGGTGATGGACAGGGAGGCCTGGTGTGCTGCGATTCATGGGGTCGCAAAGAGTCAGACACGACTGAGCGACTGAACTGAACTGAACCGAGTTGCTGCCAGTAGGGGCTACTCTCCACTGCAGTGCGCAGCTTCTCACTGCAGTGGGCTCTCTTACACAGGCTCTAGGTGCGCGAGTGTCAGTGGTTGCAGCACACTGACTCAGTAGCCATGGCTTAGTTGCTCCGCAGCATGTGAGATCTTCCTGGATCAGGGACCGAACCAATGTCCCTTGCATTGCAAGGCAGATTCTTAACCACTGGACCATCAGGGAGGCTCTTTAAAAAAAAAAAAAAAAAAGGCAAGCTTGTGATAAGCTGCTCTCTTGGGGAGGCTGCTTGCCTCTTTTTGTTTATTTCGCTGCTGTGGGTCTTAGTTGTGGCATGCGGGATCTAGTTCCCTGACCAGGGATCAAACCCAGGCCCCCTGCATTGGGAGTGCAGAGACACAACCAATGCATCACAAGGGGAGTCCCTACTCCTCACCCTACTTCGTTAGCATACACTTTCCCAAAGCATGTATAAGCAACTGATTCAATTTCAAAGTCATCTTTAAGTTTCACAATAACCACTGTTTTTAGTTTTTATAGTTATCTGAAAAATGTTTCTAAAGCATTTGAAACAACAAAAAGACAGGAATTCTCTAGCAACTTTAACATCAGTATGATCTTTTTTTTTTTCGGCCTTCAGTCCATCTGAGAAGCCTTATACTCCTGAGTAGCTTCCTACTATTTAAAAGAGATACATATTTCTGACCTCATTTTTCCTAAATGAGGCATGTATAGAGAAGTGAAGTTCTTCCATAACCCTCTCACTTGACTGGGAGATTTGTCACTCACTGGGGATCAGAATGAGAGAGACTCTGTCTTATCTTCCCTTTGGCCAGAAGACCTCTCTCCCTGCAGGACTTCTCAGGTCCCTTCCTCTGAGGGCTGCTGGCCTTTTAACTTCTCTTCATCCAGGCTCCATTTAGGAGCTATTGCTTAATTCACAGAAGACACCCTTATCACAAAAAATCTCCTGGGATCTGCTGGTTCTGGGCACCAGTAGGCTCCGCAAGGTCAAGACACAGGTCTCTACCTGTTCTCTGGGCTTTCCTTGTGGCTCAGATGGTAAAGACTCTGCCTGCAATGAGGGAGACCCAGGTTTGATCCCTGGGTTGGGAATATCCCTTGGAGAAAGAAATGGCAATCCACTCCAGTATTCTTGCCTAAAGAATTACATGAACGGAGGAGCCTGGCAGGCTACAGTCCATGGTGTCTCAAAGAGTTGGACACGATTGATTGGCTCTTAGGAAAAATTAGGTCAGAAATATATACCTCTTTTAAATAGTAGGCAGTTGCTCTGGAGTATAAGGCTTCTTAGCTGGACTGAAGGCTGAGGGGGGAAAAAAAGGTTATTCTGCTGTTAAATTTGCTAGTTTGCATTGCTATTTCAATCTTTACAGAATTCCTGTCTTTTTGTTGTTTCAAATGCTTTCAAAACATTGTTCAGATAACTATAAAACTAAAAACAGTGGTTAGGAGCGCTTTAAGAGGGATTGACTTTAACAGAAGTCACCCTTATCATCAAAAAACATTTCCGGGGATCTGCTGGTTCTGGGCACCAGTACGCTTCATATGGTCAAGATCAAGGTCTCTACCTGTTCTCTGGGCTTCACTTGTGCTTCAGATGGTAAAGAATCTGCCTGCAATGCAGAAGACCCAGGTTCAATCCCTGGGTCGGGAAGATGACTTGGAGAAGGAAATGACAACCCACTCCAGTATTCTTGCCTGGGAAATCCCATGGACAGAGAAGCCTGGTTGGCTATAATCCATGGGGTCACAAAGAGTAGGACACGACTGAAGCAAATTCACACCTGCCCTGTGTGAGGTAACACTTTGGGTACGGTGCAGACACACAGTGAAAGAGCCAGCTAGGTTGTAGGGGCAATGAGATGGGAGATGGGGTAAAGGCAGTGTACCCAACTTGCTTGGGTGCAGGGGTGGGGAGAGGGCTGGAGTTGGCCAGGTTTGCCAAAGTTAAGTTTGGTAAGATTGATGGAGATGGAAGGTAGAGGGAAGTTGGGACGGGTTAGAAAACGCTGGGGGTGTTAACAGAAAGAGGAAAGATAAGCCGTGTAGACAGAGTCACTCAAGACCAGGCTCCACTGCAAAGCATTCACTCAAACGTCACTTAGGTGCCCCTGTGTCAGGCACGGATTTGGTCATCGGTGTTACAGTGATGAAGGTGACAGAGGGCCCTCAGGTGGGCGTGAGTGAGGCGTGTGAAAGGAGCAGACGTGAGGGCCAGTGTGGCTGAAGCAGGGGAACCAAGGAGCAGCAAAGTAGAGCCCATGGCCAGCTGGTCAGGCAGGGCCCGAATCTTGCAGGGCTCTGCAGGCCGTGATTAGGGATTTCGGTTTTATTCCGAGCGCGGCAAAATGACGTTCCATTCATTCTGCAACAGTCTTAGGAACTAAGCGGCCTTATCCCAGTTTTACTGACGAGGACGATCAGGGTGGGGTTAGGTAATTTGTTCACGGTCAGTTGCAGGCGAAAAGGGGCTACAAACACCAGCCGGATCTCCCTGCCCCGGGCCTTCCCCGCAAGGCCCGAGTCTTCCCCGCAAGGCCAAGTAGGAACGGCCCGGAGTGGCCCAGGGTGCGGGCAGGCGTGCGCCTCGGCGACAACGCGCATGCGCCGCTGCCTACGGAAGCCGGGAGGGAGGGGGCGGGGCCGACGCTGGCGGGCGCGGGGGAAATGGCGGCGACGGCGGCAGCGGCGAACGGGACTGGAGGGAGCAGCGGGATGGAGGTGGATGCTGCAGGTAACGGGCCGTGCGGGGGCGGCTTCTGGAGACTTCCTGGCGGGCCTGTCGAGGCCTTCCTAGAGTCCCGGGAGCAGTCGGGATGGCGAGCCGGCAGCGAGCTCCCTGGGTTAACTTGCGGGAGGGATGGATGGCCCGACTTTGCCGTCTCCCGTTCCCGGCTCCCGGGAGGAACGTGGGGCCTGGACTCTCACCCCCTCTTTCCCCTCCTTAGTCGTCCCCAGCGTGATGGCCTCCGGAGTGACTGGCAGCGTTTCAGTCGCTCTTCATCCCCTCGTCATTCTCAACATCTCAGACCATTGGATTCGCATGCGCTCGCAGGAGGGGCGGCCTATGCAGGGTGAGTGTTCGGCGTCATTCTCCAGCCTCCTCCCCTCAAATAGTGGTCCTTTCTCCTTCCTTTGCTGAAGCTAGTTCCTCCTCCGCAAATCATTTCTCTAGTACTTGGTTCACGTGACCTCAGACCCTCAGGCTATTATTAGAGAAGTTTGAGGATTCCTTTAGTGTTAGTCGCTCAGTCTTTGTGACTCCATGGACTGTAGCCCACCAGGCTCCTCTGTCCTTGGAATTCTCCAGGCAAGAATGCTGGAGTGGGTTGCCATTCCCTTCTCCAGGGGAATCTTCCTTACCCAGGGATTGAACCCAGGTCTCCTGCATTGCAGGCGGATTCTGTACCATCTGAGCCACCAGGGAAGTCCTGGAGGAGTCCTCACCCTCACCTCTTCTGTGTCCTTTTCTCCTCCAGTTATTGGGGCTCTGATCGGGAAGCAGGAGGGCCGAAATATTGAGGTGATGAACTCCTTTGAACTGCTGTCCCACACCGTGGAAGAGAAGATTATCATTGACAAGGAATATTATTACACCAAGGAGGAGCAGTGTGAGAGGGGAATAGACGTGGGGGAGAAGAGTGGGAGTAGGGGAGAAAAGAATGGGGAAGATGGAGAGGGTTGGGGAAAAAATAAACAGAGAAATAGGACCAGAGTAGAGGAATAATGAAGAGAGAGTAGCTGAAGAGACCTTAGAAAAAGAACACATATGGGTTATTCCTCGCAAAGAAAGCAAGGAGTGAGAAAAGACAGAATAGATTAGTTGTTCTACGTGGAGCCAGGATGGGAAGGGGAGAAGCTGGTAAAAACACACCAGGAGTTTCAAATTGAAGGATGATTTAAAGATATACTGTGTGTCCTGGCCCCTTTCTCTCCAGTTAAACAGGTATTCAAGGAGCTGGAGTTTCTGGGTTGGTACACCACAGGTGGGCCACCTGACCCCTCCGACATCCACGTCCATAAGCAGGTATACACGTTCACACAGGTACATATTGGGGTGGAGACGAGAGAATGAGGGGAAGGAAGATGGACCCTGACACACATGTGCATCCTCCCTTCTTCCAGGTGTGCGAGATAATTGAGAGCCCTCTGTTTCTTAAGTTGAACCCTATGACCAAGCACACAGATGTGAGTACAGTGACCCCGTGCCCACTTTGTCCTGCCTGCCTGTCGCTCTGCCCCTGCTTTTATTGTATGACATCTCTGTTGAATCTTTTTGCAGTTTACCATCTGTGAGACTTGTCATTTAACCTTTAAACTGCATTTTCCCCGCATGTGAAAATGGGAATGAGTTCCACTTCAGTAGGTCCTTGGGAAGATTAGCTGAGGAAATGTAATGTGAAAAGGGCCCAGTCCGGTTTTGGTGCTTAGTGTAGGTTCAGGTGTCTGATGTTTAGTTAAGAGCTGTGCTCTCTCTTCTTCACAGCTTCCGGTCAGCGTTTTTGAGTCAGTCATAGATATAATCAATGGAGAGGTAGGTAATGCCCTACCCTTCAACCCACACAGCCTGCCCCTGGGGTCTGCTGCTTTTGACTCTGTGTGTCCCATAGGCCACCATGCTGTTTGCTGAGCTGACCTACACTCTGGCCACAGAGGAAGCAGAACGCATTGGGGTGGACCACGTGGCCCGAATGACAGCAACAGGCAGTGGAGAGAACTCCACTGGTAAGGGTGGCTGCAGGGGCTTCCTTAGAAGTGGGGGGAAGGTGTGGCCACACACCTTCTCAACTTCAGCCTGACCACCCCCCCAGTGGCTGAACACCTCATCGCACAGCACAGCGCCATCAAGATGCTGCACAGCCGCGTCAAGCTCATCTTGGAGTACGTCAAGGCCTCTGAGGCAGGTAGGACAGTTATCTCCCTGGTCCCTGAAGCACGTTTGCTCTCCCTCCTGGGGAAGTGACAGCATCCGCATTGATGCAGCTTCTTGTGCCTTCAGGCGAGGTCCCCTTTAACCATGAGATCCTGCGGGAGGCCTACGCTCTGTGTCACTGCCTCCCGGTACTCAGCACAGACAAGTTCAAGACAGACTTCTACGATGTGAGTGCAAGGCTCAGGATGGGGAGGTGGGGCTCCTGCTGTCTTCTGCATGCAGGATATGACCGGCTCCTGTTCCCTGGTCACATGGTGGGGGACCCAGAGCTCCTGGGAAACTTTGTTTTTTTTCTGTCCCCTCACAGCAATGCAATGATGTGGGGCTCATGGCCTACCTTGGCACTATCACCAAGACGTGCAACACCATGAACCAGTTCGTGAACAAGTTCAACGTCCTCTATGACCGACAAGGCATCGGCAGGCGGATGCGGGGGCTCTTTTTCTGACGAAAGGGTACTTGAAGGGCTGACGTACAGGGGTCAGACAGCTGTCAAGGGGAGGGGTGCTACACTCCCTTGAGAGAAACCTGTCACTAATAAAAGGGGAGCAGCCCCCAGCACCCCTTCTAGTGGCTCTGTTCTCTCCTGTGGGCACCGTGGATGGCTGAGGGGGAGGGGTTTGTTACTGCAGCATCCAGCGCTCACAAAGATGAAATACCTGCCCGAAGCTCAGGAGGCAGTAGTACTGGTGTCCATATTTTTGAGACTAACTGGAGGCGGGTGGGAGAGGAGACCAGTGGGGTCGGGTATGGGTGTCTAGGCAGGCAGAGCAGGAAGTCCCCTCAGATTTACTGAATGGCTGGAATAAGGTAAGCATAAAGGGAAAAGACAAGAATCCAGAAAACTCAAAATCCTGTTTTAACAGAAGCAGCAAATGGACACACACTTTATTAGGAAAAAAGAATAAGTAAAACAAGTGCAGCTTGGGCAAAAAAGGGGACCTTCCTTTCCCCTCAAGAGCACTGTCAAACCATCAAAGGAAGCAGGGTAGGACAATATGCAGAGCAGAGTCAGTGTGCAAGTGACTGGACTCACACAAAAGTGATCCGTGTCCGGGCAGTGTTGACCTGCCAGACGTTGAGCTCCTCATACTCGTCCAGGGCCTCCTGGAACTGAGCAGGTGTGAAGCCACGAGAGATGCAGCGCTGCTCCGCCTCGGAAAACCGGACGCTTTGGCCCTCAGAGACCAACTCACGGATGGTGGCAAATATCACATCTGCTGGTCTCTGGGTCCTGGACAGACGAGCATGGTGTGTGGTCAGGGTTAGAACTTTGAGGTCAGCACCACAGACCCAGGGGTGCAGAAGCCGCAGGATGAGTTTCCTGCTCAAGATGGTCAAGGTGCCTCCTGCCACCCTCTGCTAAGCCACTCACCTAGCTGTCTGCCCCTTGTCACCCAGCAGCGAGTCCTTGGACATCTCCATCAGCCGTATGGCTTCATTCACATCTTCCTTCTCCACGGTGTCCACCATTCGCAGACGTGCCTAAGGGGAAGGTAGGGAGAGATGGGCACAGAAGGAGGGGGTGGAACAAAGTCAGGGAGGCCCCCCCACCCTGCTCCAGCCTTAAGGCTGGGCACCTGAGTGTTCCTACTCACAAAGGAGTAGTGGCCCCCTCCCCACCCACCAGGCATCCGCAGTGTGGGGCCGGCACTGTCAGACCGAGACAAGTGCAATGCCCGGGGCAGCGTCCAGCAATTGCCCAAGTCTCCGCCTCTCAACACTGGCCAGTCCCGGTGTGCAGCTGTCCTGTGAGGGAGACCAGGCCCTTCTGAATTCCACTGAGCTCCCCACCACCAGAGATGGAGCCTGGGGCACTCGGCCGAGAAGGCGACTGGCAGGCGGTAGTGTCCCTGGGGCTCGGGAAGTGCTGGCTCAGCAGTAGGTCGGGTGATCACACTACCTGCACGAACAGCACTTTGGAGCCCCCAGGACGATGGTCCAAGGCGTGAGGACAGAAATGAAGGTTCCCAACACCGGAGCGAGGTTAACCCACCCGCCCCTCAGCAAGATCTGAGAAACAGGGAGAAGCCTCTCTCCTGGGACGCTGGGTATGCCCTGCTGGAGCAGCAAGTACCCACAGTGCGGTAGCACACAGGACCACTATCTGCACTGTCAGCACTTTAGCCCCGGCAGGGCCGGAGCAGGAGGGAGGCGGCAGCGCGCGGACAGGCGGGCAGGCCGCCCAGCAGAGCCCAAACGGACCAGCCTCCAGCACACAGAATGGCACTCACCAGGGCGGTGGACAGTCGCAGGATAGCCAGCAGAGTCCGGGCCGAAGTGTAGGTGGCGTCCTTACTGGCCCAAGCCTCTCGCCTCATCTCCACATACGCCGCTGTGATGTAGTCGGCCAGAGACTCTGGCACCGCGGGCTGCTTCTCCCGGCACATAGCTATGTACCGCCTGTGGGAAAGCAGAAGAGGTGGAGAGCGTGTGTGCTCTGCACTAAGAGTTGGAAAACTGGGAGTAAAGAAACTGGAGGGCAGGGCGCTTTAAAGTAGGAAACAGCAATTGGTGGATGATTAGGCTTAAATATGCTGCATTTAGAAAGTCCATCAACATTTCAAGTTATCCCCAACTTTTTTTTTAAACGAAAATGGCCTTTGCGTGATTGAGACAAATCCACCTGCCTTAAGAGATGATTTTGTTAATTCATGAGAACAGCTAAAAGGGAAAAACTACATTAGGAGCCCCTGGGAGTCCCTGGACGGACTCCTCAGAGCAGTGCTGTCAGGCACCCAGGCAGCAAAAGCCAGCTTTGCCAAAATCTGCACCTGGGTTAGTAACCCTGAGACTGCAGGTAGAGGTGTGTGAAGGCAGGTTCTCTGCCGTGGTCTTCTACGGCCAGCCCGGGGGAACCAAGACTCCCTGTTCTCAGACCCAGGACACCAGGAGGAGGGGAAGGGGGGAAAGCTTTTCAAAAGAGAGAGACAGAGGCCAAGACGCCAGGGAGTGGACCAGCCCTGTCCGGCTCTCCTACCTCATCAGTTTCATGTCCAAAGGCTCAAACTGGGCAGGGGGCTGCCGGCTGTGCTGGTGCACGTAGGTGATGTGCTGGGCCAACCTGGGAGGAGGGGAGGCAACAGGAGCGCTGTGTCTTGGTGCCCCCTCAGCGCTCCACCCCACAGCCTGGTCAGCCAAGGATTGTCAGCGCTTCAACCCTGACCCCCTCTGAGAACTGTGGAGCAACCCCTGCTGTTTAAGGGGAAGGTTCCTGCTGTTTCCCTAAGACAATAACAGGTTTTCCAGTTTCTCCTCCCTGCACAGAGATGGCTACAGGGGGTGTCTCCCAAGTGCAGAACTGCAGTCACCTCAGGTCATTGTCTCGGTCGGGCCGGTCCTGGATCAGCCAGAGAAGGTCAAATCGGGAAAGCAATGCCGCAGGAAGCTGTATATTTTGTTCCAGGCTGCGGCGAGGGTTGTAGCGTCCGTAGGCAGGGTTGGCGGCAGCCAGGATGGAGCAGCGGGCGTTGAGCGTTGTGAGAATGCCCGCCTTGGCAATGGAGATGGTCTGCTGCTCCATGACCTCGTGGATGGCTGTGCGGTCGGCCTCCGCCATCTTGTCGAACTCGTCAATGCAGCACACTCCCTGGTCGGCCAGCACCAGGGCCCCGCCCTCCAAGGTCAGCTCGCCACTCACCGAGTCTCTCAGCACAGCCGCCGTGAGGCCCACCCCGGAGGAGCCTCGGCCTGTCGTGTACTGGCCTGCACAGAAGGGTCAGGAAGGCAGACACGCACAGGCCTGTTTAGGAAAATGGAGGAGAGTAAGGGAGCAACGGCAGGGCAGAGGGAACGCGGCCGTGAGGCGAGGCCTGGGCTGAACTGCTCTACCAACCCAGCCGGGCCGTCCCGAGGCAGTGGCAGTGGCAGGTCTGGCGGTGATGACACCAACACCCATCTCCATCCCCTGGCCCTCCCACGACGGAAGCCTGGTGGTCCTCCTCCTAAGTTTGCCTCTCCTAGGGTCTGATACTCACTGCGGGGGGCGAGGCGGTCAATGTAAGACAGGAGCTGTGACTTTGCCACACCAGGGTCCCCCATCAGGCAGATATTGATGTTGCCTGGAGGAAGGGAAGGAAGCCCCTGAGTGACTGTTCCCTCGATGCAGGTTGTCTGCACACAGAGAAAAGGATATTGAGGTCTGCCTGCCCTGTTTCTAATCCCACCTTGCGCCCGTGAAATCAAGATGCCGGCTTTTATTCTGTGACCGATGCGACCCTGGTCTGGCACCCTTCCCTGATGTCTCCACTCACCCCTGATTTTCATGCCTCGAGGAGACTGGTCCACGCCTCCCACCAGCAGGAGCAGCAGTGCCTTCTTCACGTCTTCGTGCCCATATATCTCTGGGGCGATGGAGGCCGCCAGCTTCTCATAGAAATCCTCCTCTACGGGAAAGCCAAGACTCAAGAGTTTTTCCAGGGGAAAGAAGCGCTTGGGATAAACTCACATTTATCTTCCTGCAGACCCCTCACCTGCGATTTGCCTCAGCTCCTCCCTGCTCAGCTCTCCGGCCCCAGACTCATCCTCCTCACTCTTACTCATCTTCACAATCCGATGAGCTTCCAGATAAGTTTCCGAGAGTAAACCCTTGGGCAGGAAAACGCCAGGGCATGAATGAAGTTCTCTGCTTGCCCACCACACGATGCCCTCTGGAGTTCCTGACAAACCCTTTTGTTCCATTCTGCCTGGTGTTTTGCTATTGAAACTTTCTTCTGTGGGGCTGGTAAAAGGGAGGGGTAAGGAGGAAGGAGACCACCACTTCCTCCTCTGAAACTCCCTTCCTCACCTGGAACATCTGTCGGAACCCAGTGCGCAGGATTGGCAGGAAGATGCCAGTAACGCTGACGTGGTCCCCGGGGTGGGCGATCCTTGTGTTCTCCCCTTCTACCAGCACCGTGATACTGCGAGGGATATTTCCCACGGGCACTTGGTCGCTCTGGGGAAGAAGGGCGCTTGAGGCCGGAGGACTAACCTCCCCTCCTGCGCACACCCATCTGCCACTCCCTGGCCTATTTGGCCCCACACAAACCAACAGAGGGAAGCTGAGCTCTCCTTTACCACATCCCAGCTCAGTCAGAAAGTTCCAGAGAAGCCTGCCTCCTACTCTCTGCAACTTCTCTGCCTCAGCTCCTCTCTCTGTTCTACTTTCTTCCCTCTACTTCACGAGTTTCTACTGGAGTTGAGTGAACTCCCAACCTCAAACTTCCCTGGGCCCTGGACCTCATACTCTAAACTCACGTGTTCCTGCATCTTCATCTCCTGGAATTTGATGAATTTGGAGCCACGAGTCTGGAGGTACAGTCGGCCTCCTGAGCGGTTGGTCTGGCACTCCTGGCTCGGGCACATGATCAGAGGCATGAAGGTAGGAGATTGGATCTAGAGTGGAAAGGGAAGCACCAGAGAAAGTCACGAGGAAGGAGCCCTCAGTCACAGGAGCCACGCCCCTCCTCCGGCAGAGACGATGAAACCTTTGGGACTGTCTTAAGCCGTGCAAGGTACACATCAACAGACACAAAGAGAACAGACTGGGTGGAAAGACCACTCCACCGTAGAGAGAAACCGAAAAGTGACCACACAGGAAACAGAAAAGGCACCAGATAAACACCAGGAGGCGAAACTCATTCTCACAGAATTAAGTGTGTTCCCGTTCTCTGCTCCACACATACCGGCTGGTAGGTTTCCGCCCCGCACTGGTCGCAAGTGTAAGTGGCCACCACCATTCTTGGTTTGACCTCAGAGACACGAGTGACAATTCCACGCACTGTTACTAGCTTCCCCACAGAGTCAGCCCGTACTTCCCGGATCACACGAGGCTTGTTACTGCTGGGGCCTTGAAAATACAGCTCACTAATGGAGAAAGTGGTCATTAGCAAGGGTCTGGGGACCTGAACCCCATGCCCGTCCCTACCGTGGTCACTCACAATCTGCGCATGAGCTCAGGAGGGTACTGGTTTTGAGGGCTTCGGGCTGCCCCCGGGTCGCGGCTCCGCTGCTCCATCATTAGCCGGTGCTCAATGTAAACATCCAGGACGTCTTTATTTACTACCTAAAGGAAAAGAAAGGAAAACAGGAAAAGTGAGCGGCAGAATGGTGAAAGGAAAGAACGTAAGAGTGCCAGGCAGAAACCACTGACTCCTTTGGGTCAGCTCGGAGAGCATCAGTACCCAGGAAGTTTCTCAACACAAACCCAAGTTGTGTGCCCTGCATTTTTCTCACCTCCCTCTCCTTGTATTGAGGCAGCAGCTCTTGAACAGCATCAGCAAAGAGCCTGGCATAGCGCTTGGTGTTCTCACAAATTGAGTCCACCAGCTCAGGGTCATCCTCAGCAATGTCATCTAGGTCTACGTACATGGCCACTTGCTCCCGATGAGCCAGTTGAACCTGGGGTGGGGAAGAGAAAGCAGCGGAGCCAAGTTTATCTTACCAGTGTTCACAAGCAAAAATTGGTCATTACGAGCTCAGCACACAGGATCCAGGCTCCACAAGGGAGAAAGGTGTGTATCACTACGTTTGCAATAATCAAGGTGTTTTCAGGGATTGAGGAAGCTGAAACTGAGTCCTGTCGAGTCTCACTTTGCTTTCTCCCAGGTGGCACAGTGGCCAAGAATTCGCCCACCAGCGCAGGAGACACAAGAGACATGGCTTTAATCCCTGGGTCGGGAAGATTCCCTGGGGAAGGATATGGCAACCTGCTCCAGTATTCTTGCCTGGAAAATTCCATGGACAGAAAAGCCTCGTAGGCTAGTCATAGGGTCGCCAAGAATTAGACTGAGCACAGACGCAGCACAGTGATACACAAGTATCAGGTATGGTGCTAAACTCACCACTTCCAGAAAGACATACCTGCTAAAACAAGCCAGGCCTTATAGCTCGTCACCACCCCTTCCCTCTACCTAACCTTAGACTCACCAACTGGTTCCCATACTTGAACTGCTTCTTGCCAGATTCGTCATCCTGGTAAAACTCTTGTAGGAACTTCTTCACTTTTTCTGTAAAGAAAAATAAAGTCAGGACGGACTTTTTTTCATATACCTTACTGCAAACCCTTGATAGAGATCTAAAAAACTTACTTTTGTTTAAAGTGAAATCTTTAAACAAATTAAATGAACATTCAAATAGACCTACGTAATTCTCCCCAACAGAGCAAAACTCCTTTTCCCAAGTCTGTGTTGACTTAAGGAAGAATAAGTGGCCCCTAGCAGTTTAGAGTATTACCCAATACGCTCCCCCCAGGGGAATTCCACTCTCTGCCTTAATTAGAAATCTCAGTACCCTTTTCTAAGGGCCTTCCACACACGGCAACACACTCAAGTCTCACGGTTCTCAGCTTTCCTTTTACGTGCTTTATTCCCCCTTTCTTTCGGTCCCTTAAATTGTTGCTCTCCCGGGGATCTCCGCCACCAGGCCCTTCCTCCGCCCCACCCCCTCTCCCGCCACTGCTTCCGCTCTTAGTAAACAAAGAAGCACATGGGCCCAGATGCCGCCGCCTCACAGCCCGGGATTCCTCCGCCCGAGGAGGGAGCCCGTCCGGCGATTGGCCGGCTCGTCGAGGGCCACCCTGCCCCACCCGACCACTTCATCCCTCGGCCTCCGCAGAAACCCCTCCAATTCCAGGCACGCCCCCACCCTCGGTCGCTCTCTCCGAGGCCACCGCGCGGAAGGACACTGTTTACACACGACACTCCCTCCAACAGCGTCGCGCAACTTCCGCCCGCCTCCACTTCCGCTAGGAGGTGGACCTAATGCGGCCCAATCCCCGCGCGCAGCGGCCCGGGACCGCCCGCCCCACCCTACCCCGGGCTTCGGCGCGTCGTGGGCGCTGGGAGTGCCTAAGCGCGCGGAGAAAAGCGGGACCGGGGGGTGCTGGTTAGATAGGCCCCTGAGGGCCTGCTCTTTCCTAGACGCGACCCTTCCCTCTGGAGCTTCCAGCTCGGGTGTCCGCATCCCCTCCCCATGACTCTCACTCTTTTCCTCGACACGATCACCAGCTCTCCCCCGGCCTCGGCGGCCCGTGCGCACCTCAGGCACCATGCGCCTCTACTCCGCCACCTCCCTACCCTGCCTCCGGCCTCGCGCGCCGAGAGCCCGGCCCCCCGGGACTCCAGCCCACACCAACAGGTGTCGCCCAGGAAGCTTCCCGCGCAGAACGCCCCTCCTACACTCGCAGACTCTCACCTTTCTCGAGCACGTAGTCCTTAAGTGCCATTGCTGCCGAGGACCGAAAGGCAGCAATTGGCGGGCTCTGAGCTCTCACTCCCCGGCCAGCAAAAAAACGCCCGCGCGGCGGACTGCGGCCGACCAACCGAAATTGGCGCGAAACGTCGCCCCCCACGTGACCAGCGCCGCCGCTTGCGGGCCAATCGGAGAGGATGCCCTTCGTCCCTCCCGCTGGCCGCGGGCCCCAGCCTGGGCCAATCAACGGGCGAACCTGGGCTGAGTGACGGGGAAGAGGCGCGGGTGTTTGGAGGGAAGGCCTGGGCGAGGCGGGGCGCGCGCCGGGTTTCCCGCGGTCGGAGGAGAATCGCTCTTAAAGGGCCAGGCTACTCGCGTCCTTTTGTTCCGGGGCCGCAGGGCGGGGCAGGCCCAACGTTTGCTGTCTCCTAGTCTATTCTCCAGAACGGCCATGATTTCCCAGTTCTTCATTCTGTCCTCCAAGGGGGACCCGCTCATCTACAAGGACTGTATCCTTGGCCAGCGGGGCGGGGGGAGAAGGGCTGCGTGGGACTAGAGCCCCAGTGCCAGCGAGTGTCGCCAGCTCCTTAGCTTTCCTTCCACTCGGTCAGTCCGCGGAGACAGCGGCGGCCGGGATGTGGCCGAGCTCTTCTACCGGAAGCTGACGGGACTGCCTGGAGACGAGTCTCCGGTTGTCATGGTAACCACTGGCGGGAGTGGGGGTGGGGTGGTGGGTATGCGGTTGGTGGTCTGGGGTTGGGAGGCGCCTCCTCCAGGAACGTTCTCTAAGAGCTCATACGCGGTGTGGAAGGGGGTACATTCTTCTAAATAATATTAATGGCGGTTTACTGATCGCTAACTGCACCAGGCGCAGCTCTTCACACGTTTCAATCCTCAGCCACTTTGGAGTAGGTACTATTACTAACTTCATTTACACATTAGGAAGCTGGGCCTTGGGGAGGTTTCGTATGTGGCCTAAAGTCACGCTGCTAGTAAGTAGGGAAATCAGGATACCAGCCTCAGTCTCATGGCCAGGAATCACTGCAGCTTTCTTCCTAACGTTTTTCTCCGTGCCTATGCCTCAGCACCACGATGATCGTCACTTTATTCACATCAGACACAGCGGTCTCTATTTGGTGGCCACTACTTCAGAAAACATTTCTCCCTTCAGCCTCCTGGAGCTGCTCTCCCGGTGAGGAGGGCAGGGCTGGGCACCCGGGTGCAGGGGTCAGGGAGTCAGAGAGGAGGAGTTATGCACCCTCTGTCTGGGTTTTCGCAGGCTGGCCACTCTTCTGGGTGATTACTGTGGCTCCCTAGGGGAGGCGACCATCTCTCGCAACGTGGCTCTGGTCTACGAACTCCTGGATGAAGTGCTGGTGAGGTTCCTCCCTGTCCCCGCTTCCCTGAAGATACAGTATTCGTTTTCACCCCTTCCCCCACCGACTACCCAAAAAGTGACTTTCCGCTGCCCCCTAGGACTATGGCTACGTACAGACCACATCCACGGAGGTGCTGAGGAACTTCATCCAGACAGAGGCTGTGGTCAGCAAACCCTTCAGCCTCTTTGATCTCAGCAGCGTTGGCTTGGTCAGTCCGGGGACAGAGGAGGCCAGGATTGAGGAGGGTTAGTGGGAAGCATCAGCCATGAGGACTGATTGATTTGGGTGCTTTCAGTTTGGGGCCGAGACACAACAGAGCAAAGTGGCCCCCAGCAGTGCAGCCAGCCGGCCAGTCCTGTCCAGCCGCTCTGACCAGGTGAGGGAGGGGCCGTTGGGTTCACACCCTCTGGTTTTTGAGTCCCCAGAGTGCAAGATCCTGGCATATCTTTCCCCCTTCTCTAGATATGGAGGATCCCTTTCCTTAGCCCTGTGCCCCCATCCTGGGGCCCCAGCCTCCACTGTTCTCTCCTTTCTGCCTGTCCACATTAGAAGACAGACCGACCAACCTCCAACCACCAGACCCCCTTTCTTTCCTTAGAGCCAAAAGAATGAAGTGTTTTTGGACGTTGTCGAGAGATTATCTGTACTGATAGCCTCTAACGTAAGTTTGGGCCCCCAGCCCTGCGGCTGAGGATGGTGGCACCTGGGAATCGCTGGGCATTGACGTCCCGCTGCTCTCAGGGCTCGCTGCTTAAGGTGGATGTGCAGGGAGAGATCCGGCTCAAGAGCTTTCTGCCCAGCGGCTCAGGTGAGCAGCACACGAGCTGGACCAGGTTGAGGTGTGGGATTGGCTCCTTGGTGGCGGGCATGGTGGTACGGTGGCTTCTTCTGATACTCTTTTGTCTGACAGAGATGCGCATCGGCTTGACCGAGGAGTTTTGTGTGGGGAAGTCCGAACTGAGAGGTGAGGAGAAAGCGGGTCTTTTTCTTCTAAGTAGAGGTCACTGTCCTAGGTTTCACCTGGGGAAGTTAGACGGATCCCCACCCCCTCCCAAAACACAGGTCAGCAGAGGGGGTCTTTCTCTCTTTCCAGGCTATGGGCCGGGAATTCGGGTGGATGAGGTCTCCTTTCACAGTTCGGTATACCTGGATGAGTTTGAATCTCATCGGATCCTCCGTCTGCAGCCCCCTCAGGGTGAGGTCAGGACCGGGCTGGCCTAGCACATTCCATCTACTGAGGGGGAGGGAGGCCGTTCAGGTGTAAGGAGACCAAGCTCACCTCTGTTCCTCTCTGGTCTCAGCTGACTGTGATGAGGTACCAACTCTCAGATGACCTCCCTTCCCCGCTCCCCTTCCGGCTCTTTCCCTCTGTGCAGTGGGACCGAGGCTCAGGCAGGTGAGACCATTTCCCCGTTCTAGAACTTCTCTGGAGCCCAAGCCACTGTATGTATGTCCGTGTGTGTGTACGTGTATATTTGTATGCATGTGTATAACTCCCAGGTTGATTTTGGAGGAGTGTGGTGGTGGTGGTGACATTGGCTCCCAGTTAGAATGTGCACCCTCCCCGACAAGCGGACCCAGCTCCGTGCATGTAATGGCTCGTGGAGCTGGGTGGATCTCAGCTCTTCTCTTTCCTTCTTGGGGCAAAAGCCACAGCCACAAATGGGGGCCCTGCCAGTGGGATAGGGCCTGCGTAACAGTTTCTGCCCCCTCACACAGGCTCCAGGTTTATCTGAAGTTACGTTGTGACCTGCCCCCAAAGAGGTGAGTGGGGGTAGTCCAGCCCAGTCCAGCTATGGAGGGTAGGAGGCAAGGCCCAGATAGCTGCTCCTTCCACCCCTAGGTGCGGCCGGCAGCTTCAGAATCCAGGGGAGAGCCTGGAGTTTGGGAAGGGGGTGGGGGGCGCTTGTGCGCAAGTCCAGCGGTGACGTTAATGAAGATGGGATGCGGCTTTCCTGGGACTGACTGCTCCCTTCTCCCTTGCAGCCAGGCTCTGAACGTCAGGCTGCATCTTCCCCTGCCTCGAGGGGTGGTCAGGTAAGCGCATGTGCACTGCGGGGCCCATGGGCAGTCGAACTAGCTTCTCGGGCAAACAGATAGCGCTGGGGTGGGAGCTGTGGGCAGGGGTTGAGCCCAACCCTTTCCTCTCCTGATTCCAGCCTGTCTCAGGAGCTGAGCAGCCCAGAGCAGAAGGCAGAACTGGGGGAGGGAGCCCTTCACTGGGACCTGCCTCGAGTGCAAGGAGGCTCTCAGCTTTCAGGCCTTTTCCAGGTACCAGCTGCTGATTCTCGAAGGCCCTGCTCCCACCTCCACCTCCAGCCCTGACCCATGCCTTCTCACGAAGGTGGTCAGTTTCCTGGCCCCTTGGCTCTCTTGCCCTCCCTCCTCTCGGGGCCTTCAGCACCCCTCCCTGCCTCTCCCCATCACAGATGGACGTCCCGGGCCTCCCTGGGCCTCCTGGCCAAGGCCCCTCCGCCTCGGCTCCTCTGGGGCTGGGCCCCGCCAGCCTGTCCTTTGAACTGCCCCGGCACACGTGCTCCGGCCTCCAGGTCCGCTTCCTCAGGCTGGCATTCAGACCCTGCGGCAACGCCAACCCCCACAAATGGGTGCGACACCTAAGCCACAGCGACGCCTACGTCATTCGGATCTGAGGCTCCCAAACAAGGACCCAGGAGGCAGAGGTGGTGGTCAGGGCATCGGAGAAGGATGATGTTTTCTCTCCTAGTGTCCTGGCCTGGGGCTGGGGCTGGAAGAGTCCTGAGTCCTCGAGACCAGGGAGCTTGACAAGTTAGACTCTCCTGTGGGACCTGACCCAGGGGCGACTGAAGTGGATCACAATTTAAAAATCAAACTTTTATTCTGAGCAACTGGCTGTACAATATCTAAAGAGAAAGTCACATGGAGGGAAGCTGGCTACTAACTCCTTCCACCCAGCATGTGTGTGTCTGTGTGTGGGAGAGAGAATCCAGGGAGAAGGTCAGCATCAGGGTGCGGGAGGAGGGGAGCCGGTCCCTGGGGGCTGCGAGCCATTAGCCTTTGGAGTCCCTGGGGCAGGAGGGGGGCTCTCCCCAGCTTCCGGTTTCCCCCCACAGAGGGCGCTGCCCCCAAGTGGGGAGGGGGCTGAGGATGGGGTAGGGACGGGAGAAGGATGGGAGGCGGGGCCTCCTTTGCCCTCCCCCGTGGGCGGCAGAGACACCACGATGTACTTCTGGACACTGCCAGGACCAGCGGGGGCAGTGCTGGGGGGCGCGGTGGTGGCGGTGGAGACCAGCTTGACGATGGGCTGCACACTGGGGACGGTGGTGGTGACGGGAGAGGTCGTGGTGGAACCGGAGCCCGGGGCTGAGGTGCTGAGGGACAGGACCTGGGCCAGAAGGAAGGCAGTGCCGCTGGCCTGCACCCACCCCACACCCCAGGCCAGGGGTCGCCTCCCGTGCTCCAACCCGGGCCCCAGCATCCCCGGTCCCACACGGGGTACCTGCTGGGTGGATGAGGCGCTGGAGGACGAGGACATGACGATGAACTTGGTTGGCGGCGGGGACGGCTGTGGGGGGGCAGCAGCTCGCGCAGACACCAGCGTCTGGACAGGCAATGCAATGGAGCCAGGGACCTTCAGCAAGCCGGGGGTCCGAGGGCCAGGCTGGGGGGCCTGTGAGAGGGTCAGCGTGGGCCGGGGCTGTAGAAAGAAGCAGGAAAAAAACATCACTATCTGTGTTCACCAGCTCCCCCAAGATGGCTGACTTGGGGGGCCCCATGTTTCACAGAAGTCAGGGTGCACACCCCAGCGTGTAGTGTCTGAGAGCCTCACTGGGATGGGAACCACCCCCCGAGCTTTCCTTCCTTTCACCCTCCCCTCCTTCTCCACTTGCTCCCCCTTCCTCCAAGCCTGCACTGACCTGAGTGATGGTCAGGGTGGTCCTGTTGACCTGCTGAGCCTGCAGTGCAGCCTGAGCCCGGGCCTTGACCACGTGTGAGCAGAGGAGGGGCCCAAGGGACCCGAATTCTGCCCGATAGGCGTCCTGATTGTCGGGCGGCGGGCGCAGCTTTGCCAGGACAGGGGCACAGTGTTTCTGTAGAGAGAAGGCAAAGATGAGATCCGGACCGGGAAGGGGTGACAAAGGTGGTCATCAATTATTTCAGCGCGTGCCTGCCGAAGGCCAGGCTGCACTTGCTGGCTTATCAGTGTGTAAGGAATGCGGAGGTTTTTCCTCGTAGAGAACACAGGCAGCAGTTGGCTGAGTGGACAGCTCGCTGAGTGATTACATGGTCACACCTAAGGGCCAGCCAGTCCACAAGGTGTGTGCCTTGCAGAAGCATCGGGGCAGGTCAGGCTTGAAAGTCACAGGCTGAGTTCAGACTCCTTACTTCTCACTCAGTGTCTCACACAGCACCAGCTGTTAACAGTACTGGACTCAGCTGTGCTCTGCATATGAGATGAAGAGGGGATAAGTGAATGGAAAACGCTCTGTGCTTGCTAAACACTGTCGTGTGTGGGTGGGTGGGTGGGTGGGTGGCGGGGGCAGAGGGGGCATCAGTGGGAAGAAGGGGGAGGGTGCGGGTCTGTCACCAGGAGGAGGCTCTGCACATGGTCAGCCCCGATGCGGTCAATGTTGCTCAGCACCGGGCCATCTAGAACCCCGCGGATCCGCTCCCCCTCCTGCTGCAGCCGCGGCAGAATCAGTGTCTTAATCACCTGTTAGAAAAGGAAGGGAAAAGCTGGGGTCTGGGGGTCACCACAGGGTCTCCCAGGTCGGGAGGCTGTTGCCCACTCTGACCTCCCAATCCCTCCCCTCCCCAGGGCTCCCCTGCCAGGGCCTAACATCGTGTCCCAGCTCCGCCAGGCCTGCGATGGAGCCGTAGCGCGTTGTCCATGGGGTCTTCTCATCCACCCAACTCTGTAAGGGGATGGAAAATAAACCCAAATGAAGGGGTGTGAAAAGCTAACTGGTAAGGACTCAAGTCTCATATACTCCCTTATAAGTCATTTAAGACACAACAGCTCCTTCCCGACCACTCCCTCCTCCCCAAAGTAGCTGCTATTCTGACCTCTACTGTCAAAGATTAGTTTAATTCTTTGGCAGCACTGTGGAGCATGTGGGATCTTAGTTCCCTGACCAGGGATTGAACCCTCGCCCTCTGCATTGGAAGCACAGAGTCTTAACCACTGGGCCACCAGGGAAGTCCCGCAGAGATTAGTTTTTGTTTCTGAACGTTAAAGTGGAATCCTACAATTGGAAAAAAAAGACATTGCGGATCTGGCCCAAGTCCAGCCCATACCTCTCTGCCGCTGGTTTTCAGCATCACTTCCTGAAGCCACACTGGCGTGGGCGTGGCACTCACTGTTCGGGTGACAAGCCAGCCAGTGACGGAAAGGGCTCACCTTGGTGAAGGTCTTGGTGATGCGGGACTGGATGTTGTTCGTGGTCGTGCTGAAGTGCTTGCAGATCTGGGCCACCAGGCGGGCGGCGAAGTCCCGCAGCGCCCAGTGGTTGTCCACATCTGGCCGCAGGCACAGCTGCCGGCTCACGATGCAGGTCATCACAGCTGGGATCAACTCGTGCACCTGGGGAGAAGCCCCGCATCAGCCCGCTGTGACAGCCGGTCCCCGAGCCCGGACGCGAGGCGGGCCGGCGGTCCACTCACGTATTTCTCGAGGTACAGGGTAGGGTTGTCCATCAGCGCCTTGACCATGCGCATCAGGTAGATAAGCAGGGCCAGGTTGTTCTGCACCACATTCACACGCACCTAGGGTCGGGAGGGAGCAGGGATGGGGCAGCAGGGGGGCCCTCCGTGAGCCTCCTCTCCTGCCCGCCCGCCCCCGGAACCCCATTCCAGCCTCCCGTGGCCTCTCACCCCCTCCGAGATGAAGGTGCTGAAGCGTGGCAGCATTTGGTAGAGACCTGGGTCCGTGGCGATGCTCTGCAGAGCCTCCTGTGGGGGGAGGGGGGCGAGTGAAGCGGGGCACCGCCCGGGGGGCCAAGGAGGGGCGAAGGCAGGACGCGGGGCGGGGCCTCACCGCTCTCTTGGCCTCACAGGAGCCCACACAGGCCTCGGTGATCTCCTTGTAGTACAGCTGCTGCTCCACTGACAACTCGTGGATGCTTCGGGGCTTCAGTCGCAGAGGTGCCCCCTCCAGCAGGGGTGGCGCCTTTTTCTCTTTCCCTGTGTGAGTCAGGAAGCCAGGTTTAGGCAGGAAAGCTCCTGAGGAGGCCTGGATACCAGGCAAACCTCTAGCCTCACCTCCCACACCCAGGGAAACCGGCTTCTTGGCCGTTTCTAGGGCTCACTGGCCAGAGCTCACAGCCTCTGCCGTGACCTCACCCACCTCACACACATGACCATCTGGCTTTGGGGCAAGAGGCCTGGCCCAGCAGTACTGACCTTTGCTGTCAGCTGGAGCGGCCCCCTGACCTTTGCCTTTCAAGGGGCCATCTTCCTCCTGGCCTGGCTTGGCTGACTTCAGGGGTTCTGTGGCCTCGGCCTTCTGCTGCTCCTTGGGAGCTGGCGGGAAAGGAAAGCAGTCGGGAGGAGATGTAGAGGGAGGAGGGAAAGGGGTGGATGCTGGGCGTGGAGGTTACCTGGGGGTGGGTTCTCTGGAATCGCGGGCTGGCAGCCTTCGATGCTCAACCAGTGAGCTGCGAGGAAGAAAGGTGTCCAGGTGAACCACCGGGCGGGGACATCAGGAAGTCAGTCCACACGAAGGGATGTGTTTTCCTTCGTGTTCCCCACTAGGGGTCTCACACGGAGGGCTCCTTCACCAGTGCCCTTCCTCACACCCACACACGGCCCTTTCCCGCCTCCCTGGCCCCTGTTCTCCCCTCCCCCGACCTTTGAGGCAGACGTCCAGGGGCACCCGGGGCAGAGGGGTGTTGATGATGTCGCTCAGGTCAACCTCCTTCTCCTCGTAGAAGTAAAGCTCCCGGCCACCACCAGAGGCGAAACGGAAAGGAATGAATTCCTGAGCATGGAAGCCATACAGTGGCTACAACAGGAGGGAGAGAGACCCTGGATGAGAAGGGAGCCTGAGTTGGCTGGGCTGAGGTCAATGCAATGACTGGGAGGTTTCGGCACCCTGCCCCTTCATCCTGTGCGTCCCCATCACCTCAACGTTCTTTAGCTTCAGTGCGTAGTCAATGTCACTGGTGGTGAGTTTCTGCCGCTTCCCCATGTGCATGAACTTCAAGGCATCCTGGGTGGGGGGTAGGAGGACAGACGTCAGCCACAGACCCTGGAGAAGGCGGCCTGGGCAGCAGTCTTTGTGCAGTGCAGGAAGACCAAGGTACCTGTGCGATCTCTTTGATGCGGTAGCTGACCTCATCCGTCAGCAGCTGGCAGGTCTCCTCCTGAATCTGAGCGATGCCCATGGACTCGGCCACCACCTTCATGGACTCCGATGGCAGCACAGTGTTGCTCAGCTTCAGCTTCTTCTCCTCAGCCATTCTGGAGCCCCTCCTCCCCTCCCCGGAAGGATGATGCCCCAGGGCAGAGAGATGGAGACCCTGGCAGGGGTTGAGAGGAAACTTGAGAGTGAGACCTAAAGAGGGGCTGTCCAGTCAGGAGAGGCCACCACAAGGGGAGAGCAGTGGAGCATGAGGGGGATGGAGTTGGGGGATGTCTTCTGTCCATCCTCACATGAGCAGCACTCACTGAACAGGAGGTAGGACTTGGACCCAACTGGACGCAATTTATTGAGCTCTAGTTCTGTGCCAGGCACAGTACAAGTCAGGTATAGCAGAACGATCTCAGTTCTTAGTTTCAATCCCAGCCCCAGCACTACCTAGCAGTGTTGTCTAGGCAGGCTACTTAAATGCTCCTGGCTTTGGGTTTCTTCTCTGTAAAATGTGCAAAGTGTCCTTTTTACCTCAGGTGGTTGACATGCCTACCTTCATGTCTCTTGCCCCTTCTTGCATCATTATTCATGCTTGACAAATATAAAATGTTGGTTAAATACAACTTGCCCTGTCTGAGCCTATGTGCCCCTACCATTGAATGTGATGAGAAAATACACAGCCATGTTGACCAATCTGCACTTTAAATTCATGGCCACAAACTTCAGATGGGCTCTTGATGCTGCGCTGATGGTCACAGAGCTCAGTGCACTCAGGTTCCATCCCACCTGTCATCTCCTCCTCCCTGATTTTTGGCCATCAGAAGAGACTTCCCCAGGCTCCCATCGCTATGTCCACCCGCTGAGCATCTCTGGCACCCACATGCTCTGTCTTACCTGTTACTATAGAGGTTCTCGTCTCGCCCCTCCCCAACTCCTCTCCTTCTCTTGAACCTACCCCAGTCAGGATTTTGACTCCTGCTCTTGGCTTTCCTCCTCCTTCACTAGCCCCTTTACATTGCCTTTGCTGGTTCTTCCTCTTCTCCTCATCTGCCTGATGCTGGAATGCCCTGCCTTTGGTCCTCATATAGCTATGAGGTATACATATTCTCTTGATGACCTCAACCATTCTCACAGCTTTCAGTATTGCATACAGGCTAAGGATGGTAAATTTATATCCCCCACCCAGAACTTTATTCCCAACTCCAGACTTGTATATTTAACTGGCTACTTAAAATTTCTTCTGAACTCAACTCCTGACATCCCCCTCCCCACCTGCTCCAGCCTCAGCTTTCCTCATCTTCATAGCAATGCCATTAACCCAGATGCTTATTCATCATGTGAGCCCTCACCGCAGACCCATCAGGTGATCCGACTTGATCCCTCTGCTCCCACTGCGTGGCCAGCTCACCATTACCCACCTGCTGGGGAACCTTAAGAGCCTCCTGACAAGGTCTTCCTGCTTGCATCCTTGCTCCCTACATCTATTCCCAACCTAGCAGCCAGAATGATTCTGTCAAAATATAAATCAGATTGGGTCATTTCTCTGCTCGAAACCCTGTACTGGCTCCCAGTGTGCCACAGCATGAATACAAAATCCTTATTTCGGTCTTCGGGGTCCTTTATGATTTGCTATCTCCCCATCAAGTCTCTGACCTTTCCTTTCCTTCTTCCACTATGATCCAGCCCCATGGTCCTCCTTGCTGTTCCAAGATGCCAGGCATGTTTTTGCTTTGTGGTCTTGCTCTGTTCCCTCTGCCTGGAATGCCCTTCCCTAGATGTCCCCAGGCTGCCTATTCCCATTACTCTGTTTAATACTGCACCCCACCCCGGCTCTGCCTTTTTTTTTTTTAAATTCCCATGGAATTTAACGTCTGCTGATACATACTGTATTACTTCTTATGCTTCTCACTACATCGCCCCTTCCCTTCTATGTGTGGACAGAGAGCTTTGTTATGTTCACTGATGTATGCAGAGTCCCCAGACAGATACTCAACAAATACCTGCTGAATATATGAGTTGTAAGGCTTAGAGACTAGGAACTCACTAAGGACTCGGTACCATTATTATCGAACAAGACATAGGCCCAAGCTTGGCCATAATGTTCACTTGAACCTGGCATTAGGAAGTCTAATGTCAAAAGTGTTTAGGAGCGACTGCAAGGTGGTGAGGGGCAGGTGTGGGCCTGATGGAGGGGCGAGAAGAGGGGAGGGAAAAACAATTTCGTTCTTCTCAACCCATCCCAGGTCTCCTCCCCCACTTTTATAAATCTTATCTGCAGAGGACACATTTATTCAACACATACTCTAGACCTCGAGCCGAGTAAAGAGGAGGCGGTCGTGTCCCAGTACCCTGATGAGCTCCTACTAATCCTTCGATAGCCCGCGGTACCCTCTGCCAGTGTAAAGGCTCACAAAACACGCCACGGCCTCAGGAAACCTCAGGTCACTGGAGCGGCAAGGAGGCGTCACAGAAGATTAACTTCATCTAGATCCGTGTAGCATTCCCCAGCAGGGAAGCGGGTCGAAGGTTCTCCAGGCAATGGGTACAGCGCGAAAGAAAGCGTACAGAGCCCACCTCATCCCCCAACATCCCTCCAGTGCAAACACACAGAGCCCCCACGCACACGGACACTCAACCAACCGTCCCCCTCTGGGTCCCCACACGGGCCCTTCAAAGAGTCTAGACCCGGGTACCACTCAGACCCGCCCCCGCCAGCCGAACGCCCAGCGCAGGAAAAGCCTCTCACCGCCGCCAAAGCGCCGCTCACCCGGCGCTCGGCGCCATATTGGCCCCGCCCCCTCCGGGAGCAGGTCCTGGCAGAGACCGAGAGCGGGTCCCTTGCCCCTTCCCCGAGCCGGAGTGAGCTCCCTAGTCTCAGAGCCTGAAATGATATAAAAACGGTGTCTCTATGCTTGCGTGTAAGGAGCACACTCTCTTGCTGTAATTACTTCAGTTTATTCTTTCACTATGCGGCGGCCAGGACCTGCGGGAGGCGCCACAAAACCAGGTGGGGAAGCCCAGAGCGCAGCGAGGCCCCGCCCTCTTTCGAGGCGGCACTGCGCGTGCGCCTCCCGTGCCAGGCTGGATTAATGTTGCCGCCGACCGCCTGGCGATTTAAAGGGCCCGCTGCCTGCTCGAAGTTGGTTTGAAAGCAAGGGGTGGTTAGCTGTGGACGGCACTTGGTCATGGGACCTGTGCGGTTGGGAACGTTGCTTTTCATTTTGACTGTGTACGGTGCTTGGGCTGGGACGCCGAAGGAGGAGGACGATGACACAGAACGCTTGCCCAGCAAATGCGAAGGTATCTAAAGGGAGTAGCCCCTATTCGCATCCTTCTGCCCTACCTCCTTCGTCTGGGCCAGACCAAATGGAACGTGATGGGTGGGTCACTCGACCTCCTTGAGGACCTGAGGAAGGTTCTGATGGAGCCTGGTGGAATTCGAATGGGGCCAACAGAGGGAACGCATAGCGCTACCCCCAAACTATGGCACTCCAATTCCCATGAGACATCCAGAAGGGGGGTGGGGGGGTTGCCTGCTTTTTCTTGCTGGTTTGGGCCCCAGTGGCTTGTGGGAATTGTAGTTCAGACTATCGGCCCGATCGCCCACTCCAGTCAGCATCTTCTCTGTGTGTGTGCGTGTGTTTCCCCCAAAGGACCAGAGCTAAATCTGAAGATCCTGCAGGAGTGAGCTGTCAGGCTCATTACCTTGTAGATATCCTCTGCTCCACCCCAGCAGAGACGCTCCCAAATTACAGGCCCTACGCCCTCCTGCGGGGGTTTGAGAGTGAATAAATCAGGCTTTGAAGCTCATAAAAGACAGAGGTGGCCAAACAACTGGGAGAGGTTCCGCATAACTGTGAGGCTTTGCAGAGCGTCTGCACTGTGTGGATTTTTCATCGAGCAGCATCTTCTGTAGCTGCATCTGTGGGACCAGCTGGGAGGGGGCACTTCAGAGCTGAGCCGCGGAGTGCCCTGGTTCCCTAGTTGGTTGCCTTCTTGGCTTTAATTTCTTCCTGGATTCTATTCCCCTTTGCCTTACTCCACCCTGCATTTCAGTATCAGTGTTCTTCATGACATGGTCCTAACCGCTCCTTTCCTTTCATTTGTGTTCTCACTCTTAACCTGCTACACCTGTCAAGTCTTTCTAAACACAGGCTCAGTTGAGTCCCTCCTTGCTTTAACACCTCTTCAGGCCTCCTGCTGTGATTAGACTCCACGTTTTTGGCACATCATTCAAGTCTCTTTCTTTCTTACAAGCCTCCATCTTTCTTACATTTCCATACCCTATCTCCCATCCCCAAAGTGCCCATGCTTCAGCCACACTGAACTTCTCAGTGGTCACTGAACCTGCCTGGTCCTCTTGCTCCTCTGTGCCATTGCACTTTGTTTTTGTCCTTTGCCTGGAATGATCCACACTCTTCTGTACTTGGTTCTTCAACATCCAATTTAAGTCACCACCTTTGGAAGCCTCCTTCCTTATCTGTCACCTCTCACTGTATTGGAGCGAAGGAGAGTACCTATATCTCCCCGGTCCTAGCATAGTGCCATAGGCATATGTGAGATACTTTTGTTACTTGCCCCTGTGGTGAGTTTGCTTGGCACTTCTGCGTAGGCCACTCCTTTTCTTGGGACCCACTGGTACTGGAAAGACAGTGGTAGAAGAGACACAGTGCTCATCCTTGAGGAGATCCCAGGCTAGTAGGAAGTCAGTGAATGACCATTGAGGGAATTTTGCATTTCCTAGTGAGATTAAGTCTCTTGGTTTTATCTCCGTCCCCTCCCCACCCCAGTGTAGGGTCCATTACAAAATATTGTCATCGTCTTTTTATCTGTCCCCAGTGACACTGGCACTGTCCTGTAGATAGGGGTCACGGGTCTGTTGCTCTCTGTATTGCTATTGTGTATCCAGAAGGAGCTCAATAAATAACTGCAGGAAACAGCAAACAGTTATGCAGTGCTCACCATCTTCCAGGCACTATTCTAGGGGCTTTACATAGATTGATTTAATCCTCACCACAGCCCTGTGATGGAGGCACTTCATTTTAGAGGTGAAGAAACAAGACCCAGCAGGATTGTCACCCAGCTACTAAGTGGCTGAGTCAGGATTCCAGCCTTACCAGTCTGGCCCCAGGGCCTGCACCCATAACCACTGTGGCTCTGCTGCCATTTACAGAATGAGGTGCTGGTATGTTTGTTTATTTTTCACATCCCCTTGGACATCTAGTATGTAAACTCCTGAGCCTGGAGCTACAGGAAGAGCTGAGTCGTACTGGCCGATCTCGAGAGGTGCTGGAGCTGGGGCAGGTGCTGGACACAGGCAAGAGGAAGAGACACATCCCTTACAGCGTTTCGTGAGTCCTTCTCGATGTTCCTCCACCTTCCAGTCCTCTGAGGAGCCGTGGGAGCACCCACAGCATCCAGGGAGTCTTTGTTTCCCCTCTTCCCACAGAGAGACAAGGCTGGAAGAGGCCTTGGAGAATTTATGTGAGCGGATCCTGGATTACAGTGTTCACGCTGAGCGCAGGGGTTCATTGAGATACGCCAAGGTCAGACTCTTCTCTAGGGCAGGATCCCACCTTTCAGAAGCTACAACCTGTCTCCCCTGAGGTCCTCATGAAGTCTGCCCATCTTCTCCCAGCTCTGGAGTGTCCCCTCCCCATAGTAGACTCTCTTCATCCCTGTGGCTCTCACTAGAGTCTCCAGTAGATGACAAAGTGGATCTGGCAAAAAGGGGAGGAGGTGGAGCAGGGGACCAGACTGAGCTCAAATTCCCATCTTTCAGGGGCAGAGTCAGACCATGGCGACACTGAAAGGCCTGGTGCAGAAGGGGGTGAAGGTGGATCTGGGGATCCCTCTAGAGCTGTGGGACGAGCCCAGTGTGGAGGTCACATTCCTCAAGAAGCAGGTAGGACTGGATACTGCATTGCCCAGGGAGGTGAGAGGGGAACCTGAGAGGGGAGCTCAATCCTAGGGAGGTCCATCTTTGAGCAAAGCAGGGATTCTGCCATTGACTGACGTGGGCCCAGGAGCATATCAAGAAGTAATAATGGAGGCTAAGAATATATATTGCCATTTATTGAGTACCTACTGTGTGCCTGGTTTTGGGCCACATACTTTCCAGCTGCTGCCTCATTTTACTCTCACAACAACCTGATGTGGTAGATATTATTACCACTTCCCATTTACAGGCAAGGAACTGAGACTCGGAGTTTAATAACTTACTTGGCAGGGTAGGTGCCAATAAATGTCTGTTGAATGAAAGAGGACCACAAATCTAATAACCCAAGTTTAACTGCCTGGCTCCCTGCCTCTCCAAAGTGGGGTGGGGAGACCGCGAATGAAGAGCAGGGAGGAGGGTCTGCACAGAACAGCAGAGCAGATACCCTTCTGACCCTTCCACTTGACCAGTGTGAGACCATGCTGGAGGAGTTTGAAGACGTCGTGGGAGATTGGTACTTCCACCATCAGGAGCAGCCCCTACAGCATTTTCTCTGTGAAGGTCATGTGCTTCCAGCTTCTGAAACTGGTAAGTGTGGGAGCTGGCCTGTTTCTTGCCAGGCTACAACCTCTCTGTCCCCCAGGACTAATATCTAAATTATTTTCTATTACCCAACCTAGCATGTCTACAGGAAACTTGGACTGGAAAGGAGAAGATCACAAATGGGCAAGAGAAGACTGAAGAGGAGGAGCAGGATCAGGAGGAGGAGGAGGAAGAGGAGGTGACTAACACACCAGTCCACTCCCAGCGTGACCCAGAGGATCTTTGACCCTTGCCTTTGAGCCCCCAGGAGGGACAGGGGTCATGGAGAGTCTGAGCTCTCCTTGCCCCACAGCTTTAAGAGTTTGTGTATGTGTGAGTGACCCCTACAGCTTGTAGCTCTTCTCTCCCATCTGGTCTCAGGCAGGATCCTGGTGGTGTAGCATGGCCTGGCTATGGAGAGAAAGGTGGAAGCAGTAGATAGAAGCCTGGCCCCAGCAGATGAGTCCTCTAAATGCCATTCAGCCCCTTCTCAGGTGTGTGTAGTGACAGTATTGAGTTATTTGAATATCTCCACTATTCCCCACTGGACCCAGAGGTCAGCTGGGCATAGGAGCAGTGGACCTTGGCAGAGTCACTTTGCCCCTCGAAGGTCTGTTTTTAGATTCTTAAAAGAGAAGCCAGAATGGACATTCTGAACAACCTATACACACTGCTGGCATCTAGGAGGCTACATGCCAACAATCTGTGAACGGGAAGGGGGCACTGGATGGGGACAGGGCAATACTGACAAGTTAGATGAAGTTAGATGGGGTAGACACTTTGCTCTACTTCGTAGTAATTTCACCGAGAGATGACCATGTAACATCAAAGGTGCCAAATTTTCTATAACGCTAGTAAACTTTTTTTTAAATATCAGTTGGATCCCAAATTCCAAACAACTGCCATGCACGCATCATAGCTGCCCGATAAACAGCAGCGTCCGATGAAGAGGGCCGTCTGCCTCCAGCCTGTTAGAAGTTAATGGTGCTTTGTAATTTTGCAGCCTAGGAGGTTGGGAGGCATCGGCGGGCTGAGACCGGTTTCAGGCTGGCGGCTGCGTTAGAGCTGGTCTGCGCATGCCTGAAAACGCGCAGGAATAAAATTCCGTGCGCGGCGCCGCCCGCGCCGCCATATTTGGGTTACGGGAGCTCGAGAAAGACAAACTCCCTCTCGCTTTTCCACTGTCACTTCTTGCCTCGAAGTGAGGCAAGTCCTAGGAGAGGCGCTAAAGCTCGGTCCAAGATGGAGAGCGGCTCAGGTTAGAGAGAAGGAAATAACTACGACACCCCCGGGGTTGCAGTTGAGAACCTCACACGCGAGCGGGGCGGTGGCCGAAGTCGCTGAGGGACTAGCGGGTTCGCGCCGAAGTTCAATTGGGCGATGCCAATTTAAGCGTGTGAGGGGGGTAGGAACTGACACATGGAAGGTACCATTCGGCGGAGGCCGGGCGAGTGTGGGAACCTGAAGGGAGTCGCCCACAGCCCCACCTCTCAGCTGATCCGTCTCGGGCCATGAGCGGTCTAGTGCGCACCGAGCCGCTGCCCGGGGAGACCCCTCTGCTGGTGCCCGGCGACCCCTACTCTGTGGTGGTGCTGCTGCAAGGCTACGCGGAGCCCGAGGGGGTCGGTGACGCCGTGCGAGCCGACGGCTCCGTGACCCTTGTCCTTCCCCGGGCCTGGGGCCCGGCCTCCAGCCACCGAGAGCCCCAGCCTTACGAGGCGAAGACCGCCCTAGAGGAGGCGGCCCGGGGCCCCATCCTCGTGGACACCGCGGGCCCCTGGGCTCGCGAGGCGCTCCTGGGGGCCCTGGCGGGGCAGGGCGTGGCTCCCGGAGACGTGACTCTGGTGGTGGGGACCCACGGACACTCCGACCACATCGGGAACCTGGGGCTGTTTCCCGGGGCGGCCCTGCTGGTCTCGCACGACTTCTGCCTCCCCGGGGGCCGTTACCTACCCCACGGACTGGGTGAGGAGCGGCCTTTGCGGTTGGGGCCGGGACTCGAGGTGTGGGCCACACCTGGCCACGGTGGCCAGCGGGACGTGAGCGTGCTGGTGGCTGGCACGGCCCTGGGAACCGTCATGGTAGTGGGCGATGTGTTTGAACGTGATGGGGACGAGGGCTCGTGGCAGGCACTGAGCGAAGACCCAGTGGCACAGAAGCACAGCCGAAAGCGGGTCCTGGGCACCGCCGACGTGATCGTGCCTGGTCACGGAGCCCCCTTTAGGGTGATAAGGGAAGCCTTGGCGCCAGAGGCAGAGCCAGCCAGATCTCGTGACGGAGAGGAGCCCACGGTGCACGGATAAAATCCAGTCTTGACTGGATCCTTTTCAGTAATCCCATCTTCCACCCCTCAACCGAGGAACTGAACGTCCAAGAGACAAGATGACATGTCAAAGTAGTCATGGGTAGCCTCTTCTAGGAGGCCAGTTCTCCAGTGAGGACAGAGTGTTTTGCCTCAGCTGGCACAAGTATCATTGTTTCTCTGACCAAACTAGGACCAAGGCCTCCTCAGCTCTGTGTCATCTCTAAGCCGTCATTAATAAAATAGGAGAATGTTCTTGGGAGTCTTCCAAAATAAAGGTAGAAACTGCATTGAAAACCATACTGCCCTTCAAATATATTACAATTAAAAGATTTTTTTTAAAGGAAAGAAAATCATACTGCTCTAATGTAAATGTGAGTGCCTCAGGTAGCACAATGGTAAAGAATCCACCTGCCAGTGCAGGGGATGCAGGAGACTTGGATTGGATCCCTGGGTCAGGAAGATCCCCTGGAGTAGGAAATGGCAGCCCACTCCAGTATTCTTGCCTGGAAAATTCTGTGGACAGCAGACTGGCAGGCTAGAGTCCATGGGTCTCAACAAGTTGGACACAACTGCACACACACACACATAACGTAAAAGTGAAGCATCCATAGTGATTATTATGCAGATATAATCAAACAACTGCAACAAGGGGACACTTTGGCAATACATTGCCTGTTTCTCAGAGGAGGCAGTTTGCTGTGAGAAGGTGCAGGGCAGAGAGAGATCATTGGAATCATGTGACTTTAAGTTGTCATTCATTTGATCAAGGAATGCTTATTAACATACCTGCAATATCTCAAGCATGGCTCCAGCTCGGGGATATAGCAGTGAGCAAGCAGACAAACTCAAGGAGACAGGTAAACAATAAGAGTAGTAAGCCAAATAATTCCAGGTTCTGGTTAGTGATATGAACAAATGGCGGGGTGAGAAGGGGATAGAGTGCTGGGGTGGGAGAATAGTCAGGAAAAGCCTCTGGGAGGTGGTGCCTAATGAGAGAACTGAATGAGAAAAAGCTGGCCATGTGGGAGAGGGGCATTCCAGCCACAGATGACATTGCCAGACACAGGCAAGCTTGACTTACTTGAGCAGTAAGAAGACCCTGGGGTTGTGTTACAGAGCATGGAGGAAGAGCAGTAAAAAAATGAGCCTGCAGAGTTGGCCAGCACCATCTTGCAGGGCCTTGGTGACCATGGTGAGAGGTTTTGATTTTGTACCGAGATTGAAAGCTTTGGCTTTATACTGACACACAAGACCAGGTTGTTGACCTAGTGTCATTTATGTTTTAAAATAATCACTCGTTCTGAGTGGAGAAGGCGTTGGAATGGGGCAACAACTAGGTTGAAAGCCATTGTGGTTGAACCTGATGGTACCTGCCCTTATTCCAGAAACCCTGTTGTGGCTGTGGTCCTCATAACTGTGTCCCAGTACCAGGGCCCTCTGTCCACACAGCCCCAACATGGACAGAAGTGTTTAGATTGGGGAGAGGAAGGAAAGGACAAAGTCCACCTCACTGTGGATGATGACCCTCCCTGGGTGGATGCTGTTGGGGAGGGTTAGGCTGGAGGTCATTTCTTAGGTGTCCACAAAGGCCACATGGTCTGCAAAGGCAGCTCAGAAGGACCAGTTCACCTGGAGGGCTTTCCAGTCGCTGCCGTACACTGACTTGTGTTCTGTGTTGGCCAGTCTGATGACCACCAGAGTGCGGGGCTCCTGGGCCAGCAGTGCAGCCACAGCAGCCCGAATCCCCAGTCTCCTGGGCCACCAGTTGTGCTGGTATGTGGAGGGAACTCAGGGGCCAGCTGTGTGCACACCAGTGCAGCACTATACCCTGAGTGGTGTCCATGGCTATTGGAGGACCCATCTGATGCACGGTATGTAATTCCACTAGCTTCAGGGCTGCATGGGAGGATGAGAAAGGAGGGGATGGGTTTTTTTTTAGAGCTGTGTGCTCAAGTTTTACAGGTAAAAGTTCCAGTCTTGAATTATTTTCTAGAGCATAGGTATCCTGCCCTTGATTCAGGGCTGGTCACCCAGATCAACACATCCCTTTGGCCACGTCGATTGTCTCCAGGATGGACGGGTCACCTACTAAATCTTAGTAATCTTAGTCGTTTTGCTGGATCTAGGAGGGAAAAGTCCTGTTCTTTCCTGCAAGACTAACATGGGAGGATGAGTCGTCTTGCCTCCTTGGAGGAGCCCACTGCTCCCCAAAGAGGGACTGAAAATGAAGCTGAACGGTAGGGGGCAGAAGTGGGCAGTGAAGAGAAACAGACTAGGTGAACAGAGAGCAGTGGAAGCCAGATCTGCTGCTTAACTTATCAGTCACCTGGGCTAATCAACTCCTTTCCTGCCTAAGCTGTCCTGTGTTTTCAGTTGTTTACAAGATGAGTCTTGATACAAACACTGATGGAAACGAACCCTTAGAGACAGGCAGTGAGGACCGTGTGGGGAGGGGGCTGAGGGTAGAGGGAAAAAGTGCTAAAGATATTAGGGAGTTGGCCCCAGAGTGACTGTTCTTTTCAAACTTTTTTTGTGAAAACTTAGGAAAACTTGACCTATATGATTAACTGCCTCTGCTCACAAATCAGTGGCAGACATTGGCTGCAGAATAATCCAAACTTTCTTGCCTGGTTCTCTCCAAGAACAGCTCTCCAGTTTGGCTGACTGCCTGCTGCCTTCCAGACACCCACATCCACCTCTCCTAGGCCTTTGATTCTCTTCCCACCCACCACCCCCCACCCCAGTCCGCTTGCTCTTTTGCGCCAATCTCAAACACCCACCAATCGCAGACACCCAGGCTCAGCTTTTTCATCTCCTGCAGAAAATCTCCCCTGAATTTGCCAACCTTATCTTAAACTCTAGCAATGCTTTCTCTGTATTGTTCAGTTCAATTCAGTTCAGTTTAGTCGCACAGTCGTGTCTGACTCTTTGCGACCCCGTGAATTGCAGCATGCTAGGCCTCCCTTTCCGTCACCAGCTCCCGAAGTTCACTCAAACTCATGTCCATCGAGTCAGTGATGCCATCCAGCCATCTCATCCTCTGTCATCTCCTTCTCATTAGGTAATACCTGGTGTTGGTCATTATTTCTGGAAATGTCCTCTCCTTGTTGTGTCCCTTGGGAGCAGAAGCTGCAAGGCCACATGAGGTCTAGGCTGAGAAATTGTACATCACTTACATCACATTCTGTTGACCAAAGCACGTCATAAGGCCAGCCCAGATTCAGGCATGAGGAAATAGTCGCTCCATCTTGATAGAAGCAGCTGTAAGGAATTTGTGGCCCTTTTTTCTGTTACAACGTATCACAATAGGTTAGTTGGTGATAGTAAGTTCCCCTTTTGAGGGTGTGTGTGTGTGGTTATTCTAGTTCTATTTTTATTTTTTAAGTTTTAAAATTGAATAGTTAATTTATAATATATTAGTTTCAGGTATACAACATACTGATTCAATATTTTTATAAGTTGTACTCCATTTAAGGTTATTAGAATGGCTGTATTCATCTGTGCCGTGCAGTATATCCTTGTTGCTTATTTATTTTATATTTAGTAGTTTGGTTCTCTCAACCCCATACCCCTATTTTTCCCTTCCCCCTTCACCTCCCTCACTGATAACCACTACTTTGGTCTCTATATCTGTGAGTCTGTTTCTGTTTGTTTGTTTCCCACCCACCCCCCTTTGGCTGTGTCATGTGGCTTGTGAGATCTTAATTCCCCAACCAGGGATCAAACCTGAGCTCCAACAATGAAATTGCCATCTTAATCACTGGACCGCCAGAGGATCCCTGTGTTTTGTTATATACATTCTTCTTATTAATAAAGGCAATCCTTTATGCCTTCTCCCAGGACTGATGCTGAAGCTGAAACTCCAATACTCTGGGCACCTGATAGGAGGAACTGACTCATTTGAAAAGATCCTGATGCTGGGAAAGATTGAAGGTGGGAGGAGAAGGGGACAACAGAGGATGAGATGGTTGGATGGCATCACCGACTCAATGGACATGAGCTTGAGTAAACTCCAGGAGTTGGTGATGGACAGGGAGGCCTGGCGTGCTGCTGTTCATGGGGTCGCAAAGAGTTGGACACGACTGCGCGACAGTTGAACTGAACTGATTGTGCAAAGCAGCTGTCAGTCACACTACATCATTCTGTCCTCACTTCCAGAAGGGGGCAGCACTTGCTTCACAGAGAAAGCAAAGACCATTGTCCCTGCTGTCTCTGCTTCAAGCCACCTTATCAGAAAACTGCATCTGCACCCAGACTCACCTCCAGAAGAGGAGTGATCCCTCCCTACCCCACCAGACACTTCATATCCTTGCTGATTCCTCTTCATCAGTTTTTGCTTACTGCCCTGCTCAGACTGGCTCCTACCCTGAGCACACCGCTGAAAGGGCTCTGGATAGTGCTACTTATGAACATCATAATTACCAAATCCAGAGTTCACTTAGTGCTTGTTTTACTTGACCACTGGCAGCACTTGACATTCCTTCTTGAAACTTGTGTGCGCCCTTGGCTTCCTGGACCCCACGGTGTTCTCCACTTACCTCTCTGCCCACTCTTTGTCAGCCTCCTTTGTGGGCTCCTCTTTCTCCTCATGTACCTAAATAGTCTAGAAAAGGTTTTTCTTGGTTAAAAAGTAATTACAAGAATATCTCAAAAGTTAACAGAGAACAATAATGCAACAAACACTTGTCTTCACCACCCAGTTTAAGAAAAATACATTATAATTAAAGTCTTCTTTATGTTTTTCTCTAATTCCGTCCTTTTCCGGGCCCCTCAGAGGAAATCACTACCTTGAAATGAGTGTTTATCATTTAGATGATATTTTTTTGTAATATTACCATATATATTTGCATTTACATGGGTTTTTGCATGTTTTTAAACTTTATATAAAATGAAATCATATTCACTCATTATTATCCTGAGAATTATTATTTATTGTGGATAGCTATTATTCACTCATTTTCACATGTGTAGTATTCAATTTTGTGAATTACCATATAGTGTTAGGAAAATTGGATATCCACGTGTGAAAAAATTAGACCCCTATACCAGCGGTCCCCAACCTTTTTTGGTACCGGGGACTAGTTTTGTGGAAGACAATTTTTCTGTGGCCGGTGGTGGTGTGGAGTAGGGGATGGTTTGGGGATGATTCAAGTGCATTACATTTATTGTGCGTTTTACTTCTATTATTATTACATCGGTTCTACCTCAGGTCATCAGGCATTAGATACCAGAGGCTGAGGACGCCTGCCTTATAGCATACAGAAAAGTTAACTTGGAACAGATTGCAGACTTAAATGTAAGATCTGAAACAATAGACTCATAGAAGAAAACAGGGAAAACTCCTTTGACATTGGTCTTGGTTGTGATTTTCTGGGTATTTCACCATAAGCCAAGGCAAGAAAAGCAAAAACAAATGGGACTACCTCAAGCTAAAAGCGTCTTCACAGCAAAGGAAACAAAATGAAAAGGTAACCTACAGAATGGGAGAAAATATTTATAAACTATATACTGATAATCGGTTAACACCTAAAATATATAAGGAATTCATATGACTCAATGACAAACACCTCAATTTAAATTTTGGCAATTTAAATATTGGCAAAGGACATGAATAGATGTTTTCCCAGAGAAGACATGCAAATGGCCAACAGGAATATGAAAATGTGTTTAATATTCCTAATCATCAGGGAAATGCAAATCAGGACCACAATGATACATCACTTTATATTATATTATATATAATATTATATATTATATTATTATATATTATTATATATTATATATATATTATATATTATATAATATATTATATATTATATCATATATATAATATATATCACTATATATCACTTTATATATTACGGCCACTGTTAGGATGGCCATAATCAAAATGATAAGAGATAACAGGTGACGGTGAGATTGTGGAGAAAAGAGAGTCAGTGTGTACTGATATTGGGAAAAGGTGACTATGAGAGGTGATGAATGTGTTAATTAGCTTAACTGTGGTAATCATTTCACAATGGCACCCCACTCCAGTACTCTTGCCTGGAAAATCCCGTGGATGGAGGAGCCTGGTAGGCTGCAGTCCATGGGATCGCTGAGTTGGACTTGACTGAGCGACTTCACTTTCACCTTTCACCTTTCATGCATTGGAGAAGGAAATGGCAACCCACTCCAGTGTTCTTGCCTGGAGAATCCCGGGAACAGGGGAGCCTGGTGGGCTGCTGTCTCTGGGGTCGCACAGGGTCGGACACGACTAAAGCGACTTAGCAGCAGCAACCTATATTAAACCATTGTGTTGTGCACCTTAAAAAAATCACACTGTCCAACCTAAATATTTACAGTTTTTGTCAGTTATACCTCAGTAAACCTGGGGAAAAATTTTTTTTAAAGCAGTTAATGTTAGAATGGCAAATTCAAATCAAAGCTGCTAACAAGAGGGAAAAATGAAAAGACAAAACTGGAAAGCAGCCAAAAGTAACAAAAGGGAAAGTGGGCTGGAAGGCCGCAAAGAATATGAAGAACAGATAATAGATCTAAGTCATAAGCATGTGTGGCTCTGGGTTTTACCCCTATTACTAGCAGCATCTTATGGTTGACTTAAATATGACTCAGATAAGATCCTTTGCTCATTAATCTGGTATTGGATTTTCTATTAGTTTAGTGTTGAATTCAGAGGTTACCAAATTAGTGTAGAAGAATCTCACCCAATCATGGGTTTCTCCAAAGAAAATTCTTGCTTTTGCCAAAAATTTAGGCTAGTAACATCCTAGAGCATGTTAAATTAACACAGCTTGAGATTTTTCAGCCCACTCTGGTTTTGTGAGTTTTGGCTGCACATCTATCTCCCTGAGGGCTATCTTGAGGGTGTAAATTATCCAGAATTTTCTCTATTCGCTCTGGATCATGGTCCAAGACAGTAAAATTCTTTAAATCCTCTGTTTGAGTGTGGGGTGGTGGTCTCCAGTTCACACAGTATGAGGATGTGGAACTTTGAGACTCTGGCTTTATGCCAAGTGGACAATTGCCTGTTAGATTCACCCCATCGTCAAAGACCTTGGGGGTTTGTTGCCTGCTTTTAGTTTTCTGAACACCGACTCTCAGACTCCTTGAGCTTGGCAAATACTCTCAAGGGGAAAGCGGTCTCCAGTGTATCACTCTCCGAGTTTCTACTTTCATTTAGTTTTGCTCTCTGAGAATTCCTTTAATAATAATCAGTGCATTTAAAGATATTAATTTTTTTGTCCAAATA
The DNA here is from genome assembly GCF_016772045.2 of Ovis aries. Lineage (NCBI taxonomy): Eukaryota > Metazoa > Chordata > Mammalia > Artiodactyla > Bovidae > Ovis > Ovis aries. Next base: position 36,762,143 of record NC_056077.1, on the reverse strand, counting down.
TGTGGACTTATTGAGGCATAATTTACATACAATCAAATTTACTCTTTAGTATCATAACTGTACATTTTGATAGACATGTAGTTGCATAACCACAAATGCACTCAAGATATAAAACATTTACATGATCCCCAGAACTTGCCTCATGATCCTTTGTACTCCCCTCCCCCTGATAATCATTGATGTATTTCTGTTTAAAATAGCTTTTAAAAAAAATATTTATTTGGCTGTGCCAAGTCTTAGTTGTGGCACTTGGGATCTTTGATCTCTAGTTTTGACATGCGGAATCTTAGTTGTAGCATGTGGAATCTAGTTCCCTCACCAGGGATTGAGCCTGGGCCTCCTGCATTGGGTGCATGGAGTCTTAGCCACTGGACCCCCAGGGAAGTCACTTAAATGCATTCTCATTTAGAATTTTAATATATCTTCTGTAAATTAATCTTTACTGTTACACAGTAAACTCACGATTCCTAGAAATTTCCTTTTTCTTAAAGTCTGTTTTTTGTTTTTTGTTTTTTTTTCCTTATACATCTGTAGTTAAGCCAGATTTCTTTGGTTACAATTTGCCTGACATATTTTTTCTTTCTTTCACTCCAGGCTTTCTGTATTCTATGCTTCATGTGGGTCTCTTGTAAACCAAACATTATTGGGTTAGTTTCAGGTGTGCAGCAAAGTGATCAGTTATGCATATATCTATGTCTGTTCTTTTTTGCTGGAGTCCAGCTCCAGCCACCAGGGATTCAACCTGAAGAGATGAACGGTGTCAGCGAGAAAAATGAGGCAGCCTCTCAGTTTTCTTGGACTGCCTACTTATTTCAAGTTTAAGATTCTCTTTTATACTTTTACAAAAACATTAGGTCAGAGGTTTGACATTTTCAGTCCCAACTCACCCAGATTTATTATCCCCATAAATCACTGTTGCTCTTCAAACAGAGTTCCTGCTTCAGCGATTCTCTTGGAATCAGCTTTACCATCTATTATCTACTTCCTCTTAGTGTCCTATAGTTAACTTGTGATTACATTGTAACTCATGCTACATTCCTCAGTTTATTTCTTATCTTTCTAAATCCTGTTTGCCCCTAACACCCTGCGCTCACTATCTCTTAAAAAGGCTTCTAGCTCTATCTCTAAAATTCCTAACATCTATAAGCTATAGTAAAATGTGCTAACATTACAACATTCTTTAAATCTTCAACTTCTAACTATTTGAATTATTTCTAAGCCCTAAATTCAGTAAACTCCTTTGCCATAAACATTTTCCTCACAAATAGGCTTCAGATAGCAATCCCTCCTATGGCCTCAAGCTACGGCCTATGTGCTCATCCTGGCACATTCTTTGGTAAAAGTCTTTGAACAAATGTCAATGATTAACTTTATGAATTATTCTTTGAGCACAGCTGCAGAAGGCTTTGTGCCTTCTCATGCTCCTCTCAAGAACAATAAGCACCTTAATATTCCTTTGACTGTGTGGATCACAATAAACTGTGGAAAATTCTGAAAGAGATAGGAATACCAGACCACCTGACCTGCCTCTTGAGAAATCTGTATGCAGGTCAGGAAGCAACAGTTAGAACTGAACATGGAGCAACAGACTGGTTCCAAATAGGAAAAGGAGTACGTCAAGGCTGTATATTGTCACCCTGCTTAGTTAACTTATATGCAGAGCACATCATGAGAAACGCTGGACTGGAAGAAACACAAGCTGGAATCAAGATTGCCAGGAGAAATATCAATAATCTCAGATATGTAGATGACACCACCCTTATGGCAGAAAGTGAAGAGGAACTAAAAGCCTCTTGATGAAAGTGAAAGAGGAGAGTGAAAAAGTTGGCTGAAAGCTCAACATTCAGAAAACTAAGATCATGGCATCTAGTCCCATCACTTCATGGGAAATAGATGGGGAAACAGTGGAAACAGTGTCAGACTTTATTTTGGGGGGCTCCAAAATCACTGCAGATGGTGACTGCAGCCATGAAATTAAAAGACACTTACTCCTTGGAAGGAAAGTTATGACCAACCTAGATAGCATATTCAAAAGCAGAGACATTACTTTGCTGACTAAGGTCCATCCAGTCAAGGCTATGGTTTTTCCAGTGGTCATGCGAGAGTTGGACTGTGAAGAAGGCTGAGCGCTGAAGAATTGATGCTTTTGAACTGTGGTGTTGGAGAAGACTCTTGAGAGTCCCTTGGACTGCAAGGAGATCCAACCAGTCCATTCTGAAAGAGATGGGTCCTGGGTGTTCTTTGGAAGGAATGATGCTAAAGCTGAAGCTCCAGTACTTTGGCCACCTCATGCGAAGAGTTGACTCATTGGAAAAGACTCTGATGCTGGGAGGGATTGGGGGCAGGAGGAGAAGGGGACAACAGAGGATGAGATGGCTGGATGGCACATGGACATGAGTCTGAGTGAACTCTGGGAGTTGGTGATGGACAGGGAGGCCTGGTGTGCTGTGATTCATGGGGTCGCAAAGAGTTGGACATGACTGAGCGACTGAACTGAACTGAATTGAATATTCCTTTTCAGTCAACTCAGCGGAGGAGAGGAAAAAACAAGTAGAATTGTAAGGCCTAACTCCTTCATCCCAGGTCCGTGCCACGGAATGAGGAGAAGGGGCTGGGGCCATGCCTCCATTTTGTCAGTAATGCCTAATGCAGCTCCCAACACTTTTTCAGATTCTTTTTCCGTATAAGTTATTATAAAATATTGAGTATAGTTTCCTGTGCTATACAGGAAGTCCTTGATGGTCATCTATTTTATACATAGTAGTATGTATATGTTAATCCCAAATTCCTGATTTATACCTCCCCCTCATAATATTTTAAAGCAAATTCCAGACATCAGATTTTATTGAGAAGCATAGATTTTGTCTGGAAGCATTTGTTATTTTGAAGAAAATTCCAAACATTTTATTAATCTGGACATGTTTCAGTACATATATACTGCATGTACTTATATATATACCACAACGTTGTGTGTTTAGAGTACTATGCCTTTGTAGTGTATACTTCAATACCCACTAAGAATATCTTTTAAAAAAACGGTGCTATTTATCAGACTTAAAAATTTTACCAATCTTAGCTCTTTTTTTGGCCACACTCTGTGGCTTCAGGCCTCTGAGTTCCTCAATCCATGTCCCCTGGGGTGAAATCTCAGAATTCTAACCACTGGACCACAAAGAAATTCCCTTACTGATCTTTTATTTTGAATATATGTTTATTTATTTGGCTGTGCTGGGTCTTAGTTGCAGCATGCAGGATCTTTAATCTTCATTGCTGGTTGTGGGATCTTTAGTTGTTGCTGGAGTCCAGCTCCAGCAGCCAGGGAATCAGCGTGAAGGGGTGAGCGGTGTCGGTGGGGGGTGATGTAGCCTCTGACTCAAAGTACGGGACTACATGTTTATGTCAAGCTTCAGGTTTTCGTTTATACTGTGACAAAAGCATTAGGTCAGATGTTTGACATTTTTAGTTTCCCCTACCCAGATTTATTGTCTCCAGAAATCATTGTTGCCCTACAAACAGAGTTCCTGCTTCAGCAGTTCTCTCAGAATCGGCTTTACTATCTTATGTGTCCTATACTTAACTTGTGATTACATTGTAACTCATGCTACATTCCTCAGTTTATTTCTTATCTTTCTAAAATCCTGTTTGCCCCTAGCATCTTAAGATCACTATCTCCTAAAAAGGCTTCTAGCTATTCTTAATTATTCCTAAACCCTAAGCTCAGCAAACTTGTTTTGCCATAAACATTCCCCTCACAAACAGATCTTAGATAACAATCCTTCCCATGGCCTCAAGCTGCAGCCTACATGCTCATCCTGGAACATTCTTTGTAAAGATCCTTGAACAAATATCAGTGGTTAACTTTTATGGATTATTTTCTGGGCACAACTACAGAAGGCTTTGTGCTTTCTCATGCTCCTCTCAAAAACAATAAGCACCTTAACATTCTTTCCAGCCAACTCAACCAAAGAAAGGAAGAAACAAGTCAGAATCACAACAGCTAACTCCTTCATCCCAGGTCTGTGCCTGTGGGACAAGGAGAGGGGGTTGGGGGCCATGCCTCCATTTTGTCAGTAATGCCTAACGTGGCTCCTGACAAGTTGTGGCATGTGAAGTCTCAGTTGCTTCATGGGGGATCTAGTTCCTTAATCAGGGATCAAACCCAGGCCCTCAGCATTGGGAGAATCTTAGCCACTGTACCACCAGGGAAGTACTCCCTTACTGATCTTTTTAAAGAAAACTTTATATCATCAAATATTACTCTTTAATAACATTTCTATGATAGTTTTTTAAAAGAACAGTCTTCGGTGGACAATAATGTTGAGAGAGAGGTAAAGTGATTTCCCAAATACCCCCTGCACCCACACAGGCATAGCAGTGCCCTTTAACAACATTGCTCACCAGGATGGTACATTTTTCATCAAACCAGTATTGACCATCATAATCATCCAGACTGTTATTTACCCTAAGGTTCAACCTTGGTGGTGTGCATTCTATGAATTTGGACAAATGTATAAAGATACACATCCATCATTATAACACCATATGGAGTTGATGATGGACAGGGATGCCTGTCCATCACCTGGCGTGCTGCAATTCATGGGGTCGCAAAGAGTTGGATATGACTGAGCTACTGAATTGAACTGAACTGAGAATATTTGAACTGCCCTAAAAATCCTCTTTGGAAGGAATGATGCTAAAGCTGAAACTCCAGTACTTTGGCCACCTCATGTGAAGAGTTGACTCATTGGAAAAGACTCTGATGCTGCAAGGGATTGGAGGCAGGAGGAGAAGGGGATGACAGAGGATGACATGGCTGGATGGCATCACTGACTCGATGGACATGAATCTGAGTGACCTCCGGGAGTTGGTGATGGACAGGGAGGCCTGGTGTGCTGCAATTCGTGGGGTCACAAAGAGTTGGACACGACTGAGTGAACTGAACTGAACTGAAAAATCCTCTGTGCTCTGTCTATTCGTCTCTGCCCACCACCACCCCTGTCCCAAGCCGCCTGTGATCTTTTTATTATTCCATAGTTTTTGCCCTTTCCAGAATGTCATAAAGTTGAAATCAATAGTATACAGCTGCCTCGGATTGGCTTCTTTCACTTTGCAATATACCTTTAAGGTTCTCTCATGGTTTTTCATGGCTTGATAACTTTTTTAAGCCGTGGAATAATATTCCATGGTCTGGATGTACCACAGCTAATTTACCCATTTACTTTCTGAAAGACTTCTTGTTTACTTCCCAAGTTTGAGCAGTTATGAATAAAGCTACTATAAATATCAGTGTGCAGGTTTTTGTGTCATCCTAAGTTTTCAACTCCTTTGAATAAATACCAAGGAGTGCAATAATTGGATCTTATGATAAGAGTATATTTAGATTTGTAAGACCCACCAAACTGTCTTCCCAAGTGGCTGTATATTTTTATTCCCACCAGCAATGTGAGAAAAAGTTTCTGTTGCTTCACATCCTTGCCAGCATTTGGTACTGTCAGTGTTTGGAATTTTGGCCGTTCTAATAGATGTGTGAAGTTGCTCAGTCGTGTCCAACTCTTTGCGACCCCATGGACTGTAGCCTACCAGGCTTTTCTGTCCATGAGATTTCCCAGGCAATAGTACTGGAGTGGATTGCCATTTCCTTATCCAGGGGATCTTCCCAACCCAGGGATCGAACCCAGGTCTCCTGCATTGTAGACAGACGCTTTACCATCTAAGCCACCAGGGAAGTCCCTAATAGATGTGTAGCGGTGTCAAATGTTGTTTGAATTTGCATTTCCCTGGTAACATATGATGTGGAACATAATTTCATATACTTATTTGCCATCTATATATCTTCTTTGGTGAGGTGTCTATTTAGGTATTTGGCCCATTTTAAAAATGATTGCTTTTGTGTGGCATGTGGGGTGTTAGTTCCCTGACCAGGGATTGAATCTATACCCTCTGCAGTGGAAGCACGGAGTCTTAACCACTGGACCACCAGGAAAATCTGGATTGTTTTCTTATTGTTGAATTATGAGTTCTTCATATACTTTGGATAAAAGTTGCTTTGTCGGGATATGTCTTTTGCAAATATTTACCCCAGTCTGTGACTTATTTTCTGTTAATAATTTCCTTATCATTATGTTGTGCAGAACAGAAGTTTTTAATTTTTTAAAAATAATTTTGATTTCTTTTTTATTGTGCTGAGTTTTCATTCCTGTGCAGGCATTTTCTCTAGTTGCAGCAAGCAGGGGCTACTCTCTACTTGCAGGGCATGGGCTTCTCATTGAGGTGGCTTCTCTTGTGCAGAGCGTGAGCTCTAGAGTGTGTGGGTTGCAGTAGTTGTGACAGTATTAGTAGTAGTTGAGCTTAGTAGTTTCAACTCTAGAACACAGGCTCAGTAGTTGTGCACAGGCTTAGTTGCTCTGAGACCTGTAGGATCTTCCCAGACCAGGGATCGAACCTGTGTCTCCTGCATTGGCAGGCAGATTCTTTACCACTGAACTACTCAGAAGTTTTTAATTTTAATGAACTCCAGCTTATGAATTATTTCTTTCACGGATCATGTCTTTGATAGTGTTTAAAAACGATTCACCATACTTGAAGTGGGCTTCCCTGGTAGCTCAGACAGTAAAGAGAGACCTGGGTCAGGAAGATCCCCTGGAGAAGGGAACGGCTACCCACCCCCAAATTTCTGCCTGGAAAATTCCAAGGACAGAGGAGCCTGGTGGGCTACAGTCCATGGGGCTGCAAAGAGTCAGACATGACTGAGTGACTAACTCTTTCACTTTTCATACCCAAAATAGTCAGATTTTTTCCTAGTTATCTTCTAGGAATTTTACATTTATGTGTAATCCATTCTGAGTTAATTTTTGTGGAAAGTGTAAGATCTGTGTCTAGAGTCATTTTTTTGTTTGTTTTTTTCCTGAGACTGTCCGGTTGTTCCAGTGCTATTTGTTGACGAAACTATCTTTGCTCCATTGTATTTCCTTTGCTTCTTTGTTAAAGATCAGACTGTATTTATGGGGATCTATTTCTGGGTTCTCCTTTCTGTTCCATTGACCTATTTGTCAGTTCTCTCACCAATGCCACACCATCTTCATTATACATCTTGAAGATGGGTAGGGTCAGTCCTCCAGCTTTGTTCTTCTCCTTCAGTATTGTTGGTTATTCTGGGTCTTTTGCCTCTCCATATAAGCTTTGTTTATTTTTTTAATTTTTAATTGGAGGATAATTGCTTTACAATGTATGTTGGTTTCTACCATACAACATGAATCAGCCATAAGTGTACATATGTCTCTTCCCTCTGGAACCTCTCTCCTACCCCCACGCCATCCTGTCACTCTAGGTTGTCACAGAGCATTGGATTGAAATCCCTGCATTACATAGCAACTTCCCACTAGTTACGTGATTTACAGATGGTAATGTGTCTGTTTCAATGCTACTCTCTCAATTTGTCCCACCCTCTTTTTCCCTCACTGTGTCCACAAGTCTGTTCTCTGTGTCGCATAAACTTTAGAGTAAGTTTGTCAGTGTCTATAAAGTAACTTTCTTGGATTTTGATTGGTTGCATTGAATCTGTAGAACAAGTTGGGAAGAACTGACATATTGGCAACATCGATTCTTCCTGTCCATGAACATGAAATATTTCTCCATTTATTTATTTATTTGACTTCATCAGAGGTTTGTAATTTTTCTCATAAAACTCTTGTATATATGCTGTTAGATTTATACCTAAGTATTTCATTTGGGGGATTGCTAGTGTCAGTGATAATGTTTTTTTTTTTTTTTCTAAATTCTGTTTTTTCATTGTTAGTATATAAGAAAGCAATTGACTTTATGTTAAATGTATAACTTGTAACCTTGCTACAGTCATTTATTAGTTTTAGGATTTTTTGTTTGTTTTGTCAAGTCTTCAGATTTTCTACATAGATAATCATGTCATGTGCAAGCAAAGATAGTTTTGTCATCCTTCCCAGTCTGAAAACCTTTATTTCCTTCTCTTACCGTATTGCCTTATCAAGGACTTCTATTTCACAGTATGGGAACAGAGGGGACATCCTTGCCTTGTACCTGATCTTGGTGGGAAAGATTCAAGTTTCTCTCCATTAAGTATGATGTTGTTGTTGTTGTTTGGTTGCTGAGCCATGTCCAACTCTTTTGTGATCGCATAGACTGTAGCCCACAAGGTTTCTCTTTCCATGGGATGTCCCAGGCAAGAATACTGGAGTAGGTTGTCATTTCCTTCTCCAGGAGATTTTCTTGACCCAGGGATCAAACTCACATCTCCTGTGAATTCTTTACTGCTGAGCCATCATGGAAGCCCAGGTATAATGTTAGGTATTGGTTTGAGAAAGTTCCATTCTGTTTCTAGTTTACTTAAAGGCTTTTCTTTCTTTTTTTTTTTTAATCATGAATGGGTGTGTGATTTGGTCAGATGCATGCTGTTCATGAGGCCTGTAGTTTTCTTGTAATGTCTTTGTCTGTTTTGGTATTTAGGAAATGCTGCTCTCATAGAATGAGTTAGGGAATATTTTCTCTGCTTCTATCCTCTGAAAAAGATTGTAGAAAATTGACATAATTCCTTACTTAAATGGTAAGAATTTACCGGTGAACCCATCTGGACTTGGTGTTTTCTGTTTTGAAAGGTAACTAATTGTCAAGTCAATTTCTTTAATAGATATAGGCCTATTCAGATTGTCTATTTTTTTCTTATTGGAGTTTTGGCAGATTGTGTATTTCAAGGAATTTGTCCATTTCATCTAGGTTAACAAATTTGTGGAGATAGAGTTTCCTTTATTATCCTTTTAATGTCTATGTGATCTGTAGTGATATCCACTCTCTTACTTCTAATATTAGTAATTTTTAGTAATTTCCTTTCTTCTTAATCTTTTTCTTAGTAGTCTGCCTAGAGTCTTGTCAATTTTATTGATCTTTTGGTTTTGTTTTCTCTATTGGTTTTCTATTTTTGATTTCATTCATTTCTGCTCTAATACTTATCATTCTTTTCTTCTGTTTACTTTGAATTAAATTACCCTTCTTCTTCTAGTTTCCTAAGATTGAATCTTAGGAAATTCAGTTCAGTTCAAATTTCCTGATTCCTAATGAATCTTAGATTCATTTATATCTTCATTTATATCTTTATTATTTTCTAATAAACATACTCAGTGCCATGAATTTCCTTCTAAGCACTACTTTTGTTCCATCTGATAATTTTGACAAGTTTTCCTTTCACTTTTATTTAATTAAAAATATTTTAAAATTTATCTTGAGATTTCTTCTTTGATCTATATGAATTAAGAAGCATGCTGTTTAATCTACATGTATTTTGGATTGTCCAGTTATCTTTCCATTACTGAAACTTCTAGTTTAATTCCATTGCAGTCTGAGAACAGACACTGCATGATTTCTATCCTTTTAAATTTATTTGGATGTATTTTGTGACCCAGAATGTGGTATATCTTGGTGAATGTTCTGTGTGACCATGGGGAAAAAATGTGTATTCTAATTTGTTGGATGAAGTAGTCTATTGATGGGATTGTTCATTGGCTGTGAGGTTACTTGGCTAAAGCTAGAGTTGTGCAGCTTATATATTAATAAACCAGGTTACTAGTTAATGTGGTTTGGTTCATCTCTAACCACTTGCTCAGTTTTGGCTTTTTTCTCTGCTTCTCCATGTCACTGGGGCACATGGTGCCTTCTGGTGGGAGACCTGTCAGTATAGGGATCTGGGAAGGAGATGACGCCTGAGTCCTGGGAGAAGGACGTCGAGAGGGCAGGTCTGAGTTCAGATCCTGCCTCAGCCACTTACTAGCAACATGGCCTTGGGAAAAGTGCTGTGACCATTCTGATTCTTATCCTGTTTCAGATGGTACATCCAGTGCCATATAGAGTGGTTGATGATGCTGAAATGAGGCAATGCACGAAAAGCACACCATAGTTATTATCCTAAGAAAAGCAGAAGGGTTAGATTAGGGGGACAGACCTTGAGTTCCAGACTGATTACCAGTGTTTGGGGATTTATTTATCTCTGGCCTGAGGCAGTCACTAAACAGAAGTACTAGAGGAGGGATCTGGGTGTGAGCTATCTATTCAGTTCAGTCGATCAGTTATGTCCGACTCTTTGCAACCTGATGAATCACTGCACGCCAGGCATCCCTGTCCATCACCAACTCCTGGAGTTCACTCAAACTCATGTCCATCGAGTCGGCAATGCCATCCAGCCATCACATCTTCTGTAGTCCCCTTCTCTTCCTGTCCCCAATCCCTCCCAGCATCAGAGTCTTTTCCAATGAGTCAACTCTTCGCATGAGGTAGGAAAAGTACTGGAGTTTCAGCTTTAGCATCAGTCCTTCCTAGGATATCACCTAGGACTGATATCCTTTAGGATGGATTGGTTGGATCTCCTTGCAGTCCAAGGGACTCTCAAGAGTCTTCTCCAACACCACAGTTCAAAAGCATCAATTCTTCAGGGCTCAGCTTTCTTCACAGTCCAACTCTCACATCCAGACATGACCACTGGAAAAACCATAGCCTTGACTAGACAGACCTTTGTTGGCAAAGTAATATCTCTGCTTTAGAATATGCTATCTAGGTTGGTCATAACTTTCCTTCCAAGAGTAAGCGTCTTTTAACTTCATGGCTGCAATCACCATCTGCAGTGATTTTGGAGCCCAAAAAATAAAGTCTGACACTGTTTCCACTGTTTCCCCATGTATTTCCCATGAAGTGATTGGATCAGATGTCATGATCTTTGTTTTCTGAATGTTGAACTTTAATCCAACTTTTTCACTCTCCTCTTTCACTTTCATCAAGAGGCTTTTTAGTTCCTCTTCACTTTCTGCCATAAGGGTGGTGTCATCTGCATATCTGAGGTTATGGATATTTCTCCCACCAATCTTGATTCCAGCTTGTGTTTCTTCCAGCCCAGTGTTTCTCATGATGTACTCTGCATATAAGTTAACTAAGCAGGGTGACAATATACAGCCTTGACGTACTCCTTTTCCTATTTGGAACCAGTCTGTTGTTCCATGTCCATTTCTAACTGTTGCTTCCTGACCTGCATATAGGTTTCTCAAGAGGCAGGTCAGGTGGTCTGGTATTCCCATCTCTTTCAGAATTTTCCAGTTTATTGTGATCCACAGAGTCAAGGGCTTTGGCATAGTCAATAAAGCAGAAATAGATGTTTTTCTGGAACTCTCTTGCTTTTTCCATGATCCAGCAGATGTTGGCAATTTAATCTCTAGTTCCTCTGCCTTTTCTAAAACCAGCTTGAACATCTGGAAGTTCACAGTTCATGTACTGCTGAAGCCTGGCTTGGAGAATTTTGAGCATTACTTTACTAGCGTGTGAGATGAGTGCAATTGTGCAGTAGTTTGAGCATTCTTTGGCATTGCCTTTCTTTGAGATTGGAATGATAACTGACGTTTTCCAGTCCTGTGGCCACTGCTGAGTTTTCCAAATTTGCTGGCATATTGAGTGCCGTGAGGAGATACCGTTCGTCCAAGGTAAGAGAAACCCAAGTAAGATGGTAGGTGTTGCGAGAGGGCATCAGAGGGCAGACACACTGAAACCATAATCACAGAAAACTAGCCAATCTGATCACATGGACCACAGCCTTGTCTAACTCAATGAAACTAAGCCATGCTGTGTGGGGCCACCCAAGACGGGAGGGTCATGGTGGAGAGGTCTGACAGAATGTGGTCCACTGGAGAAGGGAATGGAAAACCACTTCAGTATTCTTGCCTTGAGAACCCCATGAACAGTATGAAAAGGCAAAATGAATGGATATTGAAAGGGGAACTCCCTGGGTCAGGAGACGCCCAATATGCTACCGGAGATCAGTGGAGAAATAACTCCAGAAAGAATGAAGGGATGGAGCCAAAGCAAAAACAATACCCAGCTGTGGATGTGACTGGTGATAGAAGCAAGGTCCGATGCTGTAAAGAGCAATATTGCATAGGAACCTGGAATGTCAGGTCCATGAATCCAGGCAAATAGGAAGTGGTCAAACAGGAGATGGCAAGAGTGAACGTCGACATTCTAGGAATCAGCGAACTAAAATGGACTGGAATGGGTGAATTTAACTCAGATGACCATTATATCTATTACTGCAGGCAGGAATCCCTTAGAAGAAATGGAGTAGCCATCATGGTCAACAAAAGAGTCCAAAATGCAGTACTTGGATGCAATCTCAAAAACGACAGAATGATCTCTGTTCGTTTCCAAGCCAAACCATTCAATATCACGATAATCCAAGCCTATGCCCCAAGCAGTAATGCTGAATAAGCTGATGTTGAACAGTTCTATGAAGACCTACACGACCTTTTAGAACTAACACCCAAAACAGATGTCCTTTTCATTATAGGGGACTGGAATGCAAAAGTAGGAAGTCAAGAAACACCTGGAGTAACAGGCAAATTTGGCCTTGGAATACGGAATGAAGCAGGGCAAAGGCTAATAGAGTTTTGCCAAGAGAATGCACTGTTCATAGCAAACACTCTCTTCCAACAACACATCACCAGATGGTCAACACTGAAATCCAATTGATTATATTCTTTGCAGCCAAAGATGGAGACGCTCTATACAGTCAGCAAAAACAAGACCAGGGAGCTGACTGTGGCTCGGATCATGAACTCCTTATTGCCAGATTCAGACTTAAATTGAAGAAAGTAGGCAAACCACTAGATCATTCAGGTACAACCTAAATCAAATCCATTATGATTATACAGTGGCAGTGAGAAATAGATTCAAGGGTCTAGATCTGATAGAGTGCCTGATGAACTATGGACAGAGGTTCGTGATATTGTACAGGAGACAGGGATCAAGACCATCCCCGTGGAAAAGAAATGAAAAAAAGCAAAATGGCTGTTTGGGGAGGGCTTACAAATAGCTGTGAAAAGAAGAGAAGCAAAAAAAAAAAGGAGAAAAGGAAAGATATAAGCATCTGAATGCAGAGTTCCAAAGAATAGCAAGGAGAGATAAGAAAGCCTTCCTCAGAGATCAATGCAAAGAAATAGAGGGAAACAACAGAATGGGAAAGACTAGAGATCTCTTCAAGAAAATTAGAGATACCAAGGGAACATTTCATGCAAAGATGGGCTCAATAAAGGACAGAAATGATATGGACCTAACAGAAGCAGAAGATACTAAGAAGACGTGGCAAGAATACACAGAAGAACTGTACAAAAAGATCTTCACGACTGAGATAATCACGATGGTGTGATCACTCACCTAGAGCCAGACATCTTGGAATGTGAAGTCAAGTGGACCTTAGAAAGCATCACTACGAACAAAGCTAGTGGAGGTGATGGAATTCCAGTTGAGCTATCTATCATGGTTCATTTTATCAACTTCTGGAAGGATAGAAGTTGAAGGTGACATCAGCTTTCTCCTTAGGTGTGTTCAGGCAAATTGTACAGGTCCTTTTATTTTTGTGGTGAGAGGCTGGGAGGTTGAAGAGGGAATTGGGGCAGGGCCTATGTGACTCTCAGGTCCTTGGTGACTTTCAGCACCTGCAGGCCTCTGAGTTGTCTGTGTCTGGCTGGGGTGATTATGAGGAACTGAGATCCCTGTGCGCAGCTGACTCAAAGGAGGTCCTCACTCAGCCCCACTCCTTAAGGTCTTTAAGACAGAGTAAGGGTCTCTTCCTGGGGTTCCCAGTGTGGAGGGGGGAGAGGAGGCACTGCTCAGTTGGTGAGGTCAAGCTGGAGAGGGTGAGGGAGGCATGGAGGACTTCACCATCATCCTGGGGGAGAAAGAAATGGGAGGGGTGAGACAGCAGGGGGGAAGGGGTCCCATCTCAGAGCCACGATCCCACAGCTGATGCCCCACTGACACCACAGTTCCTCTGTCCATCCATCCCACCTCCTCCAAACTTCCCTCTCATCCTTTCAGGCCCTAACTGGAGCTGATTATGTTATTGTTGTATTCTGGTTTTATAATATTGTCTTAGAAAAAAACAAGATGTACTGGAACCAGGTGACCAGGCAGCCAGGGTAGAGAAATGGGCAGGGGCTCCAGCAGTGAGGTCATCTCTAGGTCAGGACCAGGGTCTCAGGGGAGGGTGGGTGAGGCAGGGGAGAGAGGAGGATGCTGAGGGCACCTGTGTGCGGAGGGGGTTTGGGGAGGAAAAGGAAGACCCAGGTGACAGTGGGCGTGATGGTGGCAGGACTTACCTTTATTCCCGGTGTTCTCGTAATTCTCTTCCGTGTTTTTGAAGGACTCCCTGAGTGGGAACAGGAGGGCAGTGATGTGTCAGAGTCTGGGCAGAAAAGAGCTACCACCTGCCTCGGGCTGCTCCTCTCACTGGAGGCTCTGTGACCTGCCTGGTCACACTCCGAGATGAAGGCAGAGGTTTGAGGCTCTCAGACGGAGGCTGTCTGGACGGGGATGAGGGGCTGTTTGCAGTGTAGCCTGTCCCTGAGAGCTGACTGGGGTGGACTCTTGCAGAGAAGCGGCTTTACTGAGGGGAGCAGGGATGAGAAGCAGGAGGGGGTGCCTGTCCTCTGCGGCAGCACCTGGGTCCAAACCGGAGTGTGAGAACCAAGGGAGCTTCTCTCTGGTCCCCTGGGTGGTGCTCAGGCCTTGGTCCCTGAGGAAACGCCATCTGGGGAGGGGTCCCGGGAGGACACTGTCAAGAGTCAGGAAGGCAAGAAAGGAGGGAGGGGCTGTGAGAAGGAAAAGCCTGGATTTGGCAGAGAGGATGAGAAAGGAAAGCGGTGGGCGGTGAGGAGGGTGAGAGGAAAGGAAGAGGAACCGGGGCCAGAGGAGAGGGAGCCAGGCTGGGGGCCGCGAGGGAAGCCGCTCTGAGGAGAGACAGGGCGGAGAAGCCAGAGGCCCCGTGTCACAGGGCAAAGGACAGACTGGACGAGGAGCAAGAAAGGGGACAGAGCGTGGAGCAGGTGGGTGTGTTCTGGAAGGACGGTGTTCAAGGGGGAGACAAACCAGGATGAACAGAGGGAGAGGCTGAGACCTGGGGATGGAAAGAGGAAAGGCGGGTGCCAGAGACAGACAAAGGGAGACGTTCTGGGAGAGAGTCAGAGAAAGTGCTGGGCCACGGCTCTGACTGTTTAAGGATCAGGAGCCTCAGGAAGTGAAGAGCCTGGCCTGTGGGGACTTGGGAGGATGTGGATGGAGGCCCAGGAGGGGAGGCCCGTGAAAGGCTCCCTGGTGCTGCGCTCGGGAGGAAACTTCTTGCTCATAAAATAGCACCGCCCCCCACCCCCCCATACTGGAGGACAAGCGCTCACCTGGCT
The DNA here is from genome assembly GCF_016772045.2 of Ovis aries. Taxonomy (NCBI): domain Eukaryota; kingdom Metazoa; phylum Chordata; class Mammalia; order Artiodactyla; family Bovidae; genus Ovis; species Ovis aries. Next base: position 36,746,907 of record NC_056077.1, on the reverse strand, counting down.
GGGGTCCTGGCTTCAGTCTGCACACCTGCAGGAGGACCAACAGCGAGTCACTGTGCCGTCCACGGAGGCCTGCCTCCTCCCGGCTTCTCTGCCCTATTCCAGCGGAAACCTCCCTGGAAAGGGCCTGGGACTCAGCTGACCGCCCCCGCCCCCGTGGCACCCCGAGGCTGCCTGCACCTGTCCTGCCTTGTCTTGCACACCAGTCAGGAGAGCAGCTCTTCCCGCACCCAGAGCCCCGTCACTCTCTGACACGGTGGTTTTGACCTCCCCGACTCACGCTACCTCGGGTCCACTCAGCCAAACCCTGGACTCATTTTCTTTCCTCTTTCTTTTCAATCACTGGGACTGAGAACTCTGACAGAGCAAACACTAGCATTTTCATGCTCAGCGATCTCTCCTTCCGACTCTCTTCCGTCATCATCCCTCGGTACCTGTGTGTGACCTCGCTGCACTCCTGTGCTGATGATCCACTCTCTCTCAGGTTACCCAAGGCCCCTGCTGAGCCCTCTCCTCTCCACCTGTGCCCTCTAACGGGCTCCCGGACCCCCTGGGGCCCCCTGTGCTTCTGCCACACTTGCTGACACGTCTCTAATCGTGGATGCTCCCTGAGGCAGGGGATACCGTTTATTGCCCCATATCCACTCCTCCTTGTTCGGTTACAGAAACTTTTTATCTGGAGTGGCTGGGTGAGCCCCAACAGACAGATGTAGGATCTATAACTAAATCTAACCTATAAGGGACTTCCCAAATAGTCCAGTGGTTAAGAATCTGTCTTCCAATGCAAGGGACACAGGTTCAATCCCTGGGTGGCGGGGGTGGGGGGGGGGGGGGTGCAGATAACTAAATTCCACAAGCTGCACAGGGCAACTAAGCCCGAGTGCCACGAGGAGAAAGCCTGTGGGCCACCACGAAGACTCTCCTCCCCCCACCCCCCAAAAAATGACAGCAACCATCATTTAAGTGAAAAAAAAAATTAAATCTCACCAATAAGACATAAGGGGAAGTTGTGGGTAGGACTTAACAAAGGCTCTTAAAAGGAGGACAGACAACTGGGGAATAGTCTTTTTGTTCTTTCATCCTGATTGGATTCAGAAATAATGGCTGGAATTCTAGCAGCCATAATGAACCATGAGGCGGCCTTCGGGAGAGAAGCCAAAATGCAGAACAGTGAACAGAAAGGTAGGAACCTCAGTGCTTATGGATGGCAGCTTCTGCCCCTGGCTCCACATTCTTTTATACGAGGGGAAAAAAGTAAACTCTGTGTTATTTAACTTAACCATTCCTTCTGGATTTTGGTGCTAACAGCTGTACGCAAATTCTAACCAGTAATTCCCAAACGTTTCTAAACCTGTACGCTGTAATACTGCTGGGGTAAGATATAACTATGTGCAATGATGTTTTCACCCATTTGTGGATTCTCATCTGAGCTGATCCTCAAATATCATTTTGCATTTCCACAGTGACTATGTCACATTTTCTCTTCATCTCTGACCCTCATCCTCACTCTCAGAGACAACCACTGTGGTTTTCACTCTGCAGAATTAAAAAACCAATTGGTATGTAGTTGAATTTATAAATATTTTTATTTATAGCTTTGGATATTTTGTCATACTTGGGCCAGTCATCTTCAACTCATGGTTGTAAAAGTTTCACCTGCTTTCTACTAGCACTAGGGTTATTTTTTCCTCATTTATATCTTCAATTTTGGTGCAAATTATAAGGCAGGGAGCTAATATTATTCTTTCTCAGCTGTGACTCCATTATTCCAGAAATACTCATTCTTCCCCCTGGATTAGAAATGCTTCCTTTTAACCTGCTAAATTCCTGCATGTATTTGGATCTCTTTTTACCCTGCTTGTATCTGATTTTTCACTTTTATTCCGTTTGTTTACCTATATAATCCAGAATTACATAATTTTAATTGTTGTAGCTTAATTATTAAGGGCTCATGCTCATATAGTGCTTACTCTATAAGCAGAATCTCTTCTAAATGCCTTTTGTTTGTCATGACAACACCAGGGAAGTACTGTTTTCATTCCCATTTTACTGATCAGTATAGTCCAGGCTCACAGCAGTAGTATTAGTGTGCCAGAGTTTACCAGGCCAGAGTGTGAAGCAGGATTTGGCTGCAGGAATGCCCAATTCTGTGCTTTTCAAGCTCTGAGCTTTACAATCTGACAGGGCTCATCGCTCTCTACAAATTTTAAAAATTATTCATGTATTTATTTTGCTGTGCCACGTCTTGTTGCAACAAATGGGATCTTTGTTTGTCATGCGTGATCTTCCTTGTGATGCACTGACTGTCTAGTGGTGCGTGGGCCTCAGTAATTTTGGCATGCAGGCTTAGTTGCTCTGCGGCATATGGGATCTTAGTTCTGCCACCAGGGATCAAACCTGCATCCCCGGCATTGCAAGGCAGATTCTTAACCACTGGACCACTAGGGAAGTTCCCATATAGCAAATTTTAAAAAATATATTTTAAATCAGTTTTGCAGTTTGTTGTGGCATAAATAGTTAATGCCTCTCGCCCTGTGGTCTCTTTCAGCTGTAAATGCACACATCCAAATTTCTGATGGGCATCTCTACTCAGATGCCACACAAACATAAACCATCCCAAACTCAAGAATCATTCTTCTCTCCCAGTCATGGTCCTTGACCGCCTCTGCTCCCTAATTTACTTGGTGGCCTCAGCATGCCTCATTTGCCCCAGTTGGAAGCATGGGACTTATTCCCACTTCTTCACCCTCACACCAATGCAATCACCAAGTCATACTGGTTTTCTCTCTTAAACTTTTCCAGGATCTGGCCTCTCCCTCCATGCACAGAGACACAGTAGGTCCCAAACTTGGTAACACAGGAATGCCACCTGAGGAGGTCACTAAAAATGCAGATTCCCAAGCCCAGACCTCAGGTCCGGCAGGAACTTGTATTTTAACTGAGCACCGCTGGTCATCTGGTGCAGTAGGTTCTGAGAAACACCGAGCTGGGAATCTTGGGGAGAGGTTAGGGGTCCCGGATCACTTACCTTTGCTTCTCTTCCACCAGAGGTACACAGTCAGTCCCACGATTAGGATCTTGAGCAATACAACGCTGGCCAGTGCCAACCCGACTGTAGCTTCCATGGTCAGAGCCCACAGCTTGGAACTCCTTTTGCCCTCTGAGCCCCCGAGGCCAGCTGTGGAGGTGGTGGTAGGACCCCAGGTGATTGTCTTGCTGCCTGAAAAATAGGCAAATTCTTCACTAAAGGGCTGGAGGTATCTGGGTGAAGCTGTCACATCTTGTTCCCTAGTTTGGGGAAAGTAGCAGTGGGGAGCAGGTCTCTGAAGCTCTCCCACAGGGAGTGGAGTAACAAGAGGTGACGCTGGAAGCTCTGAATCCTCTTCACTTCTTTTAAATCCTGACTCTACCACTGATCAGTGCTATGACCTCAGAACCTCATTTTACCACCTACCCATAGGTGAACTAAATCACAGGATAAAAATTATTTATTGTAGTAAAAAACACATAACATGAAAATTACTATTTTAACCATATTTAACTGTATAGTTCAGTGGCGTTAAGTACATTCACACTATTGTACAAGTCTCACCTCCATCCATCTCCTGAATTTTTCACCTTCATAAACTGAAGCTCTGTCCCCCTATCCCCCTTCCCCTGAGCCCCTGCCCCAGCAGTCTGCTTTCTGGTTCTGTAAGTATGACTGTTCTAGGGACCTACTGTAAGTGGAATCAAACAGTATTTGTCTGTACCTAATGTATACTGGAATCCATTTCTAAGGTTAACTTAATTTCTAAGTCCTACAAATAGATTGTACCTCTTTTAATAGACAATTTAAAAATTACTCAATACCCCACTAAAGGGAAGAAAATCCCAAACTCCAATGAAGTCTTCTGGTTAGTGTGGACCAAATTCATGTCCACTCTTATTAGAAATTAATAATAAAAGTGTAAATACCATCCCTCAACTAAAACTTTCAAATTTAAAAATTATTTAATTTTACTAACATATCAGATAAAGATGATAGGAATGCATGTTAAAAACCCTACAAAACTAAAGCTTCTATAAACTTTCATTATTTTAAATGTGAAGATGTTTTAAATGAATGAAAGATTAGCATCCAAGAAACGAGTCACAAAAACAGCGAGGAGGCAGCTCGAAGGACACTCATAGTTTGAATGAAAACCTAGACTGGACACATATTTAAGGAAATAGAACAGCAGAAGGAATAAAAAATGCAGAGAAAACAAACCAGAAAGCAGACAAGACTCTTATAAATCTAACAGTGTCAAAAGGGTATTGAAATCATACATGCATTGAGAAAATCATTGAGAAACCTACAAAGCTCTGTGAAATGGCTGATTTCCTGAGACAAACACAAATTGAAAAGAATTAAAAAGTAGTAAACTTTAATGGGCAGACAAAGAAGAAATTGAGGACAGTTTTAAAGAACTACCTTTTGTAGAGATTTCAAGCTCAGAAGGTGTAATGGCTAAATTCTTGTGAAAATTCAAGGAGTGGATAATTCCCAGACAGAAGGTTCCAGAATATAGAAATACAGAAAATGATGCAATTCTAATTCCAAAACTTCCAGATGTACAGGCTGGGTTTTGAGGAGGTAGATCATGGAGAAAGTAAGGGAGTTCCAGAAAAACAGCTTCTTCAGGTTCATTGACTACACTAAAGCCTTTGACTGTGTGGATCACAACTAACTGTGGAAAATTCTTAAAGAGATGGGAGTTCCAGACCACCTTGCTTGTCTCTCAGAAACCTGTGTGCGGGTCAAGAAGCAACAGTTAGAACCTGACATGGAACAAATGGACTGGTTCGGAAAAATTGAAAAGGAGCACGACAAGGTTATGTAGTGTTATCCTCCTTATTTAACTTCTATGCAGAGTACATCATACGAAATGCCGGGCTGGATGAACCACAAGCTGGAATCAAGATTGCTGGGAGAAACATCAACAACCTCAGATGTGCAGATACTATCACTCTAATGGCATTAAGTGCAGAGGAATTAAAGAGACTCTTAATGAGGATGAACGAAAGACAAGAATGAAAAAGCTGGCTTGAAACTCAATATTAAAAAATATAAGATCATGGCATCTGGTTCCATCACTTCATGGCAAACAAAAGGAGAAAAAGTGCAGGATACAGCATGCTTGGGGCTGGTGCAGGGGGATGACCGAGAGAGATGTTATGGGGAGGGAGGTTGGAGGGGGGTTCATGTTTGGGAATGCATGTACACCCTTGGTGGATTCATGTCAATGTATGGCAAAACCAATACAGTATTGTAAAGTAAAATAGAGTAAAAATAAAAATTAAAAAAAAAAATGAAAGCAGTGATAGATTTTATTTTCCTGGGCTCCAAAATCACTGTGGATGGTGACTGCAGCCATGAAATGAAGTTTCCTTCCTTGCTCCTTGGAAGGATAGTTATGACAAACCTAGACAGCATATTAAAAAGCAGAGATGTCACTTTGCTGACAAAGGTCCATATGGTCAAAGCTATGATTTTTCCAGTAGTCATGTACAGATATGAGAGCTGGATCATAAAGTAGGCTGAACAGTGAACAATTGACACTTTTGAACTGTGGTGTTGGAGAAGACTCTTGAGAGTTCCTTGGACTGCAAGGAGATCAAACCAGTCAGTCCTAAAGGAAATGAAGCCTGAATATTCGTTGTAAGGACTGATGCTTAAGTTGAAGCTCCAATACTTTGGGCACCTCACCTGATGTGAAGAGCCAACTCACTGGAAAAGACCCTGGCGCTGGGAAAGATTGAAGGCAGAAGGAGATAGGGGTGGCAGAGGATAAAATGGCTAGATAGCATGAGTGATTCAATGGACAGGAATCTGAGCAAACTCTGGGAGATAGTGGAGGATGGGGGAATCTGGCTTGCTACAGTCCATGAGGTTGAAAAGAGTCAGACTTGACTTAGTTACTGGACAGCAACAAAAACATAAACCTTATGCTAATCTGCAATCATAGTCTGGACTGCTTCATACCCTCCTTCAGGGATATTCAGATCAGCTCAGTTGCTCAGTCCTGTCCAATTCTTGGCAATCCCATGGACTGCAGCATGCCAGGCTTCCCTGTCCATCAGCAACTCCTGGAGCTTACTCAAACTCATGTCCATTGAGTTGGTGATGCCATCCAACCATCTCATCCTTTGTCATCCCCTTCTCCTCCTGCTTTCAATCTTTTCCAGCAGGGGTATTAAGGGTTCACATTTATGACCCTTTAAGGGGGTTTGTGAGAGTTGGACTATGAAGAAGGCTGAGCACCGAAGAATTGATGCTTTTGAACTGTAGTGTTGGAGAAGACTCTTGAGAGTCCCTTGGACTGCAAGGAGATCCAACCAGTCCATTCTGAAGGAGATCAGCCCTGGGATTTCTTTGGAAGGAATGATGCTAAAGCTGAAACTCCAGTACTTTGGCCACCTCATGGGAAGAGTTGACTCATTGGAAAAGACTCTGATGCTGGGAGGGATTGGGGACAGGAGGAGAAGGGGTCGACCGAGGATGAGATGGCTGGATGGCATCACTGACTCGATGGACGTGAGTCTGAGTGAACTCCAGGAGTTGGTGATGGACAGGGAGGCCTGGAGTGCTGCAATTCGTGGGGTCGCAAACAGTCGGACACGGCTGAGCGACTGAACTGAACTGAACTGAAGGGGGTTTGTAGCGTGAATTGCTTTCCTCCTGGTTGTCCCTATTGCTGGCTTAGGGTTTAACTCCTGTGATCTCCTGAGTGAGTTACATACATCTATTTCCAGCTTCCCCAATTTTGTTTTTGTCCTCCTAGATCACAAATTTTTTGTTGTTGCTAGTTTTTGTCTTAAAAACTCCCTTCGCTGTCATTCATTAGATTTTGAGAGGGAGTGGAGATACCCATGTGCATATAACTCTCCATCTTGGTCAAAACTTATGCTTTACTTCTACAACTTTAATTATAAAAAGTAAACATTCAAAAGATACTGTTACACACTGATAATAAAAACAAAGAATAGAGAGGAAGTTAGGGAATTAGAAAAGGAAGAAGAGGGATCTAAAGAGGCCAAAAACCTCTCAGAAAATGTCATTTAAGGAAACATGGAGGAGACACAGGAAATATTAATCCAAGGCTGTCTCGGTGAATTCAGATTCTGAGTCACTATCTGTTTGCTTTGAAATCAGCATAGTGGTCAAAAAGGGGCAGTCGTGTTCCAAGGCAGGAGTCAGAGAGAGTGCCCTTCCCAGCCCAGAGCCATCATCCCTTGTGGACACTGTTTAGAATTTCCAGCACAAGTGATTATATAAAACAAACTCTCTTAGTCAATCACTAGTTTTCTAAAAAGTTATAGACAACAACCCCCTTACTGCCTGTGACTGTCAGAGAGAACCCACCCTCGTTGCTCTGGGGACAAATAAATTGAGGTTAAATAAACTGAGGTTCAAGTTCCGACAGCCCATTGAGTGACAGAGGGAGATCTGTTAATGCAACTTGTCCACTGTTAGGTTAAAAATACTCAAGACAACGAAATGACAGGTCAGTAGGTGAGGTTGAGAGGCTCATGGTTTAGAGAAGAGGTTCTGGGATTAAACTGGGGTCAAACCCCACCTGCACCAGGAGTGACTTGGGGCAGGTGTTTGCTGTGCGAGCCTCAGTTCCCCTTCCTGTGATGGGAGGACAGCAGCAGGACCGCTGTACTGGGGGTCTTGGGGAAGGTCAGCTGGGGCGATGCTGCCAAGGTGTCCACCTGGGATGCAGGGCACAGTCAGGGGAGCTGCTGGGCCTGCTGCCTCGTCATGACCAGGACAGAGGGGCATGGTCAGGGTGGACACGGGGACAGGGTGACTGGAACCACATGGGGGGATGCGGGTGGAGAGAGAGGGAAGGAGGTAAAGGGGATGGAAGGAGGGAGAAGGAGATGGAAAGCGAGGAGAGATGAACCGAGGGAAGGATGGTTGAACTGATGTCCTGGGGTTCAGAGCAGAGAAGGAAAGGGAGATGGGAAAACAGGTGATGGGGACATGGGCCCCTCGGCACCTGCTGTGTGTGGGGGCTGAGCTCATGGCTGTAGGGGGACAGACATGGGGTAGCTGTGGCTCCACACAGGACTCAGGACAAAGGGGAGGAGCCACACTCCGAGGGTGTCAAGTCACCTGGAGGACGTGGGGCGAGGGCAGGGGGCCAGGTGCAGCCCAGCTTGGAGCAGGAAGGGAGGACAGCTGGGAGCACAAAGGGTGTGGGGGCCTGGGATAGGGGAGGGGCTGGATCTGGAGGGCGGAGAGGGGGATGGGCAAGGGAGGTGGTCCTGGGTTGGGGAAGATTAAGGTGAAAAGGGTAAAGTTGGCAGAGCCCTGGGGAGGAGTAGGGGGTGGGCAGGGAGAAGAGTTTGAGAGAGGAGAGTCAGGAAGAGGGTGCCTGAGCCAGGCCTGGGGCCCAAGGCACCAGTGGCCTCCAAGAGCCTCAGGCAGGACACCTGGACTCACGGGGGGTGATGGTGAGAGTGGTCCCCTCGATGGACTGCAACTGCTGCTTCCTGTGTCTCAGTGTGTCCAACTGCACCCGGCAGAAGTACACAGACTGGTCCTCCCTCCGCAGGTTTGAGATCCGGAGGGAGCCGTTCTTCTCAGGCTCTGTCCAGTTTAGGGAGAGCCGGTTCTTAAAATTCTTATGGATGAACAGAGGAGTCGTGTTGTAGATGAACTCCCCATGGAACTGTTTCCATCTCCAGGATATTTTCATGTTGGGAACCTTGGCTAATTCCCAGGAGTGAGAGAAGGAGAAGGGGATGAGGATGGAGCCACCCTCGGGGGCTGAGAGATCCGTTGGTTGCTTCATCTCAGGGTGAGGCTCTGAATTTCTTTGTGACCTGTGACCTAGAGGAGGGAGGGAGAGACTCTGAAGCCACGAGGAGAGACACAGAAGGTGACCCCAGACCATCGGGCACCCTCACCTGCAGGGGCATGTGTGACGGGGTAGGACTGGCCCTCTGGCCTGCGTGATCCCCTCTCCAGGCTTGGGGCAGGCAGGAGGGTGAAGGGTTGGGGGACCCAGCACTGTGGGAGCCGCCCTTTGTTTGTTGGGGGTGGGAGGCCTGGCCGGCTACCCCAGGGGACCCTTCTACACACACCCAGCCGCAGCCCCTCCCTGGGGTCCCTGGCAGAGCAGGACAGTGCCGGCCACTCACCAGCCTGCAGAGACGCCGGCAGCAGCAGCAGGGGCAGCAGCAGGGGCAGCCCCATGGCCTTGCCCTCCTCCCGGGTGAGAAGACAGGCAGAGCCCTCAAGGCCAGACGGGAGGCCTTGGGGGGCCCCTGGGGGAGTCTCAGCACCGGGAGTGAGGACCAGGCTCCTTCAGAGGACGGAGGAGGGTGGGGGCCTTCCCCAAACCCGCCCACCCCGACAGTGACAGGCACTTCCTTTATCAACCTGGCTTCTTCTTTTCCTTTATTGCAAAAGGGCCTCCCTGTGGTCAGTGCACAGGGAGCCGTGATCTGGGGCCCCCCGCCCCCGTCTTCACGCTGAGGGGCTGGGCCTGACCCGCGCCCGCGGGGCCTCCTCCCCCTCAGCCGCTGCCCGCCCCCCTCGCAGCTCCCTGGCAGTCGGCCTCTGCGTCTCTCCTGTCTCTGCTTCTCTGAGCGTCTCTCCTCCCAGGGGAAGGGGCGGCAGCAGGACCAGCTGAGGCTCCTTCAGGGAGAGGTGGGGGCCAAGTCCCTGCCCAGCTGCAGCCCCTCAGGGAGGAGCAGGGGGAGCCGCTGGTGGTCAAGCTCAGCCCGCCTCAGACACGGGGCGCCAGCTGGCTCTGGGCCCCTATCTCTCCAGGCAGGGGCTCCCCTGCAGTGTCTCCTCGCTCAGTCTTCAGGCAGAACCAAGGTCCACGGCCAGGACTCCGAGAGTGGGACCAGCACTTGAGCTCCAGTTCTGCTGAGCCCACAGAACCGTCTGCTCCCTCTGGAAGCTTCCTCCTGGTCGCACCTCAGAATCTCTGGGCCTCACCCTCTGAGTGCAGAGCTCTGGGAGGTGACTCCCAGGAGGCTGTCGTTAATAACATTCCTAGGGAATCTATCTGCAGCTGTGAGTCCCTGGCTCATCCAGGGCCTTCCTGGACAAATGGGAGGAAGGTCAGAGCAGTCATGGGTCATCCTGGTGACAGTCCCTGGGATCATCTCTGAGGAAGACATTGCCAGCTGTGACTGGTGGTGGGTGGGGTGAGAGACTGGGGGCTGGTGATCTTGGTGACCCCAGGGCTGCCTGTGAAGGAGGCTCCGCTCACCACCTCCACGATGAGCTTGGCATTGCGTACTGAACAGACCATGGTGGTGGGAAGACACGGTTTTGACTTCCTTTCTCCTTTCCTCAGTTCCCCCCACGCCGTCCTAGTAGATTTTTCCACACTTCTCTCGTGGCCAGCCAGGCAGCCGTGCTATCTCTATGTACCTGTGTTTCCAGGCTGGAGAGGACAGATTCTGCGCTTCCATGGAACCCTCTTATCTGACTCAAGTCCTAAACATGTTTTTTCTCACTTCCAGCTTTAGGACATTCTTTGGTGGATGCATCCTTATATCCCTTTTATCCCTGGGGGAAACTGAGACACAGACCTTAATGTCATAGCAAGTCCCCAACTCTCCCATTCCTATCGTGGGAAGGGAAGATGAATTCCTGTTATCAATTCAGCCCAAACATCTTCAAGATCCACAGAGAGGTCACCTTGAAGGCTCTTGCTTCCTCCAGGACTGGACTTGGGCCACACTCAGGTCTGTCTGCCTTGTGAACTTGGCTCTTACCCAGACTGCCCCTCCCCCATCAATCACCTCCAGTTAACCTCCCGCATGTCCCCTTCCTCCCATAGCCCAGGCTAGAGGGGGTCATTCATTGTGCTCCATTCAGCTGCCCACTTCTCAGGGTGTGGGGAAACAAAGGCAGGAGGGATGTGAGCAAGGTCCAGGCCCAGGCAAGGCAGGATACACGAGGCACAGAAAGATGACAAGAGGTTCTCAGAAGGACAAGGACGGAGGGAGAGGAGGGTCAAGGTCTTGGTCCCTACTCTCTCCCATGGATGGTCTGCGGGCCTCTGCTGACATCAGCACCCTTTATTTCCTCTAGTTTTCCCTGGGGAAGGGGCCCAGAGAAGGCTTGTCCTGCCTTGGTTGGGTGCAGGTATGCAGTGAGCCCTCCAGGACCTACAGTCCAGCTGGGAAGGGAAGACCCACAGCATGAAACAAGCAGAGGGAGACCCAGGCCCCACAAAGTTAATGTTGAAACAGGCAGGAATGGCATCTCCCACTTACTGTGTGCTGGGTGCCTTGTACTCACATTGACTGTGTTTTCTTATTCACTGTGTTCCTGATGCTCTGACATCTGGGGCCTCAGTGACCAGGGAGAGACTGTCCCTGCCAGGGCTGCCAGTTCTTAGAAGAGCAATGGACGTGCCCAGGAGCTCACCTGTCAAATACAAACCAACCAGTCCAGAGCCCATGCTTCCCACCACTTCCTCCATTTGGCTCTTATGCTCCGTGAGGCCCATATTCTTCTGCCTTATTCACTCCAGGGCCAGGTACCAGGCTACCAGTGAGAGGCCCTAATCCCCAGAGCCTGCAGACGTTGTTCAAACCAGCCAATCCTAAATCTCCCTGCCCACCCTTGCCTGATTTTCTCAAAGAGCCTACAGCAAAGGCTCCTGCCCATGATTCCCCCTTCCTCTCTCTGCTTCCTGACTGATCCTGGTGCTTCCATGCATTGAGTGATGGGCATCTCATTTTTAAGGAGTTGCAAATATAAACTGCTTCCTTCATAACAGTTATTTGTGTGCTTGTCTTAGCATACCTTTTTAAAACAGATCCAGGTTTTATTTTAAAATATAAAAATATTTTCTATTAGTATTTTAATAATATCAATGTAAGTCCTAAAATTATACAACTGAAGAAAAAGAAAACAGAAGAAAGTCATTGAGATCTTAGGCAAAGATTTCTTATATTCAAGGCCCAAAGTATGACCCATAAAAGAAAATATTTAAGAATTAGAGTTCATCAAAATAAACAACTTCTCTTAACTCTCCCACCAACCCCAGGAAGTAGGCAGGGTCTATTTTGATCCTCATTTTGTGCGGGAAGGAACTTGGGCCCCAGGTGAGACTATGAGATTCAACCGAAGTCACACTGCAAGTGAATGTCGGTGGTGGCGTTGGGTCTGAACCCAGAGCCCATGCTCCTGACCACTTCCCCATGCAGTGACAAAGATCAGCAGCCCTCTGGCCACATTAACAACCAATGCTTCCCTTTTCTGTATTGTCTTCCTGCTACACACGGAGATGCTTGAGGATCTAATGGGACAGTGGCTCAGGGGGCTTTGGGTCCTTGCCACCCAGCACAGGGTGTGGGGTAGTCGGTGCTGACCTAAAGTTTATGGAAAGAAGGAGAGATCTTTAAAGGACGGGTATCGGTGTGATGATCCATGTAGCTATCCAGGCCGTGTGCAGAGCCCTCTGTGTTATCCTGTCCTCACTGGGCCCCGCCAAGGGAGGTCCTGTTACTACCCCCACTTTGCAGATGAGAAACCAGAAGCTCAGAGGAGGGAAGTCCTCTGCCCCACAGTTGGCTCCAGAGCCTGCATCTGCAGTTCCTGCCTCTGCCATATTCACGAGGTTCATCTCTGTGTGACTAGGTTTCCTCATGTCACTAGGATGCGTTTCAGCTCCTGATCCACCTGACAAATGCTGCTTGGGCTTCCAGGAGATGAGAACAGAGGGCAAAGAACTGGGGAGTACAGGCTGACCCCTGACCTTGCTGAGCTTCCGGGCTGGGAGACGTGAAGGACAATCACAAGAGTGGGACCAGGGGGTTGTCTGCACTTCCCCTCAGAGCAGTGTGCTGGTGAGTGTTCGCCAGTTTTCAGAAAAGGTGTCCTGATTTGTAGGTTTTTACAGTGTCCATGTGTAAATACTCCCACAGAGTCAAGTTAACTATTGTGTGGACTGTGTCCCCCCTACCCCAAATTCATATGTTGAACGCCTAACCCCTCCGTGTGTATTTGGAAAGGAGGGCCCTAAAGAAATACTGGAGGTTTAATAAGGTCATAAGGAGGGGGCCCCGGCCCAATAGGATCAGTGTCCTCATCAGAAGTGAGCCCAGAGCAGCCCCTACACTCAGGTCATGTGAACACATGGCAAGAAGGTGGCCGCCTACACACCAAGGGGAAGAGGCCTCAGAGTGAGACCTGCCTTGTGAGCACCAGAGTCTTGGGCTTCCCACCTTCCAGAACTGTGGAAATCAATGTCTCATTTTTAGCCACCCTGTCTGTGGTATTTTGCCCTGGCAGCCTAAGCAGGCAATACAGCCACCAACAGGAAGTCACTGAACGTGAGTCGGGAAGCAACGTGCAGTACGTGCCACGTGCAGCCTCCCACCACGCAGGTACAGTAAGTAGCGCAGCAACCTCGAAAGCACAGAAAGTAGAGGAATATGATGGAGTAAGTAGGCAGGGATGAGCGTCCCTCATTTTTAATACGATTTGTTTAATTGTAGGGCTTCCCAGGTGGCACTAGTGGTAAAGAACCCACCTGCCAGTGCAGGAGACTTAAGAGACGCGGGTTTGATCCCTGGGTCGGGAAGATCTCCTGGAGGAGGGCATGGCAACCCACTCCAGTATTCTTGCCTGGAGAATCTCATGGACAGAGGAGCCCGGTGGGCTACTGTCCATGGAGTCACAAAGAGTCAGACAGGACTGAATTGACTTAGCACATGAACACATTTAACTGTAAGTTCATATTTTTTCTTGATTAAGATTTTTTGTTATGTAAAATATACCTAGCATAAAATTTACCATTTTCACCATTTAAGTGGCATTAAGCCACGTTGTACAGGTACTATTTAATTTTTAATAAGGCTGTGTTTAACAACTGGCTTTCAACATTCCCACAAATTTAATAATCAGCTCCAGCACAACCCTGTCAATGTGGTCTCCCCACCAATCCTCAGGTTGGTTGACAAATTTAGGATAAAAAGCCATGAAATTATCTTGTTTATGTGCATTTCAAAGAATTCAAATTTATGATGAATTATGATTGACATAAAAATCCTCTTTTTTCTTCCTCTTCCCCTTTTCTTCCTCCCTCTCTCCCAACCTCTCCTTCTTTCTTTATAATATCTTTTTAAGTAAACTCTCATTCTGAACAGCTGAGTGAGAGTTGCTTACAAGGCCTGATTGGCAAATGGATCTCAGCCAAGGTCCTGGACCCCAGATATATTTCATCTCAGCCCACAAAATGTCGTGTTATTGCATGTCGCTGGCCCCTCATATTTATCTGGTTTTGGTTTAAGACAACAGAAATTTGTTCTGTCACAATTCTGGAGGCCAGAATCCACAATCACAAGGCTAGCAGTGCCATATGCCTCCCAACAGCACCTGGGAGGAAGATGCCTCCCAGCCTCTTCCAGCTGCTGGTTCTTCCAGCGTCCTCAGCACTGCTCGGCTTGTAGATGCATAGCTTCAGTCTCCATCTCCCACGCCTCTTTTTGGAAGTAGTATCATTATTTGGCTGCTCTGTGTCTTTGGTGGGGTGCACAGGCGCTCCCTTGCTGCGCGGGGGCTTTCTCTAGGCAGCGAGCAGGGGCTGCCCTCTAACTGCGGTACACCGGCTTCTCACGGCACTGGCTTCTCTGGACTCGAAGGCGCTCGGGTTTCAGGAGTTGCTGCCCTTGGGCTCTGGACGCGGGCTAAGTATTCGTGGCACTCAGGCTTGGTTCCCTCACGCCTGGTGGGCTCCTCCCAGACCAGGGATAGAGCCCGTGTCCCCTGCACTGGCAGGAGGATTCTTAACCAATGGACCCCAGGGAGGTCCCCAGGTCTACTCGAGTGTTACGACTGGGCTTCGTTGCATTCCTGGTTCACAAAACTGGACCAATGGCTCTAGCGTGATCCTCTGAAGGGCAAATCGAAATTGTGAGGAAAATAGTTAACCCTGAACTGCAGACAACACAGGCGTGTGAAAGCTGAGGAGACCCGGGGGAGCAGGGAGGGAGTTTGCTTCCGCAGAGACGAGTGAGTGAGGGCAGCAACACCGAGGACCAAGGGGAGAAAGGCTTCTCCGAAGCCCAGGGATGATGCCTGAACGTTGGGAGAGACCCATGAAGTAGCGGCCCCCACACAGCTCTCGCTCCTCCCCCTCAGCGTGGCCCACCGCCCTGTCTCTCAGCGTCCGCTGGTGGCTCAGTGGTAAGGAAGCCGCCTGCCCATGCAGGAGACGCAAGTTCGATCCCTGAGTCAGGAAGATCCCCCGGAAAAAGAAATAGCAACCCACTCCAGTATTCTTGGCTGGGAAATCCCATGGACAGAGGAGCCTGGCAGACTACCATCCATGGGATCTCAGAAGAGTCAGACACAACTTCACAACTAAACAACAGCACCCTGCCCACCCCTTCTTCTCTAAGCACCCCTTTCTTCAGCTCTCTTCAACTGCCTTCATCTGAGAGAGCCACTTGGTTCCAGCCAGGACCCACCCCCCCAACTTCATGACAGAGTCTGAATTCACCGTTGGCCAGTGTGTGGTAGGTAGAGAGAGAGGTGCTCCGATTTTTGTCTTATTTGTTGCTGAAAACCCCCGCTGCACGAGAGCACAATGTAGACTGGGAGTGTAGCCAGGAAGGAAAGGGCTCTGGAGCCTCCTGAAGAAATGGCGGCTGTGTTTCTTCAGTCTCAGACCTGGAGCGCTCGGGTACGGCAAACGCGTCCGAGTGTGTGACGGACAGCCCAGGATGCCCGCGGGTGACGGACAGCCCAGGATGCCCGCGGGTGACGGACAGCCCAGGATGCCCGCGGGTGACGGACAGCCCAGGATGCCCGCGGGTGACGGACAGCCCAGGATGCCCGCGGCGGAGCACAGCGGGCGCTCTGCCCTGGGTCCTGCAACGCTCCAGTGCGGATGCTCCTGGTCACAGGCTTGCAGGGGTCTCTGCTCCCATCGGTGACTCAGGGAGCCAGGCTCCTTCCGTCTCACCTTCTCTGGTTCCTTCGCGTCCTCTCTGTTCACCTGGCAAATGGGGGACAGAGCTTGGAGGGCTGCTCGGGGGAGCCTGCACCACTTCCTGTGGAGGTTACATACTTCCCTTCCTTCCACACTGCATCAGCCAGGGATCAGACGCCTCACCGCAGTCTGTGTGTAGAGAGGCTGGGAAATGTGTTTAGATGTGGGAACGGGATTAGGGTGAGGCAGGCGGAGCCCTCACCCCAGACTGAGGGTTTCAGGGAATGCCAAAGAACTCAGTCTGCTTTGGGTGTCTTACTGGTGCTTTCTTCCATTAAAGCCAGGGCTTCAAATTATAATAAATTCTGGTTTTGGTATAAATAGAAACGAAACTTAAAATAATGTGAGTTTTAATAGACCTTTTCAATTTTTCAATATTTTTTCAACTCTTTGGTATTCTGTTAAAAGTTATCCATTAAATATAGGTGATGGACTTCCCTGACTGCGCTGTGGTTAAGACTCCCTGCTTGCCATCCCTGGTTGGGGAACCAAGATCCCACCTGCCATGTGGTGTGTCCAAGACAATATTTTTTTAAAGCACATGAAAGCGTGTACCTCAAGGCCCACACTCCTGTGTGTCTGATAGGAAAGGGAGCTAGATCTTAAGGAACACATAAGAGTCTCTGCCAAACCCCCACACTTTATGACTATTCAAAGCAAAATTATAAAATTTGTTGGTGGGATTTTCCATGATTATAGGTTTAATACATATGATAATTACCACAAAAAGTGAATGGTAAAGAAAACTCTATTGTTGTGAGATGTCTTCGTGTCACTTAAAATTGTAAAATATTAATTTTAAGTAAACTAAAAAATTAAGTACATATTATCATCTTAGAGCCCAAAGTATTCTCATCCTTTACTTATTTCATCTTTCTCCTTTTTTATTTTTTGGCCTCAACACACCAAATGTGGGATCTTAGTTCCCTGTCCAGGGATCGAGCCTGCGCCCCATGCACTGGAAGCAGCCTTAACCACTGAACTGCCACGGAAATCCCTCATCTTTCTTCTTTGATCACAAATGCCTTTAACTCAGGACACTTTCCTCTGCATACACGCTCATTGTGGGTAAGGTCTTGATGACATGTTGTCCTTTTTACTGCTTCCTGAGAGGTTTGTTATTTCCCTTTTAATTTCTTTTTAATCCCAGAGTTATTTAAGAGTGTGTCTCTTCATTTCCTGGCTTCCCTGGTGGCTCAGCAGTAGAGAATCCATCTTCCAAGGCAGGAGATTCAAGAGACATGGGTTTGATCCCTGGATCAGGAAGATCCTCTGGAAGAGGAAATGGCAACCCACTCCAGTATTCTTGCTTGGAAAATCCCATGGACAAAGGAGCCTGGTGGGCTACAGTCCATGGGGTTGCAAAAGAGTTGGACATGACTTGGTGAATAAACAATGAGAACAAAACAACTCTTCGTTTCCCAGTATATGTAGTTAAGATTTTTTGGTCCCATTAAAACAAAAAATCAGCCTCACGAATGGTGTATAGTTCTATGATTTTGGTATACTACATTATTAGGTTTTAATACTTGTGGTAAAATATACACAACATAAAAATTTTACATTTTAACCCTTTTTTAGAGTACAACTCAGTGGCATTCTTACACTCACAATGTTGTACAGCCATCACCACTACCTCTTTACAAGTTTTCCATTACACCATACAGAGACTTCCTTCTTTTGCATGTAGATATTCAGTTCTCCCAGCACCATTTATTAAAGAAAACATGTGTAGTTTTTAGTAGTTGCTCTAGGATGATAATATGAGTACTTAATTTTTCAGTTTAGTTAAAATTAAAAATATTTTAACATTTCAAGTGACATGAAGACACCTCACAACCATGGAGGTTTCTTTACCATTCACTTTATGTGGTAATTATTATATCTATAATCACGGAAAATCCCACCAACAATGTTGTAATTTTGCTTTCAATAGTCATATATATTTTAAAGAACTTAAGAGGAGAAAACCACCTCTTCTATTCACCTGGATAATTACCACTTTTGTCACCTAGGGATCTAGAATCACACCAAGTTTCCCTGGAATTTCGTTTCCCTCCCTGTGAAGAACTTCCTTTAGCATCTCTTTTAGGGCAGGTTTGCTGGCCAGGAGTCCATTCAGTTTTTCTCTATTTGAGAGCACCTATTTCATTTTTATTACTGAAGGATGTTTTTGCTGGAGGTGGAATCCGGGTTGACAGCGCTTTTCGTTCAGTACTTTGAACATGCAGTTCTGCTGTCTTCTGTCCTCCACGGCTTCTGATGAGAAATCTGTGGTCATTTGAATCTGTCCACTGTGTGTAGTGCTTTGTGATTTTCTGGCAACTTGTAAGATTTCTCTATCTTTAGTTTTCTCTGGTTTGATTATGATGTGTCTGGACATGGTTTTCTTTGAGTTTGTCCGCTCTGGAGTTCACCGAGCTTCTTACATCTTTAAATGGATCTCTTTCAAGCATTTGAGAAGTTTGCAGCCATTGTTTGTTCAAGTGTTTTCTTCTGCATCGATCCCTTTCTCCTCTGCTTCCAGAATTCCAGTGACACATGCGTCAGACCTTTGTATATTGTCCCTTAGGTCTATAGGCTCTGTTCATTTTTATAAATCTTATTTTTCCTGGCTGTTCAGGTTGGATAATTTCTTTTTATTTATTTTTAAGTTTACTGACTCTTTCCTCTGTTATCTCCATTCTGCTACTGAACTCTTCCAGTTAGCTTTTTGTTCCAGCAAGATCCTGTTTGTCAACTTGAATGTTTTCATTTGGCTCTTACGGATTTTATTTTCTGCTGAGAATGTCTGTCTTTCTATTCATTTCAAGACTGTTCACCTTTATTTCGTAGAGCAAGGTTGTCATCGCTGTGTTAAAGTCTTTGTCTAGCAATTCCAACATCTGTGTCATCGAGGTGGGTGTGCCTTGTGGGTTGTTGAGATTTTTCTCTTTATTTCTACCTCCAGTAATTTTGCTTTATATCCTGGACATTGTAACTATTGTTCTATGAGATGCTGGGTCCTGTTACAATCTTTTGGAGAGTGTTGATTTCTGTTTAGGCAATGAGTTGCCCTGAGTCTTCAGCCCAGAGTCCCAACATGTCTGCTATGGGCTGTGGTTCCAAAGCCATTTCCATTTTCAAACACTTGGCTGTGGAGTTTGTCCTGTGTGTGCACCCACCCCCTTCCTCTCCTTCACCCACTTCCTCTCCTTCTCGCCCTGCCCCTCCACTGCCCACGAGCCACCCTGGGACTGGGGTGGGGCTCTACATCACAGTTTAGTTCTCAAAGCCTTTAGTATGTTCTTTAGGATCAGTTCCATTGATGTTTATCTTGGGTGAGAACTTGGGACTCCATATGCAGCTGATGGAATCCCTCTTTCAAGCTTCTTCCTCTTAGAGATAGAAAGCCCAGGTTTTAGCTTCCTCATCACTTCTTACATGCACTTTCTGTGACTGCATCTGCCTTTCAGGGCAACAGTGAGAGGGAGGGGAGGGAGAAAAGCAAGGGAGTTCCTCTCAAGCTCCTTCAACCACAGGGTCTCCCTTTCTTAGTTTCTGTGGTCAGAGAGAAGAGTTGTTTTTTTTTTTTTCTCTCTCTCTCTCCTAGTGTTTCTTTCTTTTTTTTTATATATATAAGTTTATTTATTTTAAGTAGAGGCTAATTACTATACAATATTGTATTGGTTTTGCTGTACATTGACATGAATCCACCATGGGTGTACATGTGTTCCCCATCCTGAACCCCCCTCCCACCTCCCTCCCCATCCCAGTGCACCAGCCCTGAGCACCCTGTCTCATGCATCAAACCTGGACTGGCAATTCGTTTCACATATGATAATATACATATTTCAATGCCTTTCTCCCAAATGATCCCACCCTCGCCCTCCCCCACAGAGTCCAAAAGACTGTTCTATACATCTGTGTCTCTTTTGCTGTCTCACATATAGGGTTATCATTACCATCTTTCTAAATTCCATATATATGCATTAGTATATTGTATTGGTGTTTTTCTTTCTGGCTTACTTTTGTGTATAATACTCTGTATAATAGGCTCCAGTTTCATCCATCTCATTAGAACTGATTCAAATGTATTCTTTTTAATGTCTGAGTAATAGTCCATTGTGTATATGTACCACAGCTTTCTTATCCATTCCTCTGCTGATGGACATCTAGGTTGCTTCCATGTCCTGGCTATTATAAACAGTGCTGTGATGAACATTGGGGTACATGTGTCTCTTTCAATTCTAGTTTCCTCAGTGTGTATGCCCAGCAGTGGTGGGATTGCTGGATCATAAGGCAGTTCTATTTCCAGTTTTTTAAGGAATCTTCACACTGTTCTCCATAGTGGCTGTACTAGTTTGCACTCCCACCAACAGTGTAAGAGGGTTCCTTTTCTCCATACCCTTTCCAGCATTTATTGCTTATAGACTGTTGGATAGCAGCCATTCTGACTGGCATGAAATAGTACCTCACTGTGGTTTTGATTTGCATTTCTCTGATAATGAGTGATGTTGAGCATCTTTTCATGTGTTTGTTAGCCATCTGTATGTCTTCTTTGGAGAAATGTCTGTTTAGTTCTTTGGTTCATTTTTTGATTGGGTCATTTATTTTTCTGGAATTGAGCTGCAGGAGTTGCTTGTATATTTTTGAGATTGATTCTTTGTCAGTTGTTTCATTTGCTATTATTTTCTCCCATTCTGAAGGCTATCTTTTCACCTTGCTTATAGTTTCCTTTGTTGTGCAAAAGCTTTTAAGTTTAATTAGGTCCCATTTGTTTATTTTTGCTTTTATTTCCAATACTTTGGGAGGTGGGTCATAGAAGATCCTGCTGTGGTTTATGTCAGAGAGTATTTTGCCTATGTTTTCCTTTAGGAGTTTTATAGTTTCTGGTCTTACATTTAGATCTTTAATCCATTTTGAGTTTATTTTTGCGTATGGTGTTAGAAAGTGTTCTAGTTTCATTCTTTTAGAAGTGGTTGACCAGTTTTCCCAGCACCACTTGTTAAAGAGATTGTCTTTTCTCCATTGTATATTCTTGCCTCCTTTGTCAAAGATAAGGTGTCCATAGGTGCATGGATTTATCTCTGGGCTTTTGATTTTGTTCCATTGATCTATATTTCTGTCTTTGTGCCAGTACCATACTGTCTTGATGACTGTGGCTTTGTAGTAGAGCCTGAGGTCAGGCAGGTTGATTCCTCCAGTTCCATTCTTCTTTCTCAAGATTGCTTTGGCTATTTGAAGTTTTTTGTATTTTCATACAAATTATGAAATTATTTGTTCTATGAAAAATACCATTGGTAGCTTGATAGGGATTACATTGAATCTACAGATTGCTTTGGATAGTATATTCATTTTCACTATATTGATTCTTCCAATCCATGAACATGGTATATTTCTCCATCTATCTGTGTCCTCTTTGATTTCTTTCACCAGTGTTTTTAGTTTTCTATATATAGGTCTTTTGTTTCTTTAGGTAGATATATTCCTAAGTATTTTATTCTTTTCATTGCAATGGTGAATGGAATTGTTTCCTTAATTTCTCTTTCTGTTTTCTCATTGTTAGTGTATAGGAATGCAAGAGATTTCTGTGTGTTAATTTTATATCCTGCAACTTTACTATATTCATTGATTAGCTCTAGTAATTTTCTGGTGGAGTCTTTAGGGTTTTCTATGTAGAGGATTATGTCATCTGCAAACAGTGAGAGTTTTACTTCTTCTTTTCCAATCTGGATTCCTTTTATTTCTTTTTCTGCTCTGATTGCTGTGGCCAAAACTTCCAAAACTATATTGAATAGTAGTGGTAAGAGTGGGCACCCTTGTCTTGTTCCTGACTTTAGGGAAAATACTTTCAATTTTTCACCATTAAGGACAGTGTTTGCTGTGGATTTGTCATATATAGCTTATATTATGTTAAGGTATATTCCTTCTATTCCTGCTTTCTGGAGGGGTTTTTATCATAAATGGATGTTGAATTTTGTCAAAAGCTTTATCTGCATCTATTGAGATAATCATATGGTTTTTATCTTTCAATTTGTTAATGTGGTGTATTACATTGATTGATTTACGGATATTGAAAAATCCTGCATCCCTGGGATAAAGCCCACTTGGTCATGATGTATGATCTTTTTTAATATGTTGTTGCATTCTGTTTGCTAGAATTTGTTAAGGATCTTTGCATCCATGTTCATCAGTGATATTGGCCTGTAGTTTTCCTTTTTTGTGGCATCTTTGTCTGGTTTTTGTATTAGGGTGATGGTGGCCTCATAGAATGAGTTTGGAAGTTTACCTTCCTCTGCAATTTTCTGGAAGAGTTTGAGTAGGAACATGGCCCTGAGCTTCAATATACAGGCTGCCCAAAGTCACACCAAACCCACTGACATCTCAAAACTCACTACTGGACACTTCTTTGCACTCTAGAGAGAAGAAATCAAGCTCCACTCACCAGAACACCGACACAAGCTTCCCTAACCAGGAAATCTTGACAAGCCACCCATCCAACCCCACCCACAGCAAGGAACCTCAACAATAAAGAGGAACCACAAACTGCAATAATAAGGAAAGGCCACCCCAAACACAGCAATGTAAACAAGATGAAAAGGCAGAGAAATACTCAGCAGGTAAAGGAACAAGATAAATGCCCACCAAACCAAACAAAAGAGGAAGAGATAGGGAATCTACCTGATAAAGAATTCTGAATAATGACAGTGAAAATGATCCAAAATCTTGAAAACAAAATGGAGTTACAGATAAATAGCCTGGAGACAAGGATTGAGAAGATGCAAGAAATGTTTAACAAGAACCTAGAAGAAATTAAAAAGTCAATATATAATGAATAATGCATTAAATGAGATCAAAAACACTCTGGAGGGAACCAACAGTAGAACAACAGAGGCAGAAGATAGGATAAGTGAGGTGGAAGATAGAATATTAGAAATAAATGAAACAGAGAGGAAAAAAGAATTAAAAGAAATGAGGACAAACTCAGAGACCTCTGGGACGATGTTAAATGCCCCAACATTTGAATCATAAGAGTCCCAGAAGAAGAAGACAAAAAGAAAGATCATGAGAAAATACTTGAGGAGATAATAGTTGAAAACTTCCTAAAATGGGAAAGGAAATAGTCACCCAAGTCCAAGAAACCCAGAGAGTCCCAAACAGAATAAACCCAAGGCAAAACACCCCAAGACACATAGTAATCAAATTAACAAAGATCAAGCACAAAGAAGAAATATTAAAAGCAGCAAGGGAAAAACAGCAAATAACACACAAGGGGATTCCCATAAGGATAACAGCTGACCTTTCAATAGAAACTCTTCAGGCCAGAAGGGAATGGCAGGACATACTTAAAGTGATGAAAGTGAAAAACCTATAGCCCAGATTACTGTACCCAGCAAGGATCTCATTCAAATGCGAAGGAGAAACCAAAAGCTTTACAGACAAGCAAAAGCTGAGAGAATTTGGCACCACCAAACCAGCTCTCCAACAATTGCTAAAGGATCTTCTCTAGACAGGAAACACAGAAAGGGTGTATAAACTCAAACCCAAAACAACAAAGTAAATGGCAATGGGATCATACTTATCAATAATTACCTTACATGTAAATGGGTTGAATGCCCCAACCAAAAGACAAAGACTGGCTGAGTAGATACAAAAACAAGACCCCTATGTATGTTGTCTACAAGAGATCCACCTCAAAACAAGGGACACATACAGACTGAAAGTGAAGGGCTGGAAAAAGATATTCCACGCAAAAAGAGACCAAAAGAAAGGAGGAGTAGTAATACTCATATCAGATAAAATAGACTTTAAAATAAAGGCTGTGAAAAGAGACAAAGAAGGACACTACATAATGATCAAAGGATCAATCCAAGAAGATATAACAATTATAAATATATATGCACCCAAAATAGGAACACTGCAATATGTAAGGCAAATGCTAACAAGTATGAAAGGGAAATTAACAATAACACAATAATAGTGGGAGACTTTAATACCCCTCTCACACCTATGGATAGATCAACTAAACAGCAAATTAACAAAGAAACACAAACTTTAAATGATACAATAGACCAGTTAGACCTAATTGATATCTATAGGACATTTCACCCCAAAACAATGAATTTCACCTTTTTCTCAAGTGCACATGGAACCTTCTCCAGGATAGATCACATCCTGGGCCATAAATCTAGCCTTAGTAAATTCAAAAAAACTCAAATCATTCCAAGCATCTTTTCTGACCACCATGCAGTAAGATTAGATGTCAATTATAGGAGAAAAACTATTAAAAATTCCAACATATGGAGGCTGAACAACACACTGCTGAATAACCAAGAAATCACAGAAGAAATCCAAAAAGAAATCAACATATGCATAAAAATGAATGAAAATGAAAACACAGCAACCCAAAACCTATGGGACACTGTAAAAGCAGTGCTAAGGGGAAGGCTCATAGCAATACAGGCTTACCTCAAGAAACAAGAAAAAATTCAAATAAATAACCTAATTCTACACCTAAAGCAACTAGAAAAGGAAGAAATGAAGAACTCCAGGGTTAGTAGAAGGAAAGAAATCTTAAAAATTAGGGCAAAAATAAGTGCAAAAGAAACAAAAGAGACCTTAGCAAAAATCAACAAAGCCAAAAGCTGGTTCTTTGAGAAGATAAATAAAATTGACAAACCATTAGCCAGACTCATCAAGAAACAAAGGGAGAAGAATCAAATCAACACAATTAGAAATGAATATGGAGAGATCACAGACAACACAGAAATACAAAGGATCATAAGAGACTACTATCAGCAACTATATGCCAATAAAATGGACAACTTGGAAGAAATGGACAAATTCTTAGAAAAGTATGACTTTCCAAAACTGAACCAGGAAGTAATAGAAAATTTTAACAGACCCATCACAAGCATGAAAATTGAAACTGTAATCAGAAATCTACCAGCAAACAAAAGCCCAGGACCAGGTGGCTTCACAGCTGAATTCTACCAAAAATTTAGAGAAGAGTTAGCACCTATCCTTCTCCTAGTTTTTCTCTCAGTGGTCATGGCTGCTCTGTGACTGGGTCGCCCCTACTGCATGAGTGTGCTTTTTTGGGTCTTACCCCAGGGCAGGGCAGGGTGTGATTACAAAAAAACCACGGTTCTCCTTCTAGTCTGTCTGTTGTAGTCCTCTGATCAGTAAAGGACGGTTTCTGTTGGAGTTTTTCTTCCTGTGTCTGCTGTGCAGTTCTGGGATTCAGGATGCTCTGAGTCTGGGATGAGAGACACGGGAAGATAAAACAAAACCAAACCAGAAACTCACCACCATACCTTTCCATGAGTTCTGATTTCTCTCTCCCAGTCTGCTGTAATTGATTTTCAGAGTCCTCCAATAATTTCATGTATTCTGTCCAAGGCTTTAGTGGTAATCTGGGGGAGAGACAGGGTGGAGTGTGTTTACTCACCTAACTAGACCTGGGACTCCTACCTTGGTATTTTCAATCACAAAAATTAGATATCATGTTACTGTTTTATAAGCTCAGTATTGCTTTTGATTTACCTGCATGCTAACTTATATGCAGAGTACATCATGAGAAATGCTGGGCTGGAAGAAGCACAAGCTGGAATCAAGATTGCCAGGAGAAATATCAATAACCTCAGATACACAGATGACACCACCCTTATGGCAGAAAGTGAAGAGGAACTAAAAAGCCTCTTGATGAAAGTGAAAGTGGAGAGTGAAAATGTTGGCTTAAAGCTCAACATTCAGAAAACTAAGATCATGGCATCCAGTCCCATCACTTCATGGCAAATAGATGGGGAAACAGTGGAAACAGCATCAGACTTTATTTTTGGGGGCTCCAAAATCACTGCAGATGGTGATTGCAGCCATGAAGTTAAAAGATGCTTACTCCTTGGAAGGAACGTTATGACCAACCTAGATAGCATATTCAAAAGCAGAGACATTCCTTTGCCAACAAAGGTCCGTCTAGTCAAGGCTATGGTTTTTCCAGTGGTCATGTATGGACGTGAGAGTTGGACTGTGAAGAAAGCTGAGTGCCAAAGAATTGATGCTTTTGAACTGTGGTGTTGGAGAAGACTCTTGAGAGTCCCTTGGACTGCAAGGAGATCCAACCAGTCCACTCTAAAGATCAGTCCTGAGTGTTCTTTGGAAGGAATGATGCTAAAGCTGAAACTCCAATACCACCTCATGCGAAGAGTTGACTCATTGGAAAAGACTCTGATGCTGGGAGGGATTGGAGGCAGGAGGAGAAGGGGACAACAGAGGATGAGATGGCTGGATGGTATCACCAACTCGATGGACATGAGTTTGCGTGAACTTCAGGAGTTGGTGATGGACAGGAAGGCCTGGCGTGCTGCGATTCATGGGGTCGCAAAGAGTTGGACACGACTGAGCGACTGAACTGAACTGAACTTGCTTCTTTTTTCTCACCATTCTCTTTTGTACCTCAGAGCTTACTTCTTTCTGTTGTTTCTTATTTTGTTTAGAAATATCTTTATTTTGCTAATGTTCTTGAAAATAGCTTATTTGGGTACATAATTAAAGGTTGGCATAGTTTTATTTTTTTTTTTTCTCAACACTTCAAAGATAATTTTGCACTTTCTTTTGGGTTCCAGTGAGAAGTTAGTTGTCTGTTTGTGGTGCTTCTGTAGATACTGGGTTTATTTTGCCTATTATTAACATCTCCTCTTGGTCTTTGGTATTTTACCATTAAACTAGAATGTTTCTGGTTGTGACTTTTTTTATTTGTTATGCTTGGAATTTATTGGGCTTCCTGAGTCAATACTAGAAAATCTATTGTCTCATCAAATACTGTTTATTTCCCAGTTTCTAGAGTCCATATTTCTGAAGTCATATTATTTGACACATCAGACCTTTTTCACTCTGTCTTTTGTTGTTGTTGTTGTTCAGTTGCTAAGTTGTGTCTGACTCTTGCAATCCCATGGACTGCAGCACACCAGGCTTCCCTGTCCTTCACTATCTCCTGGAATTTGCTCAAACTCATGACCATTGAGTCAGTAATGTT
Source organism: Ovis aries (assembly GCF_016772045.2). Classification (NCBI taxonomy): domain Eukaryota; kingdom Metazoa; phylum Chordata; class Mammalia; order Artiodactyla; family Bovidae; genus Ovis; species Ovis aries. Next base: position 36,719,886 of record NC_056077.1, on the reverse strand, counting down.
ATCCAACCATCTCATCCTCTGTTGCCCCTGGCTCATCCTGCCCTCACTCTTTCCCACCATGAAGGTCTTTTCCAGTGAGTTGGCTCTTCCCATCAGGAAATTCCAAGATTTTGGAGCTTTAGTATCAGTCCTTCCAGTGAATATTCGGGGTTGATTGCCTTTAGAATTGACTGGTTTGATCCCCTTGCTGTCCAAGGGACTCTCAAGAGTCTTCTCCAGCACCACAGTTCAAAAGCATCAATTCTTTGACACTCAACCTTCTTTACGGTCCAATTATAACATCTCTACATGACTACTAGAAAAACCATAGCTTTTTATTTTATATTTGTCGTATCTATTTTTTTTTTCCTTTGTATTTTCCTTCTCTGTGCATCCAGGCTGCCTTCTGACAATTTTGTCTCCCATTGTATTTAATTCGCCTATTATTATTTCAATTTTTATATTTTACATTTGAAGAGTTTCTATTTGTGCTTCCCCCCACCCCCAAACCTGCCTGGTCAGTTTTATATTCTCTCATTTCATCATACTTCCAATATCTTATTTCTTCACACCTATTTATTGATTTATGAACAGTGTCAGATAATACTAATATTAGCAGCCTTTAAAGGTCTAACTCTGCAGTTAATTGTTTCTGTAGTTCTTTTGCTCATGATCACTCGTTTTGTTGTGTTTGATGATTTTTTAAATTTATATTTCATCTTACATTGAACTATTCCCTGTGAATTCTTTGAGACCTTGGTGTAAGTGCCCTCCTCCAGAGGTGATCTTTATTGACATCTGCTGGGTGCAAATGTACACCCATCTAGGGTCACTTTAAATGACATTTTGGCTTATATTTTTCAACAGCCATTGTAAATTTTGGCCTAACCCCCAACCCCACAACTCCCACAGTGGCTCCCAGGATGCTCTTCTCACCCACGGCGGAGCTGGCGCCCTCTGCAGAGGGACCTCCAGTGAACTCTTGGGTGCCTGCCCCAAGTGACCACTTCCCGGCGGGTGTCAGTAGCGCCACCTAGTGGTGTCCCACAGCTGGCTCTGGGCACCCGGTTCAAGATTCTTCTTAATTAGGTTGGTTGCAAAATAATTGTGATTTCAGACCTTAAATTTTAAATTACTATAACTAGGCTCAAACACATATTTATTAATCAAAATAGGAACCATTAAAATCAACACATTTTTGCCAACAAAAAATAAAGTGATTTATTCCTGTAGCGTAAAAATCCGTGCTTTGGGATTCAATGAACTCGAAATGTAAAGCATTTTCTGCCTCCAGCTGGTTGTGGAAGTGTTTTACCTGCAAAAAGTTGTCAAGATGCTTGGAGAAGTGGTAAATTGTTGGCAAGGGGTCAGGTGAGTATGACCGATGAGTCTAAACTTCGTAGCCCAATTCGTTCAACTTCTGAAGCATTGGCTGTGCGACTTGTGTGCGACGCGTGGTCAGACATTGTCATGGAGAATTGGGGCCATTCTGTTGACCAATGCTGGCTGCATTTATTGCAGTTTTCCATGCATCTCATCAATTTGTTGAGCATACTTCTCAGAGGTAATGGTTTCGCTCTGATTTAGAAAGCTATAGTGGACCAGACAGGCAGCAGCCCACCGTCAGTGGCCATGACCTTTTCTTTTGGTGCAAGTTTAGCTTTGGGCAGTGATTCGTAGCTTCTTCTCAGTCCAGCCACTGAGCTGGTCATCACCAGCTGTGTAAGATCCACTTTTCAATGAAAAGGTCATGGTCACTGATGGTGGGCTGCTGCATTTCTGATCCACTATAGCTTTCTGAATCAGAGTGAAACCATTACATCTGAGAGGTATGCTCAACTTCTGTTCGGCTCATGAGGCACACACATATTGAGCTTTTCCACTCTTCCAATTTGCTTCAAATGCAGAATGATCATAGAATGGTCCATGTCGAGTTCTTTGCCAACTTGTCATGTAGTTGTAAGAGGTAACTTTCAATGATTGCTCTAACTGGTCACTGTCAGCTTCTGATGTCTGGCCAAGACATGCTCCTCTTCCAGGTTCTGGTCTCCTTTGCAATACTGCTTGAACTACCACTGTGTTGTTCCTGAGCCAATTGCGTTGTTGATGTCACGAGATGTCTCCAGTGTTTTATGACCCATTTTGAACTCGAATAAGAAAATTGCTCAAATATGCTTTTTGTCTAACATCATATCCATAGTCTAAAATACATGTAAAATAAATAGCAATTAATTAGTCATTAGCAAAGAAATAAAGTGAGAAATGTGCATTAAAATAATGTACAACATAACCACGTTTACTTAAGAGTGTATTCCAATGTCAAATGGCAAATTTCACAATGCAAAAACCCCAATTACTTTTGTACCAACCTAAATACAATACTTTATGTCATTGTGTGATAACAATTTTAATCTTATTTCTATGTAAATGACTTGCTCTCACTTGGAAAGTTCTTAAGAGTTTTCTTTGATGTGCTTATCTTTTGTTATAATGCATTTACATGTTTCTCTTACTTCTCCTAGTTGGTACTCAACAGGGCCTTGAAATCAAGTCATTTCTCTTTTTAATTAAGTAAAGTGACTTTAGTAAATTCTGGGAAATTAGTTTCTATATTTGTAATCAGTCAGGGGAGCAGACAGATGACATTCTCAAATGGAGGGATTGGAGGAGAGTTTAATAAGGGGATCATTTCCAAAGGAGTGGGAAGGAGTATGGGATTCCGGCAGGGGAGGTGGAGCACATTGGATGGACAAGGGTGGAGGCCCTGTTGCCCATATGCTTGAAGGAGCAAAGAGAGGGAACAGTTACCAGAACGGGCAATAAGTAGCCCCAGGTATAGTGAGAGGGACATTGGTGGAGGAGAACAGCAACCCAGGGTGATTCAGTGAGGAGGGTGGTCTTCTCCCCCTGATCAGCAGGTGCCTTCCACTGGCAGGTCCCAGTAGGAAGCCAGAGGGTGAGGGCACCTGGGTGACGTGGTCCACAGGAATGAGCCTCCTGGGGAGTGTAAGGTGGAAAAGTTGGGAGAGTGGATGGGTGGGAGAAGACGCAAATGGGAATCTTAGCATTTTTTTTCCTCCTTAATTAAAGCAGTTTAATAGACTTTTCTTTTTTGGCTCTGCTGGGTCTTCGTTGCTGCCTGGGCCTTTCTCTAGTTGCAGCAAGTGGGGGCTACTCTCTGCTTGCGGTGCTTGGGTTTCTTGCGGCTTCTTCTGTTGCAGAGCACAGGCTCTAGGGCGTGAAGGCTTCGGTAATTGTGGTTCCCGGGCTCTGGAGCACAGGTTCAATAGTTGTGGTGCACAGACTTAGGCACTTGGAGGCATGTGAGGATCTTCCTGGGTCAGGGATTGAACCCATGTCTCCTGCATTGGTTTGCGGATTCTTTACCACTGAACCACCAGGGAAGCCCTTAATAGACTTCTTTAAAGAGCAGTTTTAGGTTTACCAAATACAGAGAGTTCTGAGCATGAGCCTCAACTTCCCCTGCTAAAAACTCTTTAAGGGTTTCCTATGACGCGAAAGACCAAACCTTAAAAGCCATGGCCTTCAGTGTCCGTGCTTGTCTCACCTTCGTCACCCCTCCCTTCATCTCCCCATCCTTCCCCTTGTTCTCTGGGTCCAGGCAGCCTGCTTTTCCACTTCTTCGCACTTTCATGCAGCTTCCTGCCACAAGGTTCTTGTCTGATGTTTGCATTACCTGAAATGCCTCTCCTCTCTAATCCGCTTTCTCCTGTTACTAACTCCTGTGGTTTCTTTAGACCTTAACACAAATATCACCACCTCAGGGAAGTCTTCCTGATCCCCCAAACCCAATCAGTGTGCCTTGTTACGCACTTGGTGATGTACTTAACATTGACCGTAATTTACCTTTTTTTCCTTGAAGTATAGTTGGCTTACGTTATGTTAGTTTCTGGTGTACAGCAAAGTGATTCAGTTATACATATATTCTTTTTCAGATTCTTTTCCGTTATACTTTATTGCAAGATTTTTTTAAAAAGTATCTGTGTATTTATTTCTGGCTGTGCTGGGTCTTTGTTGCCGCACGGACTTGCCTCTAGCTGCAGCAAATGGGGGCTACTGTCTAGCTGTGGTGCATGGGCTTCTCATCGTGGTGACTTCTGTTGTTGCAGAGCACGGGCTCTCCAACGCTCGGGCTTCAGTAGTTGCGGCATGTGAGCTCAGAAGCTACAGCCCCCCCGGGCTGTAGAGCACAACAGGCTCAACAGTTGTGGCCCTTGGGCTTAGTTGCTCTGCAGCATGTGGGATCTTCCTGGCTCAACGATCAAACCCACGTCTCCTGCATCGGCAGGCAGTTTCTTTACCACTGAGCCAAGAATGAAGCCCTAAAAGATACTGAATTTAGTTCCCTGTGCTATGCTGTAAGCCCTTGTTGTGTATCTATTTTATACATAGAAGTTTGTATCTGCTAATTCGAAACTCCTAATTTATCCTTCCCTCCTCTTTCCCCTTTGGTAACCATAAGTTTGTTTTCTATGTCTGAGAATCTGTTTTTGTTCTGCAGACAAGGTCGTTTGCATCATCTTTTTAGATACCACGTATAAGTAATATCATACAGTGTCTGTCCGGGCCAGCTGCAGCGGGTGGGGGTGGGGCTGAGGGACCCACCATGAAGTGGTTGGGGGTTAGCGTTGCTTTGTTTCCTGTGGCCCCAAGATGTCTGCTCCCTCCCAGCACCATAACTGCATCTTAGGAGGTCAAGAAGAGAAAGAGAAAAGGGCAAAAGATTCTCCAGCCAAGACTCTCTGCCTGTTACAGAGCTTTCCTGAAGCCCAACTCAGAAATGTCACTGGCTTGAAGTATGTCACATGGCGTAACCCCTGGTTGTGAGGAAGTCTAGCAAATGCGGCTTTTACACCAAATACTTTTCTGAGGGGATTCACGTGCAGACTTTATTTACTTTCTAGCCTCCATAACACACTGGGTTCATCTTACAGAAAATAAAAATATGTGAATTTATAAAATGATCTGAAAGAAGGAACATAATAATTGGATCAGAAATCAGTCCCTAAGGAAACAACCGTAACAATGCTTAACTTTGGAAATGTAATTTTCCCTAATGTAATTAATTCTTGTTTATGATTCATGAACTGTTCCTTAATTTTCTGCTGCAATGCGATTCTGTACCATTCGTGTAACAAGCAGAAAACCTCCTAGCTACCCTGTGTGCATAGAGACTTTCAATAAATATTTCTGCGGTCAGTTTCATTTGCTTTGCCCAGGATTCGTTGGTTGACTGGCGATGCCTTGATTCATCACAGGGCAGATTCTCAGGAAGCCTTGATCATCCTTAATCAGATTCACACTGGGGCTATATGGACACAGTGGCTCCACAGCAGAAATTTTAGTGAAAGTAGGGGACTTCCCTGATGGTGCAGTGGTTAAGGCTCTGCGCTTCCACTGCTGGGGATGTGGGTTTGAGCCCTGGTCATGGAACTAAGATCTGGAGAAGGAAATGGTAACCACTCCAGTATTCTTGCCTAGAGGAGCCTGTAGGCTACAGTCCATGGGGTCACAAAGAGTCAGACAGGACTGAGCGACTTCACTTTCACGGAATTAAGATCGCACATGCTGTGTGACGTAGCCAAAAAGACTTTTTTTAGTGAATGTAAAAATATGGGATCCATTTCTGTTTCTTTCTCTAATATTATAAAATGCCTAGACTTTAATGCTTAGGCAGGGAACGGGAGCCAGCACACCCTAGGGATTCTTCTGTAACCTGATTCTTCAACATTTCATCCGTATCTATTAGAAAACAGCGGCTGTATGGTTCACTGGAGCAACAAGGGTTATCAACACATCATCTATGGATTCCCTGTAAGGAAAACAGCATGCATCTTTCACCTGAGCATATCAGTTCACTCTCTGGATGGCAATCAAAGATTTCCTTGTTCATTTTTTGGTACTTTTTCAGTTTTTTTACAAAGAGCATATGGTTACTATTTACAGTTAGGAGACATATTTTATTTTACAAATCAATATATAAAAGTCTTTATATAGAGAGTCAGGCTTTCCACTTGGGTGGCCTCTGATAACTGAAATGGAACCCATCTCCTATCTTTGCAAGGCTCCTTGATGCTCTAAACAGAAAGACCCAAACGGACTGTCACAGTGCTCATGCTCACTGATGGAGCAGGCGCGGCTTCTGCCCCCGGACTCTCATCCCCTGCACGCGGCTTTTCACATGGGGACAGAAGCTCTTAAGACGCATTGGAGGACTGCCAGGCTTCCTGCATTGGAAGGTGGTGAGAGAAGACATACCGACAGCTGAGGGGAAGGGCTTCCAGGCTTGATCATCCTACCAGTTTCTTCATCCACAGCCTCAGGACCGGCAGGAGCGCTCAGGTGGGGCAGACATGGGAGAGCAGGAAGTCCACCTCGTTTCGGACGATGCACCTCCCCGGGTGGATGCTGTCAGGCAGGGCCAGGCTGGAGGTCATTTCCCAAGCATCCACAAAGGCCACACGGAGGTCGACAAAGGCAGCTCGGAGGAGCCGGTTCACCTGGAGGGTGAACCAGTCGCTGCCATACACGGACTTGTAGCCGGTGTTGGCCAGTTTGATGACCACCAGGGTGCCGGGCTCCCGGGCCAGCAGTGCAGCCACAGCAGCCCGGACCCCTGCCAGTCGTTGCACGAAGATGGATGGAGGGAAGGTGGTGAAGTGGGCACCCAGGCTCAGCACCACCACAGTGTGGGGGCCCCCAGCCAGGCCCCCCAGTTCCCGGACCACGGAGTGCAGGGCAGCCACAGGGGTGCGAAGAGAACGCAGGGGCCAGCTGTGTGTGCGCCAGTGCAGCACTATGGCCCGGGTGGTGTCCACGGCCATCAGCGGCCCCGTGTGATATGTGGCATGTAGATCCACCGGCTTCAGGGCTACATGGAGGACAAGAGAGGAGGCTTAGGGGTGAATACAAGACCCTGCACCATCCTCCTGGATGGAATGCTAACGATAGCCCCCACTTCCCAGGACATAAACCTTCTCCCCCCAAGCTCTAGGGCTGCCCCCGGCTCAAGTTTTCAGGGTTGCCAAGGATCTCCCTATTATCCATCCAAACTCCTATTCAGTTGGCTTTTAATTCTCTGGCGTTTAATTCCCTATGCTGGTTGCCTTTCTCCTGAAACCTTCCTTTCTTGCCTCCTGTCACACTACATCATCCCACTTTTTCCCTCCCTTTCGGGTCAGAACACGCAGCTGAGTGAACACACTGGGTCTCCAGACCTTCTGGCCTGGCCTGAGCCTAGTCACCACTGGGAAAGTGCATAAACTGGGCAACCAGAATCTCTAGCCTGAGGCCAGTCTTTAGGATGAATCCAAGTGGGAGTGCTCAGTCAGAAAGCAGAGAGGGACAAGACACCACAAAGAAGGAGATGGTTCCCCAAAAAAGTCAATGGCACAAAATGCTCCAGGGGGCCGGGGAGCCCAAGAGCTAGGACTGGGTCCTCAGACTTGGTAGCCAGGAAGTCCCTGGCAGCATTCTAGCTCAGGGACAGCAGACCAGTGCTGCCATGCCCCCTCGCGGGTGCTCACCGGGCACGGTGTCTCGCAGGTACTCCCACCACTGCCGGACCGTGGAGTCCCCCATCATGTGGACGACGTGGCCAGCCAGGCAGCGCAGGATGCTGTCGGCGGTGGAGAAGGAGCGGCTGGAGCAGGAGAGTGAGTGCCACACATTTTGGTGGTAGAATCCAGAGGGCCTCGGGGCTGGGATCCCAGGGCGGCAGGGTTGCGCAGGCGACAGGACTGTAAGCCATTGTTCAGGAGTGAAACAATCAGTGAGAACACAGGAGGTTAAGGCCACGACCCTGAATCAGGGCTGCCCTTCCCGCCAGCCCCGGGGCCACTCACCCAGACTTCTGTTGTTCTCCTGAGCCACCCAGACTGGAGGAATGCCCTGAGGGAGGGTCTTGTTTGTCACATTCCTGGAGAGAAACCGGTGGGCAGAGGGGAATGTGTGATGAGAAGGAATCCTGGACTGAGGTGAAGGAGGGGTCCTTGGAGGAAAGGAAGTTTTCAAGGGTGAAGGTCATCTGTCCAGTGTCAGGGCTCCTGGGACACAGCGCGTTAGGGCCCTGGGGAGGGACTGGAAACTGGAGGTCAGACATTTCAGAACCTCAGGGATTGCATCCGTGCAGAAAGCAGAATTATTTTAAAATGTACCCTGGGGACTTCCCTGGTGGTCCACGCTGCTCTCAGTGCAGGGGGCTCAGGTTCAATCCCCGGTCATGCTGCAACTGACAATCCCATATGCTGCAACTAAGACCCAGCGCAGCCAAATACGTAAATACTTTTTAAAAGGTTGTTGTAAAGAAAACACCTGACCTTGGGGTTGCAAATCCATGTCCACTACACACTCATGCGTGTGTGGTTGCCCGTTGAATGGCTGTCTTCAATGGGCACAGTGTTGGCTCCTGAGGGACAGGGCCCCGCTGCCCTGCTCTCCTGCCCAGGACCCTGGACAGTGTCTGGTACAGAGGCGGTTTCAGGGGTGCCGCTCAAAAGCAGCAAATGCCTGAGAGCAGGTTCTCAGAGCCAACAGGGCCTGCTGTGCTGTCCCTGATCTAAGCACACACCATACAGCAACTTATTTGAACCTCACCACAACTCGACAGGGGAGGAACTAAAGTTATCCTCCTCTACCAGTGAGAGACTGGAGGTGCAGACAGGTTAAGTAGCTTGCCAGAGATCCCACGAACAGAAGCTGGAGTATAGTAACAGGTGGAGCAGGAATTTGAAGCCAGGCAGTCTCACTCCAGAGATGGCTGGTCTTTACCTCAAAAGACATCCTGAGATGGCTCCTGTATTGAATCTTAGACTTATTTCCCACTGATCAATGCAAAAAAGGATGTGTGGTTATTTTCTTCTGACCAAAGGGAGTACAAAATTTGGTTTGGAATGAACCAGGTTTCCTGGTGCGGAATCCTAAATGCTGTGGTTGGTGGTGGTTTAGTCACTAAGTCGTGTCCGACTCTTGTGACCCCATGGACTGAAGCCCACCAGGCTCCTCTGTCCATGGGATTTTCCAGGCAAGAATACTGGAGTGGATTGCCATTTCCTTCTCCAGGGGATCTTCCCAACCCAGGAGTTGAACCCAAGTCTCCTGCATTGCAGGCAGATTCTTTACCAACTGAGCTATGAGGGAAGTCCCTAAATGCTGTGGGAAGTGACTAATCAATGCAGAGAGCCTCTGGCGATGGGTGTCTGGTGGAGCTGGCGCCTCGGGGGTCTCCAGCTTAGCTGCCTCAGTGCTTCAAGCCCACCTGCCTCTCCCGTCCTCATAGAGCCGGTGGGAACCTCCACGCTCCCTGGGCCTCAGAGCTGCACCTCCTCCCACCTGCCCACCTCCACCTCTCCCAGAGCTCCTTCTCCCCCATCTGCCTCCAGAGTGGGTGTCCCTCCCCATCTGCCCCACCCCCAACCATCCTCTGGGACCCTGTTTTTGCCTCCTTCCCCTACTGTCTCTCCCAGAGACCAGATGCCCAGCTGCTCCTATCTTTAAAAATGCTTATTTCCTCTCTGGGGTCTCTCTAGCCCAGTCCCAGCCTCGGATCCTGGGGGCAGAAGCCAGTCCAGTTTCACTGTCTCCTCCCCATCACTCCCAGTCTTGCCTGTCCCAATCGTCCCCTGGGACTGAGGACGATTTGCAGCTTTGATTTCACTTGGTTTCTAGGCTGCAACCTCTGCTCCACTCTCACTCAGTGGGCTCACATCAATCCCCCCCTGCTCCCTGACCACACCTGCTGGTAATTTTCAACGGACACTTCTCCCTGCAGGCCATCAGCATGGCAGAGGGGCCAGGACACTGCTCTGTGGCAGGAGATCTGCAGGTCTCCTTCAAGCTTCAGCTCACCTGTCACTTGCTCTGACCATCCTACACCAGGTGGGGTACTCTGTTCCGTATCCTTAGACCCCTTACATGCTGACCTTAGACCCCCTCAGTGCATGCTGAAGTTAAGCGCTCACTCCAGTGCATGTTTTAAAAGGTCCTGTGTTCCCTCACTGAAAACTAGAGGGCAGGGATGCCAACCATTACATAAAAGTTTTCAGCACTTAGCATCAGACCTGGTATATAGTAGGTTCTCGCAAATATGTTTAATAGAAGTGAGTAGATGAATGATAAGGGTACAGACTCAGGCAGAATGACCACAGGGACTGGATTCAGGGGTCAGACATCCGGATGACACTGGGTCTCCTACCGTGCCAGCAGGGCCTCCTCATGTGGTGTGGTCACGTTCCAGTAGCGTCCACTTGAATGTCCTACCAGTGAGTCACAGGGCAGGGTCGGAGGTCGAGCACAGAACCAGAGCTCACCTGAATCTTCATCCCTGTAGTAACAGGTGCCCTCTTCCTCCCCAATTAACAGGGGGTTAACATTGCAAGTCACAGTTTCTTCGTATCCCGTGGGCCCCCGGAAATAGCCCGTGAAATCAACTGTGGCCCATTGGTCTCTCCAGATCCCCCGCAGAACCCCGACTGCCTCGCTGGAGTGGATCAGCCGCACTTGCACCTGGGCCTGCCCAGCCCAGAGCAGGGGGAGCGTCAGCAGGTACGTGCCGTTCTCCAGGTCCGTGACATCTCCAGGGACACCTGCCTTCAGGTCAGGACCCAGCAGCTGTGCCCGAAATAGATCCCCACCGTGGGCCTTGGGCCTGCCCTGGTGGTCTCTGGCGATGAGGATGGCCTCCAGGTAGCCTCCCAGGGTGTAGCTGGTCTGAGCAGGACTCCTCAGGTGGTAGGTGGAAGTCTGGGGGCTGGTGGAAGCCAGAAGGTCCCCCCCATCTCCTGGGGTCAGAGGCCAGTGCAGAAGATGGGTCAGGCCTGAGAACCCCTGGGGGAGAGAGCCAGGAGACTTGGGGGCAGGGCGGGGCCCTGGGGGCAGAGGGACAGCGCGGTCAGGCCAGGAAACCCCGATGCAGGAGATCTGTGGGCAGAGAAAGAGGAGCCCATCAGTGGCTTGTGTCTCTTCTCCTTCTGGGAAGAAGTTCTCAGTTCACCAGACTTAGTGCCTGGTGGTCTCAGGCAGAAGTCCCACCTGCCCTGCTTCATGCTGCTCTGACCCAAAGCTGGTGTCTGAGCCACTACCACACACATCTGCAGAAACCACCTTGTGTTTATTTTGTATTTTTTAATAATTTTTATTGACATCTAGTTGATTTACAATGTTATATTAGTTTCAAATGTACAGCATGGTGATTCTATATATTTATAGATTATACTCCATTTAAAGTTATTATAGGGACTTCCCTCATGGTCCAGCAACTAAAGACTGCACTCCCGATGCAGGGGGCCTGGGTTTAATCCCTGGTCAGGGAACTAGATCCCACATGCTGCAACTAGGAGTTCACATACCTGTGATTAAAAGATCCTGCATGCTGCAACAAAGATTCAAGATCCTGCTTTTAGGGGGACATTAGGATTTGTTAAAAAAAGAATGCAAAGGAAAAGATGACATGTAAAGGCTGTGATGAAGGAGAGGAAAATGGACTAATCTGAAAAGCATGTAAGAATATTAGAAACTTATTTGAAGCTTTTTGAAATGATTAGGGAACAGTAGAGAGGAAGATAACACCAGAAATAAACCCTCTTCTACAAAGAAAGATGTGACACAGAGAAATAACACGTTACTCCAACACTGGAAAATTCAAAAGCAGAAAAGCATACGTGTTAGTTAGGAATTGCTTTTGGCTGGTAGTAACAGAGACTATAGGACTTCAGTGGTGTGAGCAAAGAAGGGCTTACTTTTCTCACAGTGAGTGTCCGGTTCAGTTTCTTAAGGAAGTCAGGGCAAGGTCTCTGTGATTCTCTTGGCATTTCTCTCATGGTCCCAAGAAGACTGCTGGAGCACCAGCCATCATATTTACTTTTGGAGCAGCAGGAAGAGGAAAAGCAGAGCACCAAAATAGCTTTCAAAATCCCACCCAACAACTTTTGTTTGTAAATCATTGGGCCCCTTGTGCCTGCGAAGGAGTCTGGATGTAGGGCCCTCCCCCTTTTCCCTGCTGGTAAGGAAGAATGGGAGCATATCTCTAAATGCTAAAAGGAGGCAAAAGCCGTGAAGCTACAAGATGTACTCTAGAGATCTGCTGAAAGTGAAATCAGTGGGGGCTGAGAGAGAAGCCACAGCCAGGAGGCATGTTTCACGCGACAAAGCAATGCTCTGTCACGTGAAACATCGAAGAGAAGAAGAGGCCACAGCCTTTGAACCGGGCACAGAGGATGCCTACACACAAGGTACGGCAATATATTTGTCTCTGTCGCGCTATTTGCAGAACCCACACCTTATGCAGCAATTGAATGTCTGGACCATGGAAGCTGATGGGGAACAGGAAATCAAAATATTTTAAGCAGACATGACAGTAGGGGACGATGGGCCCCTCAAGTGATCTGATGATGAGGGTTTTGTTAATGCACATTTCCACATTCTTCAAAAAGAAAGGAATGTCCCACACTCCATTCTCTTGTGAAGGAGGCAGCACACAGATGTGGGTTTCCTCTACGACTGTACACTCAGGAAACAATCACTCTCATTTCCAATGACATTTATTCATTTATCTGATTGCGCTGGGTCTTTGTTGCTGCACTCAGGCTTTCTCTAGTCGTGGCGAACAGGGGCTACTCTTCACTGCGGTGCACAGGCTTCTCGTCGCGGCGGTTTCCCTTGTTGCGGAGCACAGGCTTCTCGTCGTGGTGGTTTCTCTTGCTGCGGAGCACAGGCTCTGGGTGCACAGGCTTCATCAGTTGCAGCCCGCGGGCTTCAGTAGTTGCGACTTGGGGACTCTACAACGTGGGCTCAGTAGGTGTGGCGCACTGGCTTTAGCGGCCCGCAGCATGTAGGATCTCTCTGACCAGGGATCGAACCCGTGTCCCCTGTACTGACAGGCGGATTCTTACCCACTGCACCCCCAGGGAAGTCCTCCCAGGGAAATTTAGGTTCATAGGTTGTAGGCGTTGGACAACCAGTGCAGGCCAACTGGTGATCGGATGAGGCTGAACCTGAGAAGCTTTTCTCTTCTTTGCTCCTCACCTGGTTTCAGCTCCCTCTGAAGTTCAGCTCCCCTCTTTGGCAAAACAAGAGAGTGGGTTGTGATAAGTACTGGGCTCTGGGAACACTGTTTTCTGGGCTAACTGCTCAGAGGGATGGGAATTTGCTATCATTCTCTGACTTCGCGCAGGGTGGGCCTGGGGCAATGATGACTGCAGAGTCCTGCCAACTGCAGCTGGTTCTCGTCCTTCTCTCTCCTGCTCCATCTCTGAACCCTCAGGGCTGGTGTACGTGAGACCGTGATTCTCTAAGTGTGTCTCTTGTGTGGATCCAGGCTCTCCTGCAGGCAGGTTTCCTGGGGTCTAGACTTGGGGGAGCTGTTTATGTCAGACACTGTTGTTGCCTAGCCAAGACCTCATTTCGGTTTGGAGCAGAATGTAGCCACAGGTGACACATTATTATCATGTAATATATTATTATTGGTCTCACTCAGTCATGGCATCCACATCCCACACTTTCCCAATCTTCGCAGTTTCTGAGTTCCAATAAGGCATAAGGAGGGGTCTGATGAGAAATACCAGGGCCAGCTTTCAGTCACCTAATAAAAAGGACCAATGAAGCTGGAACTATATTATTTCCACCTGGGATGTGGATTCAGTGTGTAGCAATGCATCAACCTTCTCAAGATAAGAAGGGAAAGGCCATTTCAAACCTGGTTTCTCCTCCACTGCCCACATGCTTCTGGTGCTGGGTGTCAGGAAACATACATGTTGTGATGGGACCTCTGGCTGTCTCTTCAGCTCATGATGCTGAGTTGGCACTGTGTGGCATAGGAGAGTTCCTGGAAGCTGTTCGTATACTGAGACGTTTAGCTGTAACTGAACTATACACAGGAATGACTGAAAACCATGTTAAGTCAAAACTAAATATTCCTCAACTCAAATTCCCCTTATCAGGCTCTAAAAAAAATGCCTGTGACCACTCCAACATCATCTGACATGGAGGAAGTTGTAATGGAAAGATACATAACCTTAACAGAACAAGGTTAAAATATTTTACTGTTGTAAATTTTACAAAAACACATTGACACATAGTGCCTCTCCCAGGGCCTCAGAAGGGGTCTTTGCAAGGGAAGGACTCTGAACCATGAGCCTCTTGGCAAATATGCCTCAGGTTGTAATCACAGCAATGCCAACTCTGCCCCCAGCTGACTGCAATGTGATATACTATAATTTACAAGACGACGTCTCAATTTCAGAGATGTTCAAATGTGAACTGATTTTAGAACTGATCAATGAAATG